>NC_052066.1:169791600-170101600 GCF_015852505.1 Tachyglossus aculeatus | reverse complement strand
AGAGATGTCTTGAAGGTATCTGTTACCAGATTCAAGGTAACAGTACTCCCAGGGGTGAGTCTGACTTAAAAGGTGAATTATGCAGTTAGTTGTAGTTGTCTGCAATTTTGGAAAAGGGAGTGGAAGTATAGCGCTTCATTGTACTTTGTCAAGTGCTTAATACAGTGTTCTGCACACAGTAAGCACTCAATATGACTAAATTAATGAGTTGTGGTGGGTAACTACCCTCAGTAACATTTGAGCGCTTACTTGGATTGAGCACTGGTCTGGAAGTCAGAAGGTCATGGGTTCTAATCCCGGCTCTGCCACTGGTCTGCTATGTGACCTTGGGCAAGTCGCTTCACTTCTCTGGGCCTCAGTTACCTCACCGGAAAAATAGGGATTGAGACTGTGTGCCCCGCATGAGCCAGGGATTACATCCAACCCGGTTTGCCTGTATCCACCCCAGCGCTTAATACAGTGCCTGGCACATAGTAAGTGCTTAACAAATACCATCATCATTATTATTACTAAGTGCTTGGGAGAGTACAACAGAATTAGCAGACGCGTTCCCTGCCCATGATGGGCTTTACAGATCTGGATCTACTACTATACATTTTGCAGATGAGGTAACTGAGGCCCAGAGAAGTGAAGTGACTTGCCCAAAGTCACACAGCTGACTTGAGCTGGGGTTTGAACCCACGACCTCTGACTCCAAAGCCCGTGCTCTTTCCACGGAGCCACGCTGCTTCACATGGGGCTCACAGCTCTAAATGTCCATTTTACAGATGAGGCAAGTGAGTCACAGAGAAGTGAAATGATTTGATCAAGGTCATTCTTTTGTTAATGATGTGCATAATGCTATAATTCTATTTGTTCTGACGATTTTGACACCTGTCCAGAGGTTTGGTTTTGTTGTTTGTCTCCCCCTTCTAGACTGCGAGCCCGTTGTTGGGTTGGGACCGTCTCTATATGTTGCCAACTTGTACTTCCCAAGCGCTTAGTACAGTGCTCTGCACACAGTAAGCGCTCAATAAATACGATTGAATGAATGAATGAATATCCTAAAAGCTCATAAAACCTTACTCAACTGGCTCTCCCAGGAAGCTTGAAGCTGTCTTGTTTTCCAAGGGATTCCAAGTGGAGAACTAGGAAAAATAAGGCTCCAATGCCCTCCCGTGTCCGACTCAGGACACAGCAGGCTCCTTCCTAGTTTTCGAGTGGACCAGTGAAAGGCACCACTCAGTTTCAGCTTGGTATTTTGGCCACCAACTGCCATGTGCCTTTTCCTTTTGGAAAAGTGCCTAAAAACTATGCTTTTGACTCAGTGGGTGAGCCCAGGGACAGACAAGAAGTTACCATTCCTCCCTTGCGATCAGGTGGGTTCCAATCCCGGCGCTGCCACTTGCCAGCTGTGTGAATCTGCACAGGTCAATGTTGTATTTCAATGTGTTTACTGTGTGCAGAGCCTTGTACTAAGTGCTTGGGAGAGTACAATATAACATCACTGGTAGATATTTTTCCTGCCCACAAGGAGTTTTCAGTCTACGGGTCACTTGACTTTTGTTTCAGTTTCCACATCTGTAAATTGGGGATTAAATACCTGTTTTCCTTCCCCTTTAGGTAATGACCCTCATGTGGGACAGGGACAGTGCATGATAACAATAATAATAATAATAATAGTGGTATTTGTTAAGTGCTTACTATGTGCCAAGCACTGTTCTAAGCACTGGGGGGGATACAAGGTGATCAAGGTTGTCCCACGTGGGGCTCACAGTCTTAGTCCTCATTTTACAGAGGAGGGAACTGAGGCCCAGAGAAGTTAAGCGACTTGCCCAAGGTCACACAGCTGATAAGTGGTGGAGCCGCGATTCGAACCCATGAACTCTGACTCCCAAGCCCGTGCTCTTTCCACTGAGCCACACTAATTCTCTGATTGTATTGTATCTAGCCCATTGTATAGGACCTTCTGTAATTATTATCGTGGGGTTTTTGGGTCCTGAGACAGTGGAGGGGGAGTCTAGTCTCTTGCTGCCAGAAAGGCCAGTTGTTAAAATCCAAAAATACTCAAAGCTGGCATAGCTGTAGTAATAATACTAATGATGATGGTCTTTGTTAAGCCCTTATTATGTGCCAAGCACTGTTCTAAGCTCTGAGCACTATTTTACTAGAGGCATTACAACTGACCAATGCAGAAAACCATTCCCTGAATGTTGTTTGTTTTCTCACAAATTGTATTTATGAAGTGCTTACTGCTTGCCAGATACTCTACTAAGCACTGAGGTAAACACAAGACAATCAGGTTCGAGGCAGTACCTGTCCCACATATGGCTCAAGGTCTTAAATCCCCATTTTACAGATGAGGTAGCTGAGGCCCAGAGAAGTGACTTGTCCAAGTTCACACAGCTGACATGTGGCAGAGCCAGGACTAGAAACCAGGTCCTCTGACTCCAAGGCTCATGCCATTAGGCCACATTGCTTCTCTTGTTGCAATGCTGGCTACAAGAAGCAGCGTGGCTCAGTGGAAAGAGCCCGGGCTTTGGAGTCAGAGGTCATGGGTTCAAATCCCAGCTCCACCAGTTGTCAGCTGTGTGACTTTGGGCAAGTCACTTAACTTCTCTGGGCCTCAGTTACCTCATCTGTAAAGTGGGGATCAAGACTGTGAGCCCCCAGTGGGGCAGCCTGATCACCTTGTAACCTCCTCTGTGCTTAGAGCAGTGCTTTGCACATAGTAAGCGCTTAACAAATGCCATCATTATTATTATTATTACAAGCGCAGGACTAAGCAGCAATTACATTAGAATAAGCTGTTCTGTTTATAGGAACCTCAAGAGAAGTGGAAGTTCCCTCTCCCCCTAAAACTCAGGAGCTTTGTCCAAGGGATTAGAATGGTACCGAGTATGAACCAGGACCGATAATAAAAGTGAAATCCAATATAAAAACTGAGGTCTGTTAAAGAGACTAAGAAAAAGCGGAACATGTTCAGAATAGCATTTCAGGGAGTCATAATCAAAATGGTATTTAAGCACTCACTAAATGCCAAACACTGTGTGAAAAGCTGGGGAAGGTATTTGAAAATCAGATGGGACACAGAGCCTGTCCCATAATGGGCTCAGAAGCAGAACGGGTATTTTAACCCCATTTTATAGAAAAGGAAACTGATTCCCTAAGAGGTC
Organism: Tachyglossus aculeatus; assembly: GCF_015852505.1. NCBI lineage: Eukaryota > Metazoa > Chordata > Mammalia > Monotremata > Tachyglossidae > Tachyglossus > Tachyglossus aculeatus. The sequence continues at coordinate 170,098,445 of NC_052066.1, read as the reverse complement.
TCCAGATTCTAAGCTCCTTGTGGGCAGGAGACATGTCTATCTGTTGTGTTGTACTCTCCCAAATGCAAATATGATTGATTTGCCCATGGATACCCAGCACTTTAGTGAAAGCCAAAACTAGAGCCCAGGTTTCCTGTCTCCTAGTCCCAGACACTTTCCATTAATACGTCTGGCTTCCACCCTTAAGGCTGGAGGTAAATGTCGCTTGGAACCACAAAGAGTTGTTGGGTTTTTTGCCAAATAATGAAAAATTGGTGGCATGGTGGAATGCCAGTAAGTGAGGAAAAAATACAATCAGGTATCAATTTCTCAAAGGAGAATTCGCCTGGCAATTGCCATTAATAAACCCAAACTCAAAATAAGAATGCAGAAAATATTGTAGCCTTTTGGGAGACAACAGATACTACCATCTAGGGAGTCATGGAACACAAATCTTCAGATTTATGATTGCATAGTGAAAGAATTGAATGCCATTGATGTACCATGTCTATTGATGAAGTTTGAGTAGACCATTTCAAGACTCGAAAAGATTCAAGTAGAAGGGACAACAAAATAAATAGAGATGAGTGGGCAGTGCAATCAATGGTGTTCACTGAGCACCTATTATGTGTGGAGCACTGTACAACGCATATGGGAGAGTACATAAGTGTTTGAAATCATAATCCCTGTCCTCGAGGCGTTTGCCATTTAAAGGGTGAAAGACAAAATAATTTACACATAGGAGGAAAGACAGAAAATGGAAAGGTGGCTATACGGCCCAGTGCTTTAGTAGTAAAGTATTCGTATGATCAGAAGTGATGTAGGTGGCTGTTATAGTGTCGGGGTCTGGGGGGGGTCACAATTAGGAACCTAATGCTACCTATGCAGTCTGAAACCTAATGCTGCCAATCACTGAGCTTTGGCTCATGCTATTCCAACCCACAAAACCCTTCAGGGGTGGAAACAACAGAGATGACCACTCTCACACTCTACGGGCAAATATTCCCCCACTAAAGGGGCTTTTCACCCCATCACAGCAGGGGAGGAATGATCCTTTGGGATGACTTGATGTAAGGTGGGAGGGACAAGTCCAACATCAGGTCTTCGTTTTGTTGCTGAGCAAAGAAGAAAATGCCCCATAAATTAAAAAGCGCAATGAGAATCTATCAATCAGCTCCCAACCAAATCTGATTAACAGGGATTCAATCAAGAAGACTTCAATGGGAGTGTCTAACGCAGCATAGCTTAGTGGAAAGAGAACCGGCTCGGGAGTCAGAAGACGTAGGTTCTAATTCCGGCTCTGCCACTTGTCTGCTGTGTGACCTTGGACAAGTCACTTAACTTCTCTGTGCATCAGTGCCCTCATCTGTAAAATGGGGATTAAGACTGTGAGCCCCACGTGGGACAACCTGGTTACCTTGTATCTACCCCAGTGCTTAGAACAGTGCTTGGCACATAGTAAGCGCTTAAAAAATACCATCATTATCTTAACAAAAAGCATGGATGGAGGGACAAGAGATGTATCTTTCCTTTGCTTGGATTATCCTGAAGCAGTGTGACCTAGTGATGATGATTGCATTTATTAAGCGCTTACTATGTGCAAAGCACTGTTCTAAGCGCTGGGGAGGTTATAAGGTGATCAGGCTGTCCCACGGGGGGCTCACAGTCTTCACCCCCATTTTACAGATGAGGAAACGGAGGCCCAGAGAAGTGAAGTGACTTGCCCAAAGTCACACAGCTGACAATTGGCGGAGTTGGGATTGGAACCCATGACCTCTGTATCCCAAGCCCGGGCTCTTTCCACTGAGCCACACTGCTTCTTAGTGGAAAGAGCGTGGGCCTGGGAGCAATTGGATCTGACCTAATGTTCTGGTGTTCTAATCCCAGCTCTGCCACTTGTCTGCTACATGACTTTGGGCAAGTCATTTAACTTGCCTGTGCATCATTTTCCTCATCTATCAAATAGGGAGTAAATTCGCCTCCCTCTGACAGATTGTGAGCCCCATGTGGGACAGGGACTGTGTCCAACCTGATTGCCTTACAACAGTACTCAACACCATAATTATCATTACCCACAGTGAATCTCCCAATCCACACTGCCCTTTCAGTTGCAAATCACCACTGCCCATGAAGACCCACTGATCATCAGGGACCAGAAGTCAATGGCTTGGGTCTAGAGCCACTGTCTACAGGAGGGCATCCTTCCACTATGGGTTTCAGGTAGGTGGGCTCCATATACAAGTCAGGCAGATGGAGTTTTCCCAGATTTCCCCACCTCAATCTTGAATAGGAAGGAAATGGAGTTTGCAGGGTTTACATTACATTATCTATAAAGGAGTAATTTACTTTGACAGACCCATGATTAGATGCTAAGTGGTAGTGAATGTTATGTAAATGTGTGCAAATGAAGATAGGAAACTTAGTTTACATAGCATATGCAAACTAGGTCATCTGTCAGCATACTCATTAGGGTGTTATTATAAATTCAGTCTTAATGTAAGTTTACTCAACTTTTTCGCTGAGAAAGCTGGTGTATTATATGCCCAAAGCACAGCTTGGAAACATTTGCAGGGACCGTCTCTATATGTTGCCAACTTGTACTTCCCAAGCGCTTAGTACAGTGCTCTGCACACAGTAAGCGCTCAATAAATACGATTGAATGAATTTACGCATCCAATGATGTGTTTATTATTCCCGCCATTCTACCAGAAACACCCGTGTGTCCAGTTCAGCTTCTGAATCTAAGCTAGGAGAAGGGCACAGTCGGGGCACGGTAGGGATGACCAACGGGAAATCTCAAAATGTGGCAAGAGCAATATTCAAGAGTCATGTGCTTGTATTTTTCACCGGGCCACGGCAGTGCAATAGGCCATACTACAAGATCAACATATTCCTTCCACTATTACCTAAATTTTTGAATAACACTGTGTCAAAACAGCTTAGTACATGTGCAAAAACAGTATAGGTGGCTGGAGATGCAGTGCCTTGGGGAGAAGTTTGTGCCCGAAGTTGGCAGTGGGTAGGGGGTTCATAGCCTACAATTTCATAGCTGCTGTGTTGCAGGGCAGCTGGGAAGATTAGTACCAGCAGCAGAATTATTCGATTTACATCAGTCGCTAAAGCTTTTGCCAACAATAGTCTATTTTGCTTCCCTACTAATGGATGCAATGGGAAGCTGGAAATAACTTAGATGTCGTCTGGCTTTGTTGGAGGGTTTGAGGTATATAGAGAAGCAGTGTGGCTCGGTGGATAGAGCCCGGGCTTTGGAGTCAGAGGTCATGGGTTCAAATCCCGGCTCCGCCACTTGTCAGCTGTGTGACTTCGGGCAAGTCACTTCACTTCTCTGGGCCTCAGTTCCCTCATCTTTAAAATGGGGATAAAGACTGTGAGCCCCACGTGGGACAATGTGATCACCTTGTAACCTCCCCAGCACTTAGAACAGTGCCTTGCACATAGTAAGCGCTTAATAAATGTCATCATTATTATTATTATTACATGATGTGACATGTGAAAGGCATCACATGGGTCAGCCTTTAGAGACTTTCAGACACTGCTGAAAACTACTAGCGTTTTATAAACCGGATCTCTGGCCCAAAGTGTTGAATTGTTTGTGTTGGTAAACAAAGAATTCCCCCAAATCCACATGGGTGTTATTTTTTTGCGAATTTGGAAAAAATTGAAAAAATGCCAACTCGATATTTGGAAGTGCTGACTATAAACAACCAGTGCTTTGTCCAAAAGTGACTTTGTCCATGCATGCATTAGCCTGTCATTCACACAAATCCCAAGAGGTTACCAGGTGTCCACTACTGAAATGTTCATTTTTGTTGCCATCAAAGTTTTGAAATTTTTATAGGAAGTGAGTCCTTCCCACTCCACTGTATTTCTGGCTTCCATTTTGGTCCTTCAGTCATTGAAGGGATTGTGACAAATTAATATAAACTAGTGACTCGCCAGGAGTCACGGGGCTCTCAACTGCCTTGGACAATGTAGACTTCTTACTTCTCCTGCCAATACGACTGATCCTTGGTTTTCCAGTTACAGTTCTCTCCTGGTTCTACACTTCACTCTGACCAATCCCTTCTCAGCTTCCTCTGCTATCTCTTCCTGTTTCCCACTCCCTAACTGTGGGAGATCCTCAAATCTCAGTTCTGGGGCCCCTTCTCTTTTTATACTTTATTCATTCCCCTTGGAAGCTCTTCCAATCCTTCAGCTTCACCTTTATGTGGAGAATCTCCAAGTCTACCTTGATAGGTTTGATCCCGCTCCTGCAATCTAGCACTAACTTCCATCTCCAGGACATTTCGGCAGATACCTAAGGTTTGAAGTGTGTATTAAAAAACAAAAGCCATCTTCCCCCACAAATTCCCACCCATGCATTCTCCTCTGGTGCTTAGTACAATGCTCTGCACATAATCAACGCTTAATACTAATGTTACCATTTCCCCAATTGCTCCTCTCTCCACTTTAATATCTTCTAACTTCTTTGCTAGCACTTTGGCATCAGTTCAATCATTTGAACTTACTGAGCCACTTACTACGTGCAGAGCACTGTACTGAGCACGACAGAGTTCATAGACATTCCCTGCTCACAACAAGCTTACAGTCTAGACACTAAGTAATTAAGTATTAACTCCCTGTGGCCCTTGTGTACATATCTTCATACCCCATTACATCCTCCTATATATAATTTACATTAGTGACTGCGCTAGATTGAGAGCTCTTTGAAGGCATGAATCCTGTCTAGTAATTTTATAGTTTTCCCCCAAACATGTAGTACAGTGCTCGAAGTCAATCAGTGGAATTTGAGTGCTTACAAGTGTACAGCCCATTGCATTATGTATTTGGGAAATTACATTACAGAAGAGTAGGTATAGATGATTCCTGCCACAAGGAGTTTACAATCTACAGTCAGTGCTCAAAGACTATTGAAGAATGGAGAAAACACTTCCTAGACAGAAATATTAAGACAAAAATCTCACAACTAAAGAACGTAAAACTCACATGTGACCTCTTCTCCATTTCCTTCAATGCCAGATACTGGGGTCCGCGCCAAACTTACACAAGTCTTCCCTGGGAAGGGCAACATTAAGTAGCCAAGAAAATGAAGGTGCTGGGCTCTGTTTTCCACATTTCAGCTGACAGTCTTCCAAAGAGCATTAATTTAGAGTCTACAGGGTACATACAATTGTCTGGACACCTGGGGTTCATTTTGGAGGAAAGCTCCACTCCCTGCCACTTGGGAGCATTTCCCAAACCTCTAAGTCTAACGGCAGCACCGGATTCTTTCATTCAATCATTCATTCAGTAGTATTTATTGAGTGCTTACTGTGCACAGAGGTCTGTACTAAGCACTAGGGACGGTCCGATACAAACAATAAACAGATACATTTCTTGCCAATAGCTCTGTGAGTCTAGGACCCCTAGACACATTACAGTGTCAAGGACAGCCAGACAAGGTGGCAGAAAGACTATTTAGTCTCCCTCTGCCTCAGCTGCAGCTAGCCTGCAATCCGGAGGGCCCTTCCTGAATGCCTGAGGTGATTATTTTGAATGAATGCTTCGGAAAGCTCAGTCGATTCTCCGGAATATAACCCCGGGGACACTTGGATCTCAAGTTCCCCATTTCCTCCTTGCTTATAGCAGAAACTCCATAAAGCTCCAAGTCGCAATCCTGTATCAACCCACCTTTATGCTGATGGTGTTCATCTTTGTGGCCTGTTGTCACTCACTTAGGACACCGAGTTAAGGAAGCCTCCGGAAAGTTTCCCGGAGGCTGCAATGAACACATCCTAAACAGACTTCAAAGGCAGTGTGGCCTGATGGAAAGATCATGGGCCTAGAAGTCAAAGGATCAGGGTTCTAATCCTGACTCCACCACTTGCCTGCTTTGTGTCCCTGGGCAAGTCACAACTTCTCTTTGCCTCAGTTCCCTCATCAATAAAATGGGGATTCAGTACCTGTTCTCCCTCCTACTTAGACCGTGAGCCCCGTGTGGAACCTGATAATCTTGTATCTACCCCAGAACCTCGTAAGTGCTTAAATACCACATTTATTATTATTCTCTGTGCCTCATCTGTAAAATGGGGATTAAATCCTACTCCCTCCTACACTGTGAACCCCATGTGGGTCAGGGACTGGGTCCAGCTTGATTAACTCGTGTCTACTCCAGTTCTTAGTGCTCTGGTCAGTACATAGTAAGTACTTAACAAATACCATAATTAGTACCATCATTGTTAATGGAACAATTCCTTCAATCCTATTTACTGAGCACTTATTATGTGCAGAGCACTGTACTAAGTGCTTCGGAAGTACAAGTGGGCAACATATACAGATGGTCCCTACCCAACAACAGGCTAGCCTCTGCTCATGACAACCAGAGTTTCCCAAACTTACTATAGACAAGGAATACGTACCATAGGGTTCAAATGGAAGCTAATAGCAGTATGACTCCAATAAACATGATAAATAAACTTCTCCATCTTGCTTCTTGAGGACTTTCATTCATTCATTCAATTGTATTTATTGAGCACTTACTGTGTGCAGAGCACTGTACTAAGCACTTGGGAAGTGCAAGTTGACAACATATAGAGACGGTCCCTACCCAACAGCGGGTTCACAGTGAATGGATCCTACCAAATCATCCTCAGCTATATATCATCTCAGAGAAGCAGCGAGGCTCAGTGGAAAGAGCTTGGGCTTGGGAGTCAGTGGTCATGGGTTCGAATCTCAGCTCGACCACTTATCAGCTGGGTGACTTGGGGCAAGTCACTTCACTTCCCTGGGCCTCAGTTACCTCATCTGTAAAATGGGGATTAAGACTGTGAGCCCCTCGTGGAACAACCTGATCACCTTATATCCTCCCCAGAGCTTAGAACAGTGCACATACCATAGTGCGTATAGTAAGCGCTTAACAAATGCCATTATTATTATTATTATTATCTCAGTACATATAATCAATGGTGAACCAGCAGTATCTCATTAGGCAACTGTGCTGTGGCCCTTAGGCAAAAAGATGCCCTAAAATGTAGGAAGTGGTTTTGTGTCTGTGAGAACTAAATCCTAAATACTCATGTCTGTATTGTTCAAACAATAAAAAGTAATTTACCTTGCCACCTAATAAGCACCCTGGCTAGCTCTCCTTTGCTCTGGCAAAGAGGAAGTTAGTCCTAAGACATTTAGTTCTTATCTTTCCTTCTGATTTACATCCTGACATGGAGTTCCTAGATAGAAGTGCCCAGGGTCAACTCCAGTACTTAGTACAGTGCTTGGCACATAATAATAATAATAATAATAATAATAATGGTATTTGCTAAGTGCTTTCTATGTGACAGGCACTGTACTAAGCACTGGGGTGGATACAGGCAAATCAAGTTGGTCACAGTCCTTGTCCCATGTGGGGCTCACAATCTCAATCCCCATGTGATGTAACCGAGGCACAGAGAGGTGAAGTGACTTGCCCAGGTCCCACAGTAGACAAGTGGCGGAGACAGGATTAGAACCCATGACCTTCTGACTCCATTCATTCATACATTGAATCATATTTACTGAACTTTTACCGTGTGCAGAGCACTGTACTAAGCACTTGGAAAGTACAATTCAGCAACAACTAGAGGCAATCCCTGCCCACAGTGAGCTAACAGTCTAGAAGCGGGGAGACAGGCATCAAAACAAGTAAACAGGCATCAGTAGCATCAATATAAATAAATGGAATTATAGATATATACACATCATTAGTGAAATAAATAGAATTATAAATATGTTCATGCATACTCGCAAGTGCTATGGGGAGGGGAAGGGGGTAGAGCAGAGGAAGGGAGTGGGGGCGATGGGGGAGCAGAGGAAAAAGGGGGTCTGGGAAGGCCTCCTGGAGGAGGTGAGCTTTTAGTGGGCTTTGAAGGGGGGAAGTGTGCTAGTTTGGCAGATTTGAGGAGGGAGGGCATTCCAGGCCAGAGGTAGGTTGTGGAGAAGCAGCGTGGCTCAGTGGAAAGAGCATGGGCTTTGGAGTCAGAGGTTATGGGTTCAAATCCCAACTCCACCAATTGTCGGCTGTGTGACTTTGGGCAAGTCACTTAACTTCTCTGTGCCTCAGTTACCTCATCTGTAAAAATGGGGATTAAGACTGTGAGCCCCCCGTGGGACAATCTGATCACCTTGTAACCCCCCCCCTGTGCTTAGAACAGTGCTTTGCACATAGTAAGCACTTAATAAATGCCATCATTATTATTATTATTGTGGGCCAGGGGTCAATGGCAGGAAAGGCGAGAATGAGGCTCAGTGAGAAGGTTAAGCCAGAGTCGCAGCAACCAGCACCGCCTTCTTACATTCTAACAGGACATGGAAGCCTCCTGCTGCCCAAATCCTTCCCAACTCTCCGACCCAAGGTGGCACGGTGGGAGTGGGTGGGGAGTTCCCAGCTGTGTTGCACAGAGGTCCGGGATGCAGATGCTGTCCCTGCTTGGATTGAACTGTAACTAGCCTATGGTTTGCATTTTTTCCTTGTAGCCTCTTCTACAGTTTAACAGACTCTGGCAATCTCAGTTCTCCACAAGCCTGCTTCTAAAGGGCATGGGATGATCCTCCTTGGGCCTTACTGGTTGTGGCCTGGGTGAGGGTCTGCCTCTCCTATGTTTCCCTTCTGGATCATCACAAGAAGCAAAGGAGCCAATCCTCCCTAACCCCAAACCCCCTTCTACCTCCTCACCTCCCAGGACATTCAGCCCGGCTCTTGTCTAGGTTCCAAAAGCTAAGTGGTGAAAATGCCAAGAATGGGTATGGTGCCAAGTTGGTTCAGTGACAACTCTTAAATGGCTCTTCCAGGAAGGCTTCAGTTCAGTTCCTTCACTGGGAAAAGAGGGATTCGCCCCAAGACCTACAAACCTCCAATGGATTCATCGTCAGCATGTGTTCTAACACTGCCACTGTCCTCTGATCTCCAGAACTTAGAATAGTGCTTTGCACATAGTAAGTGCTTAACAAATGCTATCATTATTATCACCATCCCTGTCAAATACAAACAAGCCCCACCTATTAATGATAATGGTATTCCTCATAGATAGAGCACAGGTGCAGGAGTCAGAATAATAATAATTATGGCATTTATTAAGTGCTTACTATGTGCAAGGACTTAGGTTCTAGTTCCAGGCTCTTTCCACTAGGCCATGCTGCTTCCCTATCACTTAATACAGTGCCTGGCACATAGTAAATACTTGTATTCTTTTTCAAAAAAGCACTGTACTAAATTCTTGGATAGAGACAAATTAATCAGGTCCCCCATGAGGCTCTAAGAGGGAGCATAGGTATTGAATCCCCATTTTGCTAATAAGGGAACTGAGGCCCAGAGAAGTGACCTGCCCAAAGTCACCTAGCAGGTACATGGCAGAGCTGAGATTAGAATCCAGGTCCTCTCTCCGGTCTGAGCTGAGACCACACTGCCTCTGCTCTTAACAGTTCTATTTCACCTGTCCTTACCATAATGGAGACGAGATGCATCCAGGCTGCTTCTTTACAAATCCCCAAGAAAGGAGTTGCTATCCTGGAGTGACTGCCTGCCCCATACTGTATATGGGGACTGATGGCACTGAGCCCTGAAGGGCCGGCCAAGCAATTAGGGCAAGACAGAGAATCGAAAGGAAAAGCAAAAGACGTTAAAAGCACTTAGCCATCTTCCCTCCTTGAGGTCACCCTCCTGAGAAGGTCATGGGTTCTAATCGTGGCTCCACCACTTGTCAGGAGCTTATCAGGGCTCCGACCTTAACCCTGTCAGGGCAGATCAGCTGGCAGACCGTGCAGTTTCAGAATATTCAGAGCCTTCCAAATCTGCAAGTTCAAAACGCCGGGCTACCGCAGCAGCTAACCATCACCCCCGTGTCTTCAAGCGGCGGCACGACTCTTGCCCAGATCACCCCCGTGGCCGTGGCTTGTTCCCTGATTACACTGAACTCCACTCAGCTTGCATCAGTGCCTAACCTTCAAACGGTCAGCGTTGCCAACCTGGGGGCTGCGGGCGTGCAAGTGCAGGGAGTTCCCATTACGATCACTAGTGTTTCAGGCCAACAGCAAGGACAAGATGGAGTAAAAGTGCAACAAGCTACAATAGCTCCTGTAACTGTAGCAGTCGGAGGTATTGCTAATGCAACAATTGGTGCTGTGAGTCCTGACCAAATCACGCAAGTGCAGTTGCAACAAGCCCAACAAACTTTGGATCGAGAGGTTCAGCCTGGCAAGAGGTTAAGAAGAGTTGCCTGCTCATGTCCTAATTGCCGAGAAGGGGAAGGAAGAGGCAGTAATGAACCAGGAAAAAAGAAACAGCGTATCTGCCACATTGAAGGATGTGGGAAAGTGTATGGCAAAACATCTCATCTCCGAGCACATCTTTGGTGGCATACTGGTGAAAGATCATCTGTGTGCAACTGGATGTTTTGTGGCAAAAGATTTACAAGAAGCGATGAACTGCAAAGACATAGAAGAACCCACACAGACCGTGAGCTTGTTATTGGGTAGGGACCATCGCTATATGTTGCCAATTTGTACTTCCCAGGTGCTTAGTACAGTGCTCTGCACACAGTAAGTGCTCAATAAATATGATTGAATGAATGCTGTGTGACCTTGGACAAGCCACTTCTCTGTGTGTCAGTTACCTCATTTGTAAAATGGGGATTGAGACTGAGTCCCACAAGGGACAAGGACTGTGTCCAACCCAATTTGCTTGTATCTACTCCAGGGCTTAGTAATAATAATAATAATAATGGCATTTGTTAAGCACTTACTATGTGCAAAGCACTTTTCTAAGCACTGGGGGGATACAAGGTGATCAGGTTGTCTCACATGGGGCTCACAGTCAATCTCCATTTTACAGATGAGATAACTGAGGCACAGAGAAGTTAAGTGACTTGCCCAAGATCACATGGCAGACATGTGGTGGAGCCGAGATTAGAACCCATGCCCTCTGACTCCCAAGCCCGTGGTCTTTCCACTGAGCCATGCTGCTTCTCTAGTACACTAGTGTACTTCTTAGTACACTGGCATAAAACAAGCCCTTAAATGCCATAATTATTATTATTTCAAATCCAGAGCTGATCAGGGTGCCATACAAGTTCTGGAACCAGTAGGGAAGCCAACAGTGATTCTTGTTCTCTCCCTTTGGAGCCTCAACTCCACTTCATCCTGCCAAGGCACCAGCTTCCTGGGTTCCCATTGGTCCACTGGTCCTTCATTCACCTACTGGGCCCTAAAGTACTTGACACATAAGAAGCACTTAAATACAACAATTAAAAAATACCCTCCACACCTTTGACATCTGTCATTGCCAATGTAAGTGACCACAGGTTTTCTTTCACCCAGAAAGAACATTACTAACCAGGCCTTTAATGAAGGGTGCCATCCTGGACTTAGCTCTAAGTTGGAAAGGCATCCCCCATATCAACTCAGAAGGTAAAAAACTCTAGGCTCAGCCTCCAGGGAAAATATCTCTCCCTCCACGCTCTCTGATACCACGGACAACTTAGCTGGATGGACTCAGTTTATTTTTTAGTACGTTCTCCCGGCTGAACGTCGGTCCCCAAATCAAAGTCTCAGAGCACCCACCCACTACGAGACAGCATGGAAGTTACAGCTGATCTTTCACCCAGGTACGATCCCTCCACTGCAGCATCAAAGCAGCCACTTCTTTGATGGGATATGTGGGATTGGTCGCCAATACAGTGTAACACCTCAGGAGATGAAGAAGTTGCTCTTCCATTGTAGCAACAATGGAAAGAGAATGGGGAAAAGAGTTCGATGCTAAATGGAATTACACAAGTTGGCATGCGTTGAATCAGAGACTCCTCAGCCTCTGCTGGCAGTGCAAAAACTGTGAGCCCTAATCTCATTTCTTCCTCTAGCTTGCAGATCGATGATGTCTCAGTTGACCATTTATTTAAGACAAGAATCGTGGAGGGGCGGGGGGCACATTAGTTGCCTGGTAAATAAACATCAAGTAACCAGCCATTCCTGGTCAAGGGCCAAATCGTTCATTCCGCAGTCAACAACAGCAGAAAGTACCTGTGCTTAAAGTCTCTGGGGACAAAATTACGTGGCAGTGACACAAAACTGGATGATGGAGGGGGACAGACGGTGTAGCCCTAATAGCGAGGTGCCATGTAATCGGTTCTCCTCTTTCTGCCCCCAGCTTTGCTGTACAGAATTTGGCAGAACAACCAGTCGGGCTTTTTAGGCTGCACTAAGCTACGTGGCAACTGTCCCAGTACAAGGTGTCTTGTCTGTTCCTTTCCTCATCACTGAAGCTGTAAAGCAGAGCTGCAAAAAGACCCAGCCTCATTCCGCGTATTCTATGAAGTCATTCCTGAGGAGGCTACAGAGGAAATGTAGCTGAGGTGAGAATATGCTGCATTACCTCCAACTCTGAGCAACGTCAAATGCCCTTGAGTCACAGTGGGAGGAATTGCTACGTGCTAGCAACTTTGCATTGGATGCACACACAAACAGGAGGATGGCAGTTAATCACTGTGCAGAATTAACAATGTAGTGTAGACAATTAGCCTGCAGAAAACCAAGGTTATGTACCGGCATGTTCAGGAAAAGGCTCACATACAGTCAAGTCTTCATCGGCGAGCCAAAGCTGAAGGCTGTCATTGAAATCTGCCTCCTACGCTCATGACTGCTGTGAGGAGGGAGGGGACTACAATCAAGGAGGGCAGATAAATGCCAACTACGAGGCCTAGAAGTTTCCTCTCCTAGGACTCCTGGAAAGTGTTGGGAACCTTCAGGTCGCCCTGGCCAATAGCCTCAGGACCAAGATGGCTCCTTTAGAGCAGAGGATCTGGGAAAATCATGGAGCACAGCATTGCAGGTGCCAAGTGAGACAAAACTCCAAAGGGGTAACCTGCAGGGGTGCGGAGTGTGAAGGAATGGTCAGTCACACCCACACACACCATTAAAGTTTTGGTGGCATCTGTTTGGGGATGAGTCTCCTCTATTTTGAGGATCTGGATATTCCCTTTCACTCAGCTCGATCAGAATACAAGTTTGCCCTACACACTTCAGGTAAAGCACCATGACAAAATTAGGGAACATTTTTCTGACAACGGGAGCCCACCCAGTTACAGAGCAATGTGACGTCAGAATGGAGGGTGGGTGCAGGTGGGCAGCATCAGATGTGGGGTGAGTTCTTTGCTACAAGTTTTCTTTAAATGCAGGGTTCTGCAAGAAAGCAACGTCCACTTTATAGGAAAACTGGGGGTACTTATGGGGGGTGGGAGGTAAAGTTTTCATAGGCTAGAGTGTGGTGTTGATACTTGTGATTTCTAAGTCTCTGCCCAGCGAAATCTCAGAGTTCAATGAAATCACCCTTCCAAAAACACAGCGGAGCTGAGCTACTGAGTAATCACTAATTTATAATAACGTCTGTCTCCCCCTCTAGACTGTAAGTCATTGGTGGGCAAGGAGCTTACCTACCAGCTGTTCTATAACATCCTGTGCTTAGTACAGTGCTCTGCAGACAGTAAGCACTCAATAAATACGATTGCCTGATTGACTTTAACAACCTCGTAAGGCAGTTGAGAGATGGTGGGTCATCATGCCCATTTTACAGAAAAACGGGTGGCTACAGGAAGGAAAACGGGACCCCAAAGGGGATGGGTAGAAAAGCAACAACTCAATTTACAGGGGCCACGCAACTCAGAAGCCCGGTCAGTTGGCATCGATGGAGGGCCTGTTGTTTGCAGATCACATTATTAGGTGCTTGGGGGCCGACAATACAAAGAAAACATTCAGACTCTCATTGCCCCCTTCCTATTGGACAGTCCTCCTACTACTAATAATAATTGTTGTACTTTTTAAGCGCTTACTAAGTGCCAGACACTGTACTCATCTATAAAATGGGGATTAAATACCAGTTCTGTCTTGCCCCTTAGACTGTGAGCTCATCGGGGACAGGAATTGTGCTCAATCCACATATACTGTATGTATTCCAGCATTTAGTGTAATATTTGGCGCATAGTGAGCACTTAACCCACATTTTGAGTTATTGAATAATATTCATTGTTCCTTAAACGGGTGACTCCTGAAGTGACGAGGAGCCTAATAGGAGTTGCACAATACCTCTACTGTGAAGGGAGACAAGTGAGCTAATCGTATTTATTGAGAAGCAGCATGGCGTAGTGGGTACAGCCCAGCCTTGGGAGTCAGAAGGTCATGGGTTCTAGTCCCGGCTCTACCTCTAATCTGCTGCGTGATCTTGGCAAGTCACTTCACTTCTCTGTGCCTCAGTTACCTCATCTGTAAAATGGGGATTGAGGCTGTGAGCCCCACATGGGACAGGGACTGTGTCCAACCCAATTTGCTTGTATCCACCCCAGAGCCTTAGTTCAGTGCCTGGCACATAGTAAGCGCTTAACAAATACCATCATTATTACAGCATGGTACTAAACGCTTGGGAGCATAACAGCAAACAGACATTCCCTGCCCACAGTGAGCTTACAGCCTAGAGGGGGAGACTAACAAATATAAATAAATAAATTACAGGTAATTACAGGCCAGTGACAGTAGTTTCTTTTCTTTGTAGGACAGACGTGCCCATTTTATACAGGATGGGCATAGAATTTTGAAGTTCCTGGCCTGACTGGTTCTAATCAGTGGACAGACTCCAAATCACAGTCAAGCCCCTCTAAAAACCTCTCCTCTTGCCAGCAAAAAAAGTAATCAGGGGCATCTCTGTCTGTGAAAGGTTCGTTTTAAAGATTCCCGGTCAAAGAATGAGCCTTGGAAATAAACAGAGCGTGGCCTCCCCTCTGGCACAAGCAGTGCTGCGTCTGCAAGAAAGACAAAATTGACAGACACAGACTCCCTCGGTCTGAACTTGTCCGAGCTCAGAACCCCTGACTGAAAGAGATGGGGGTAAAAAAAAAACCTTTCAAGTTCTGCTAATAACGTCTCTGCTACTGTTTTGGGAGGTACGAAAACAGGGTGGGTGAAGACCTTTACAATGAAGTGGCCCTTCAATATTCTCCCAAGACTCCAACAAGGAATCTGTGGTCCTCAGCCGGTGCAGCCACTAAGTCAACACCTATTTACTAAGCAGCTACAGGGCTCACAAGCCCTGAACTAGATGCAGCAGGATTGACGAAGATTCCTGTTTTTCGATCAGTTCTCTGCAGGACTGGCTTCACCCTGCAACTGAAGTTAGCCATTGCCCAAGTCAATCAACCACTGCTATCTATGAAGTGCTTACTGTGTGCGGAACGCTGTATTAAGTGTTTGGGAGAGCGTAGTGAAGTTGGTAGACAGAATCGCTGCCCCCAAGGAATTTACAGTCTAATGGGGGAGACAGACATTAAAACTCCAGGTATGGAAAGGAACAGTATAAGGATATGGACATAAGTGCTACTGTGCCTCCCGAAGGAGCAGTGGGGCCTAGAGGAAAGAGCATGGGTCTGGGTTCTAATCCTGGCTCCACCAGTTGTCTGCTATGTGACTTTAAGTAAATCGCTTCATTTCCCTGAACCTATTTCCTCATCTGTAAAATGGGGTTTAGTTACTTGCTTTCCTTCTCCTTTCAACTGTGATTTCCACGTGGGACAGGGTCTGTGTCTGATCTACTTACACTCCACCCTAGCACTTTTTTTAATGGTATTTGTTAAGTGTTTACTATGCGTCAGGTGCTGTACTAAGCACTGGGATGGATTAAACTTTATCAGGTTGGAGTTAGTCCCTGTCCCACATGGTCAGTTTTAATTCCCATTTTACAGATGAGATGACAGGCACAGAGAAGTTAAGCGACTTCTCCAAGATCACACAGCAGACAAGTGGCAAAGCTTGGATTAGAACACAGGTCCTTCTGACTTCCAAGCCCCTGCTCTCTCCACAGGGAAGCTGTGTGGCTCAGTGGAAAGAGCACGGGTTTGGGAGTCAAAGGTCATGGGTTCTAATCCTGGCTCTGTCACTTGTCAGCTGTGTGACTTTGGGGAAGTCACTTGACTTCTCTGGGCCTCACTTACCTCATCTGTAAAATGGAGATTAAGATTGTGAGCCCCACGTGGGACAATCTGATAACTTTATACCCCCCCTTCAGTGCTTAGAACAGTGCTTGGCACATAGTAAGTGCTTAACAAATGCCATCATCATCACTAGGCCACGCTGCTTCCTGTGGAGTGCTTGATATGTAGTAAGCACTTAGCGCCTTAAGTGTTAATATGGTTATTTATGATCAAAGATGGTTGCCCCAGGGCTCCTTTCAGGGATGGTGGAGGACGGAAGACTGTTAGCGGAGCTTACTCCAGGATCTCTAAGTAGAGATGCTCACGGTGCTCGGTCAAAGAAGGGCCACAGGGGCAGCAAGTGGAAAACTTTCCTGCAAAAAATGGTGTATGACGTCATTACGCTGCATGGCATGTGCGGGCAGTAGGATGTAATGACCTCATATGGAATGGCAGGGTCGTTGAAAGTCTGCAGCGAGTCCCAGTACTCTGTGTCATATGTAATAAATAATAATAATGATGGTCTTTGTTAAGCGCTTACTGTGTGCAAAGCGCCGTTCTAAGTGCTGGGGAGGTTACAGGGTGATCAGGTTGTCCCACGGGGGGCTCACAGTTTTAATCAACAATTTACAGATGAGGGAACTGAGGCACAGAGAAGTTAAGTGATTTGCCCAAAGTCACACAGCTGACAGTTGGCGGAGCTGGGATTTGAACCCATGACCTCTGACTCCAAACCCCGTGCTCTTTCCACTGAGCCACGCTGCTTCTCCAAGCGCTCCCAAGTGCTTCTCCCAAGTGCTTAGTACCGTGCTTTGCACATAGTAAGCGCTCAATAAATATGATGAAATGAATGAACATACATGAGAAGCTGTTAAAGGGGAGGGGGTTTGAACAAGGGTCTCAGGTTGGGAGCCTGCCTCAGTCCTCCAGGGGACTGAGGATAATCTCTGCAGCCAAATTTGGGGACCACTGCCCTGCAGAAGGAGCGGAGGGTGAACCCCTTCTCCACTAAACCCTCAGCCCACCCGTCCCGTCCCGAAGCCATTAAGCTGAAACCCCAGGAAAGGAGTTCTGCTTCTCTCTTCTTTGCGGATCCCGTCACATAAAGCAAAGCCTGCCTTGATCCAGTTAGAAAGGGCTACATTAAACCAAGCTACCTCTCTCTACACAGCAATTAGCGAATGAAATCAAAACAAAGGCAATGTCCTCCATTAATCTCCCTGGGCCCAAGAGCTTCTGACTGCCGGATAATCCGCAGCAATTAGGCAAATAATGGGAGAGTGGGAGATTTATCACCCAGAGGGGAAGAGGGAAGAGTACGATTAATGTGTAGTGAGAGCTAGTGGGGAGTGCGGGAGCTGGAGATCTTGGCCCAGTTGGCAGTTTACGAGAGATGTAGGACTGTCAATCAGTGATGATGATGATGGCATTTGTTAAGCGCTTACTATGTACAAAGCACTGTTCTAAGCACTGTGGAGGATACAAGGTGATCAGGTTGTCCCACGTGGGGCTCACAGTCTTAATCCCCATTTTACAGATGAGGAAACAGAGGCACAGAGAAGTGAAGTGACCTGTCCAAGGTCACACAGCTGACAATTGGCGGAGCCGAGCTTTGAACCCATGACCTCTGACTCCCAAGCCCGTGCTCTTTCCATTGAGCCATGCTGCTTCAATCAATCGTGTTTATTGAGTGCAGAGCACTATACAAGGTTCTTGGGAGAGTACGATATAACAGAGTTGGCGGACGTATTCCCTGCCCACAAAGAGCTTACAGTCTACAGGACTGTCAAGCGGAATCCCAGGCCTCGGAGCTCTGGCCAGCCCATTCCATCCCACCACTTCTCCACAGGGAGGGAGGGCGGGCAGGGACTTCCCAGAGAGAACTTAGAGAGAGGAGGGGGAATCATCCACAGATGGGGTGCTCTCAGAGGTGTTGCCCTTTGAGCTCATTGCTGAGCAACTACTACCCATGGCTGCCGAGGTATTTTTCCTCTAGACTATAAGCACCATGTGAGCCGGGAATGTACCAACTCTCTTATATTGTACTTGCCCAAGCACTTAGTACAGTGCTGTGCACATAGTCAGCACTCAATAAATGATTGATTGGTATGCCAGGGTCCTAGGAAGGTCTAAGGTTCCCAAAATGCCCCAACACACCGTAATCCACACCCCCACCACTATCCTCATGTTTGAAGTGAACTGGAGTTCCCTCTATACCCCAAGCTGGCTCCTTGGCCTCAGGTATTGGGAACATCTTTGGTGTTGGAATGTCGTAGCCAACTGGGGCAGGTGCCAATGTTGCTTTTCTGTTGGAAAGATCAAGAATTCACCCAGCTGTGGTTTACAGTCTGGAATTTAAACAGAGTTTGCTGGTATAATCCTTCATTTTCCTTGCCAATCCAGGGCTCATTTCCCAGCCCTTTATCCCGATTCCCACCCGAAAAGTTATCGGGTCTGATACCTCTTCTGATGCAAGCTCATCTGGAAGAGTCACTCCAATGAGTTTGTAATCATGCCTGGATCTTAAAGGTGGAGACAGCGAGATGGATGATTGAAAATAGGGCTGGGCCAGAATGCTGAACACTAAGAATGATAGTGTTTATTTTGCATTTGTGCCAAGCGGTGAACTAAATATAATACAGCTCGATACGGTCCCTGTCCTACACGAGGCTCATAGTTTAAGGGGAAGGAAGAACAGACATTTAACCCTCCATTTTATTCATTCATAAGTGAGCGCTTAACTGTGTGCAGAGCACTGTACTAAGTGCTTGGGAAAGTACATTAAACAGACACATTCCCCGCTCACAACGAGCTTACAGTTTGGAAGGGGAGACAGACATTAATATAAATTACAGATATATATGTAAGTGCTGTAGGGCTGGGAGTGGGGGATGGATAAAGGTAGAATGATTTGGAACACTTCATGATATTGCATGTTACCCTTGCGCAGGGGCCACGCTAATCTATCGTTCCAATTTTAGTATAAGTGCTGATTTTACGTATGATGAAACTGAGGCACAGAGAAGTTAAATGACTTCCTTAAGATAACACAGCAAACAAATGGCAGAACTGGTATTAGAACCCAGGACCCCTGACTCCCGCATCTGTGCTTTTTCCACGGGGGTCACAATGCTTCTGACCCCACAGAGTCCTAGGGGTTTCCCAGGACCAACAGAAGTCTGTGAGTCTTCTAGACTGTGAGCCTGTTGTTGGGTTGGGACCGTCTCTATATGTTGCCGACTTGTACTTCCCAAGCGCTTAGCACATTGCTCTGCACACAGTAAGCGCTCAATAAATACGATTGAATGGATCAAGCCAGACATCCCAACAGCATAGAGGGCATGCTAGACCGTAAACTCGTGGTGGGTAGGGAATGTGTCTGTTTATTGTTATAGTGCACTCTCCCAAGCGCATAGTACCAGTGCTCTGCACACCCTCAGTGCTCAGTATGACTGAATGAATGGATAGAAATGGGGAACCCCCCCTCCGCCACAAAAAACATTTCTCTTCCCCTGTGGACTACCAAAAAAGTCCAGAACCCTCCTCAGGGGCTCTAAAACCAGAAGTTGTCCTAGTCCAGATCCCAGAGCTGAGCAACTGCCCCAGGATCCCAGTGCTAACTGTGACCCTAGTCCCTCCTTCCTTATTTCTCGATGTCCCAAAAACCAAGGGTCAGAGAGGCTGGAAGCTTTAGAATTTCAAGGTTTTCCAGCATGGGCAGTGATCTAACCTCCAGATGCACACGCTCTGGGCCCCAATCCTAAGATCTGAAAGGCCTCAGCATTGCGCTGGTCAAATTTTTCCTGGTAGGGGTTCCCCAACTGCTATAAGTTGGGGGACAGTTCCAGACTTCTGCTGGCGTGGACAACACCCTCCTGCAGTCTCTGGAGCCCAGGAGAGGACCTCTACATTGTCCGCCCCCCACCCCAGTAGTTCTGCCCTTGATAGTTCTCCCTCAGGGTGTTCCACCCACAGTATGGATCCCGTAAAGCCATCCTGGACCGATCCTAGTCCCCAAGTCAACCGCATCCCATACCTCCCAGAGCAGCTAATCAGAACACAGATCAATACTTAGAGGCCTTCCCTGACTATGCCCTCCTTTCCTCTTCTCCCACTCCCTTGTGTTACCCTGACTTGCTCCATTTATTCATCTCCCAGCCCCCCAGCACTTATGTACATATCTGTAATTTATTTATATTAATGTCTGCCTCCCCCTCTAGGCTGTAAGCTTGTTGTGGGCAGAGAATGTGTCTGTTTATTGTTGTCGTGTACTTTCCCAAGTGCGTAGTACAGTGCTCTGCACACAGTAAGCACCCATTAAATACAACTGACTGACTGCCAGAGATTGGCAGGGAAGAAGAGCAGCCCCAGCCTAGTTTCTCTATCACTCACTCCACAGCTCTGGAGAGAGCAGGGACAGCGCTTTGATACCAAACAGATATTACTGTGCAAGTGGAATGAGCCCAGTTACTAGGCAGTCTACTAACTAGAGATTGGGACAGGGAAAAAGAGTCCTACAAGTACCCAAAAGGATTCCTCTGTTCCCTGCAACTAGATTAGTGTCGAGGCTGCATATTTCTTGGCTTTATATATTTCCTTCAAGTTTTTTTTCCTATGCCAACACACTAACAGTCATGTATTACATAGGGGTGTCCCAAGATACACGTGAAAAACTGGAGCAGTCAGCTATAGGCGAGTTCTCATAGCAATTGCATGTGATGGACATGTGAATGGAATTTTAATAGCAAAACTAACACCAATATAAAAGACACCTGCAGTGCCTTTAAAAGTGTCTACCTTTTAAAAAAGTTATGGTAACTTCTGAAACCTCAGTGCCAACTGATAGATGCCATTTAACCATTTCACCTCTTGAAGATTTACCCATCTGTCCTTTCCACCCTAAAATCAGTTCCACTGTGAGAACCTTGTCATTTTTACAGTTCTGTGCTCTTTTTGAGTATAAACTTTGGCTTGAATACTCTTTGCTTCAAGTCCTTCCTTCCAGACTATGCTCCGAAGCACTCCCTCAATTTCTGGATCCATTCTACTCGAGGTCTGGGGGATTGGGTCTGTATGACCATCAAGAGGAGGTGGCTCCATCTTGTCAGGATGGGGGAAAGAGAAGCATCACCTCCACAGACAGAAACTTTTTTAAAACACTTAACTCAGTCCATCCTTTCCTACTACACTCTGCAGTCTCCAGCCGACACACTCCACTCCAACACCAACCTGCTGTCTGTACTTACATCTCATTTCTCCCACCACTGACCCCTTGTTCACATCTTCTCTCCAACCTGAACTCCCTTCCCCTTCATACCAGAAAGACCACTCTCCTCACCTTCAAAACCATCCAAGAGAAGTATCAGAGGATGACAAATTTTCGAAGCATTCCATATTTTAAAAACCCTTCTAAAAAACAAAAAATAACCCAAACGTCTCCTCCAAGGGTCCTTCCCTAAGCCCTCAATTCCCTTATCTGCCCTCCACTGTGCCAGATATGCAGTTGGTTGAATACCCCTTAAGCACTGTGATACTCAGGCCAGCCTAATGCCACTTACATAAGTATCCTTATACTCTACTATTCCCCCTTTTTAATATCTGTCTTCCCCTTTTGGGCAGGGATCACGTCTACCAACTCAAACACATTCTTCAGTAAGTGCTCAATAAGTACCACTGAAGGAATCACCCTCTCTCAACCACTCAGTCAATGGTATTTGAGTGCTTACCATGTGAGGAGCACTGTTCTAAATGCTTGGGAGAATACAGTACAACAGAGTTGGTAGACATATTCCCTGCCCACAGCAGCTTCAAACCAGAAGATGACCCCAGAACGGCATTATTACGCGACATCTTTCCTTCCAGCCTTTTATAAAGCTTTAGCTCAACTCTGGATATCCTTCAAAGCCAACTTTGTAAGCCAAGAACAAAAACACTCCCTGGAAAGCTAGAGTAGGGTTCGTGCTAGTTTGCTCTTTTACTTGTTATGTGCTGTCACCTGAAACACTTGCTAGAGGAGAAATAATAAAATGTGTAATTCATAGAGTTAGTTCCAGTTCCGGAGGTCACATTTTCCCAGTAGCGCATTGCCCATGGACAGTTTCTTGAGGACTTTGAGGGTCTCCATTGTAGGCTAGTGAGTCAGGTTTGATCAATCAAGTGGGATTTATTGAACATTTAGTGTGTACAGCACTGCAGTAAGTGTTTGCGAGAGTACAGTATAATAGTGTTGGTAGACATGCCGCTAGCCGTTCTATACAAAGCCTCTCCCCTTCTCAGTTTCCAAGGGCAAAGTAAAGGAAATGGAAGTGGGACTGTGTGCTGGGAAAACAGAGCCACTGGATCTCAATCAAACGCTTTCCCTGAGTGGCTTACTTTATCTGAAGCACTGTACTAGGTGCAAGAAAAAGTACAATAAAGTTCTCAGATAGACACTAAATCAAAAGGGGAAAACATCAAAGTCTGAAGATATATACTTTGGGGCTACTGGCTTTAGGGGGAGTGGAGTATTTAAGTGTGTGATATGGAGGGAAAGAAATGAAAGAAGAAAGGCCTCCCACAGGAGGAAGGGGAAGAGACACACTTGAGAGGAACTGAGAGTGAACTGGGGTGTAGTGGGCATGAGGGAAAAGAAATAGGCAGTATGGGAGCTGAATGAGCTCCAAACTCATACCATTCCTTATTATTTTAAAGAAAATCCCCAAGTGACACTAGGATTTCTGCATTGTGCTGTTTTCCCCAGGGTTGAGGAGAGGAAAGAAAAGGAGAATAGGATCCTTCTGGGATTCTACCACAGAGTCAAGGGAAATGTCAAGTTTTTTTGTCTTCTATTAACCACAGCTGCAAGGTTCAGAGGAAGGACTAACCGGGAGTTGGTACGGCTTTCCTGAAATGCCCCAGACATGGCCTAGGAATGCTCTCAACACAACCATTCCCCTACAGCCCAATCAGCCAGGTGCAGCGCTCTAGACTGTAAGCTCATTGTGGGCAGGGATTTTGTTTATTTATTATTATATTGTACTCTGCCAAGCACTTAGTGCAGTGGTCTGCACACAGTAAGCGCTCAAATGTGGCTGACAAAGATTTCTCCCCACTTAGACTGTAAGGTTGTTGTGGGCAGGGAACATATCTACCAATTCAGTTGTACTCTCCCAAGTGCTTAGGACAGAGTTCTACATATAGTAAGCACTTAAAATAAATATGATTAAGGAACATGGTGTTCCCATGCTCGCTGTCTGGGGTTCCATAGGAGCCCTGTTCATGAGGGAATGTAAACAGGGAACCACTGGGCCATGAGATGCCAATTGCAGAATAAGGAGTAGCAGCAGGACAGAGGACTGAGCCTTCATCAGTCTGGGCTGACAGTGGGGTCATCTCTAGAACCATGTGCATATGGAGGGGCCTCCAGGAACCAAGACTGGGTTCATCACCAGAAGGAAGATTTCCTCTAGAGTGTAAGCTCACTGTGGTCAGGAAAGTGTCTGTTGTATTGTACACTCCCAAATGCTTAGTACAGTGCTCTGCAAACAGTAAGTTCGCAGTAAATACTACTGACCGACTGAAAGTGTTCCCGCTTCCCACCAAAAAGAGGAGGAACGAGTGCTGTTTATATCCCCAAAAGAGAAGTTTCCTCTGAAAGAGGGTTCACATGTACCATCATCAAAACAAAGGGGATAAATTTGCTCAACATGCAAGACTCTGATGAGAGAAGCAGTGTGGCTTAGTGGAACGAGCACAGGCTTAGGAGTCAGAGGTCATGGGTTCTAATCCCGGCTCCACCACTTGTCAGCTGTGTGACTTTGGGCAAGTCCCTTAACTTCTCTGTGCCTCAGTTACCTCATCTGTAAAATGGGGATTAAGACCGTGAGCCCCACGTGGGACAACCTGATACCCTTGTATCTATCCTAGAGCTTAGAACAGTACTTAACAAATACAAATCTTAACAAATGCAATCACAAAACAAAGCTTAACAAATACAATCATTATTGTTATTATTATTAACTGAGAACTAAGGAGCAGAAGGTGGGAAGGCATTTAGGAGTCTGGGGGTTTATTAGAACATTTCCATAACGGTGAAAGTGTGCATTTGACACAACTCTAAACTCCTTGAGGGCAGGGATCCAGTCGACCAATTCTATCGTACTATTCTCTCCCAGATGCTTGGTTCAGTGCTTTGCATACATCGACAGCTCAATACCCTTGATGGACCGATCTGCCAGATTATGCTGGAAAAGCACATCCTGACACATAGGGTGCTTTTAAAAAAAAGAGGACCCACTGTGAAGCTTGGTCCTGGTGAATAATCCCTTTGTCAATGTCTACTGAGCGAGGCCATCTCCTGCTCACCCAATGGGGTGGTGGCGACAGTAAATCCATCAAGATTTCTCAAACCGAAGACTGGGGTATCCACACCGATACCTGAGACCACCAAAAATCAAGAGGACCCATCACCTTTGAAACTGAGCCTCTCACAGCTCAGTGCCCCATGAACTCCATCCGAGAGCCAATAGGCAGAGCCAGATGGCCTTTCTGGGGGCATCCAGGAGGGGTGGCTGCAAACGCAGTCAAGTAGGAAAGCTAGTCCACCCGGGAGAAGGTGAATTATTCTCTCCCAACATGCAGAGGGTAGAGGGAATCATCTGAAGGACAGTCCAACTGAGCGGACCCAAGCTCAGAGGCTTTTAAGGGAAGCGGCGGGGACTCCGCATGGCAAATCCGACGCTGGGAAACCGTTTCTAGCCTCACCTATTTCTCTTCCTTTTTTAAAAAATCCAAGTCAACATGGAAGTGGGGCCGAACTGCTGCTGGGAGTGGGTGGATTGACAAGACAGAGCAGAAGGAGAGGACTCAAAGCAGTGACGTCGGAGGAGAAATCGTTGGAAGCTGAGCACCAGAAAGCAGGAGCGGCTAAATGAGACTTGCTTCTCCCAAGCTGAACTTACAGCCCTGACAAGGCTGACTTTAAGGCGACCTTCAGCGGAGGCTCTTAGCAATGTACACCAGGCAATCGCTGGTAAATCTTTATTAATTTTAATTGGCGGCACCCATTTATAAGAACCATTAAAAAGGATAAATTGAGCCCATCCGGCGTAATGTCTTTTGTTAATTAGTTTGTCAGCACTGTTTTAATATCCCCTAATGACTTCATATTTCAGGCCTGACATTAAAGGAGACGCTGTGAGAAAGGAAATGGTCTTATCACAGTGTACTGCACCGTTTTTCTTTTTTGAACAAAAAGTGTCCTTCCAAAGGCTGACCAAGGTTAGGTGTCATTTAATTCAAAGAGAGATAGGTGCTAAAGGACTTGAGGCTTCTGCTGCTAAACCTTGTCATTCAAGACAACTACTCTGCTGTTCCTTTTTTCTGTCTTGACCCAGGAAAAGAGAGAGAGAGAGAGAGAGAGAGAGAGACTTCTAGAACAAGTATCTCAGGACCCCATCCTCTGTAGTTTGTCAAAGATTCCTTCACAGAATGGAGTGGGTAAAAAGGTCAAGAGAAGCAGAAAAGATGCAAACAAAACCTGACCATACCTCCATGGCTCTAGAGCTAGGATGATTTTAGAGAGAAAAATAATATTTACGGTACTTGTTAAGCTCCATGTGCCAAGCACTGCTCTAAGCGCTTGGGTAGATACAAGCTAATCAGGTTGGACACAGTCCCTGTCCCACAAGGGGCTCAAACTCTCAATCCCCATTTTACAGATGGGGTAAATGAGGCCCAGAGAAGTTGAGCGACTTGCCCAAGGTCACACAGCAGACATA
Source organism: Tachyglossus aculeatus (assembly GCF_015852505.1). NCBI lineage: Eukaryota > Metazoa > Chordata > Mammalia > Monotremata > Tachyglossidae > Tachyglossus > Tachyglossus aculeatus. Next base: position 170,072,734 of record NC_052066.1, on the reverse strand, counting down.
CTGTGGAGACGGGATTAGAACCCAGGTTCTTCTAAGTCCCAGGCCACTGGTCTATCCACTAAGCCATACTGCTTCTAAGTATAATTGCTAAGTGTTTATGCGCCAAGCACTGTAGTAAATGGTGGGGTTTTACAATATCAGATCAGACACCGTTCCTGTCCCACATGGAGCTCAGAGTCTAAGGTGAGGGACAACAGGTATTTAATTCCCCTTTTACCAGTGGAGGTAACTGAGGCAAAGAGTGATTTCCCCAAGATCCCACAGGAGGCAAGTGCAGAACCAGGATTACAACCCAAATCCATTCGCTTTCCACTAGAGACCTTTCAAATTCCACATTCCTTAAAAAGAAAGACCATTTCAGCTGCTCTTTCAGGAATAGGGAAGAGTATTCTTGGAGGAAGTAATTTTACTACAGCGATATTGCCCTGAGACTGTGAAGATGAGAGAAGGGAGGGAATGTTCTTGGAAAAACCATTTGTCCTCATCCCAGGGTTATCCTGGAGAACAAGCCCCTTAGGAGTTTCACCACACTGCTAACTTCCTGGGTTCTTTGAGTGCTTAGGACAGTGCTCTGCACACAGTAGGTGCTCAAGAAATACCCTCAAATGATTGAGAACATTATGTAAATAGTAATGGTATTTATTAAGCACCAACATGTGCCAAGCACTGTGACAAATACAAAGTCAGAAGATCAGAAAGTCTATGACCCACAGACTAGGAAGAAGAACAGGTATCTTCCACTCACTTTTACAAACGGGAGAATTGAGATCCGGAGGGTGTAAATAACTTGCCCAAGTCCCAGAGGTAATTGGCTTTGGCTCGGGGCATCGGGGCCTGGAGTCTAGCCGGCCCTGGGGGTCTAGAGCAGGGCCCCACTGGCCCCAATTCCTGCCTGGTTTTCTCCCCTTTCTGTCCAGTCCGTGAGGGAGCCTGGGGGCCTCTCCCTCCTGCCCTTACCCCATCCACATGGGCGCATACGCACACACTCTAAAACTCACTCTCCCTCCCCCCCCCCCCTTCTTTTCATGGATTTATCTGTCATTCTTCGGGGTCTCAGCTCCATATCAATCATATTTATTGAGTACTTACCTTGTGCAGATCACTGTACTAAGTGCTTGGGAGAGTACAACAGGGTGAGAAGCAGAGAACAGAGAAGCAGTGTGGCTTACTGGGTACAGCAAAGGCCTGGGAGCCAAAAGGACGTGGGTTTTAATCTCTGCTCCATCATAAATCTGCTGTGTGACCTTAGGAAAATCACTTAATTTCTCCAGGCCTCAGTTACCCCAGCTGGAAAATGGGGATAAGAGTGTGAGTTCCATGTGGGAACTCACTTTTAGACTTAGCCAACTTTTAGACTGTGAGCCCACTGTTGGGTAGGGACTGTCTCTATGTGTTGCCAACTTGTACTTCCCAAGTGCTTACTACAGTGCTCTGCACACAGTAAGCGCTCAATAAATACGATTGATTGATGTGGGACAGAGACTGTGTCCAACCCGATTAACTTGTATCTACTCCAGCACTTAGAACAGTACTTGGCACATAGCAAGCACTTAACAAGTACCATTATTATTGTTTATAACAATAAACAGATATTCTGTGCCCACAGTGAGCTTACAGTCTAGATGGGGCTTTCCATCTAGAGCTAGAACCTTAGAGGGAAAATGTGGAGGGTGGCCTAGTGGGTAGAGCTGGGGCCTGGGTGTCAGTAGGACCTGGTTCTAATCCCGGCTCCAACGCTCACCTGCTGGGTGACCTTGGGCAAGTCATTTCACTGTGCCTCAGTTACTCCATCTGTAAAGTGGGTATTAGGATTGTGAGCCCCACGTGTGACAGGGACTGTGTCTAACCTGGTTAGTTTGTATCGACCCCAGAGCTTAGTACAGTGCCTGGCACACAGTAAGCGCTTGACAAATACCATAAGAAAGAGGTTAAGCGGTGAAGCCAGAATCAGACCTCCTGTCTCTGGATCCAGTTCCCTTCCCCCTGGGCCACATTAGCTTCTCCTTTTTATCCAAAGACAGAAAAAGGGCCAATGGCCTGGAGGAAGGAAAACCTGACAGCAAGTTAGCATATTGCAGGAAACAAACTTCTCCAGACTGCAATCCCAAGACCAACTTGCCCACTCACACCTTGAGGGTATTTCTGTAGAGTCAAACTTGGCCCTTAGTCCGTGCTGATGATTGGGAACTTCTAATCACTAAAATGAACAGAGTTGAGAGTCTTCCCGCCACTCCAAGTGGCACAAAAATCAAGGTCCAAGACGTTTGCTTCCCCCCAAAGACATGGGCCTCCTTCACGCCTTAAGGGTCATTACCTCCCATCTGGAGGCTCTCACTCCAGGACATCCAGGAAATCCAACCATAAACAAGACCTCATTGCCAAAACGGCTCTTATGGAGCAGGAAGACTATGCTGTCAGTTTGCTTGGGTGTGGACCAAATCTCTTTCCAGAGTTTAAAAACCGCTGCCAAGTTTTAAGCATTTGGAAACTGATCAGTTCTTTCAAGTCAGTACCTCTGGGTAGAACCCTCCTTCCCGCTCTCCCCAACCCTTTCTTGCGGGGAAAGGCAAGATGATATTATCCAAAGCATCATGTTGGGTTCATCCGAAGGGAGAGAGATGTTACCATGAGCCCTTACCATTACTCCATTACCATTACCATTACTCAGCTCCGCAACATTGCCAAGATCCGCCCTTTCCTCTCCATCCATACCGCTACCCTGTTCATTCAAGCTCTCATCCTATCCCGTCTGGACTACTGCATCAGCCTTCTCTCTGATCTCCCATCCTCGTGTCTCTCTCCACTTCAATCCATACTTCATGCTGCTGCCCAGATTATCTTTGTCCAGAAACGCTCTGGGCATATTACTCCCCTCCTCAAAAATCTCCAGTAGCTACCAATCAATCTGCGCATCAGGCAGAAACTGCTCACCCTGGGCTTCAAGGCTGTCCATCACCTCGCCCCCTCCTACCTCACCTCCCTTCTCTCCTTCTACAGCCCAGCCCACACCCTCCGCTCCTCCGCCGCTAATCTCCTCACCGTACCTCGTTCTCGCCTGTCCCGCCATCGACCCCCGGCCCACGTCATCCCCCGGGCCTGGAATGCCCTCCCTCTGCCCATCCGCCAAGCTAGCTCTCTTCCTCCCTTCAAGGCCCTGCTGAGAGCTCACCTCCTCCAGGAGGCCTTCCCAGACTGAGCCCCTTCCTTCCTCTCCCTCTCGTCCCCCTCTCCATCCCCCCCATTTACCTCCTTCCCTTCCCCACAGCACCTGTATATATGTATATATGTTTGTACATATTTATTACTCTATTTATTTTACTTGTACATATCTATTCTATTTATTTTATTTTGTTAGTATGTTTGGTTTTGTTCTCTGTCTCCCCCTTTTAGACTGTGAGCCCACTGTTGGGTGGGGACTGTCTCTATATGTTGCCAATTTGTACTTCCCAAGTGCTTAGTACAGTGCTCTGCACATAGTAAGCACTCAATAAATACGATTGATGATGATGATGATGATTACTCAAGTGTGGCCACTTGACCATCTGGGCCATCGGCAGGAGGTCTGAAACACTCCACTCTGGAGTCCGTGGATGCTCCCAACCTCTGCTGTGAGCATGATTCTACCACAAAGCCACACAAAATCTGGGCCCAGAAGCAAGGTCGACAACTCTGCTGTGGACAATGGCATTTCATTAACCTGTTTAATATTTTTTTTAGGTTTAAAAATGCCGAGTTTCGCGGCTTGAGAAGCAGCGTGGCTCAGTGGAAAGAGCACGGGCTTTGGAGTCAGAAGTCATGGATTCAAATCCCAGCTCTGCCAATTGTCAGCTGTGTGACTTTGGGCAAGTCACTTAAATTCTCTGTGCCTCAGTTACTTCATCCTTAAAATGGGGATGAAGACAGTGAGCCCCCGTGGGACAACCTGATCACCTTGTAACCTCCCCAGCACTTAGAACAGTGCTTTGTACATAGTAAGTGCTTAATAAATGCCATCATTATTATTATTGTCATATATAACGATCCAAGAGTGTGATGGGCGGAAAGAGAAACTCAACCTTCTAGTCCCTCCGCCAAAGGGAAGCACTGCCAATATATTTTAAACTGATTTGCTCCAAGCACCAGAAAGCTTAATCATAATCTTGGCAAACCATGTTCTTTGGCTATTTTGCAACATTAATGCAAGAGAATGCTGGGATGGTTCTGACAACTGTGGAATTCTGACAATTTGAGAAGCAGTGTAGTCTAGTGGAAAGAGCACAGGCTTGGGAGTCAGAGGACCTAGTTTCCTAATCCCAGCTCCACCACGTATCAGCCGTGTGACCTTGGGCAAGTCACTTAACTTCTATCTCTTAGGTATATCATCTTTAAAATGGGGATTAAGCCCCACGGGCGACATGGAATGTGTCCAAACTGATTATTAGTCAATGGTAGTTACTGAGTGTGTACTGTGTGCAGAGCATGTTTGGGAAAATACTACACGAGTTGGTAGAAGATGTTCCCTATCCACAACAAGCTTACCTTATATCTACCCCAACACGTCGTACAGTGCCTGGCGCGTAGTAAGCACTTAACAAATACCATTAAAAAAAGACAAAACATTTCCTGAAACGGGATTGATACAGAAGGAGATTTTCTAAACCTCAGGGCCTACCTATAACAGGAGCTATGTACACAATCCCACAGCACCACAAGTTGAAATCAGACAGAAAATCTAGCCAACAATTCAGACTAAGGAAAGTGTTCATTACAATCCCTTCTTTTCCCCCTAAATTGAGTGTTTTAGAAGTTTCTAAGGCCGACTACAATCTAGAGTCACTCAGAGGGCCCTTATCTGTGCCAGGAGTCTTTAGACTGCTAGAACTGAAATGTAAGTTTGATTTTCTTTGCTTAATGCTCTCAGAAAGCTATGCACTGATAGGCATCCATTTCTTATAGAAATTTCTTGTAGAAGCTCATATGATTGAACTTAAACCCAAAAAAAGAAGAGGTTTAAACTACTTGGGAGAATAAGCATGGAAATCTCTCTCCACCATCTCAATATCCTGCTAACACTTAGCAATTCAAATAATATGTCTGGCTAAAACCCCTCACCCTGAGAAACTGTCATCCATGATTTCCTCAGTGCTCAAAATCACAAGGCTCTGTACTGGTTCCTCCACAGGCCAGGGCAAACAAGCCCTAAACCGGCAAATCCCAACAGATGGGAGGAAGGGGAGAAAGCCAAGCCATAAATTCTACTTCTAAGGATTGGTGTGTGATAGGAGGGGGGCTTTTAGTACTACAGAGGGATCTGTGAATCTGTCTTCCCTGTTGAATCCATCAGGGAACAGCCAGGCCCACTGGCACTCCTCAGACACCTAATCAGGAGCACACCTGCTTCATTTTTTCTGGGAGTCCAACCAAGGTGCTAGGGAGCAGGGCTCTGGCCAGGACAATATAAACCACAAATTCTTTTTTTTGACTTACTCTTGGCTTCAATCTGGGTGAACGCATAATTCCCCCCCTCATGGGTCCCTGATGACTTCCTTCAGGTCAAAGCCCTCGATAGCCTGATTCCCCTTCCCCTGGAGCCCAAGAGTGACATAGAAATCCTTAGTCTTGGGCAATCAGTCCCCCTTGTCACTTTTTGGATTTCAGCTATTCCATTCAGCAAGTAACTCCACAACCAGAACTTGTGTCCTGTGCCTAGTTCTCCATTTTACAGCCATCCTTGCCCCCCCCCCCCCCCACAGACAATCTCTTCCCATTCCCAATAATAATATTTCTAATGAACAACCTCCTCTTAGGCACCTAGATCCCAAACCGACACAAGGCGATGATGAGAGAACAAGCCAGCCCTGAAATCCTGCTGCTGAAAGCACAGTTTCCCTGCCTCACTGAGAGAAAAGCCAAGGAGAGAGGAGGAAGAGAAAAGAGAAGGAGGAGAAACCCAGAGGGCCTGTTCCCTTAGAGATGAAGTGCTTGCTTTGTAAATGAGAACTATTTTCACTAGAAACAATATCAGTTAGAACATACCATCCAGAAAACTTCCCCTCTAGTTGGTCTGGAGGTTCCTGAAACTTAAAGGGCCAATGACCCTCTGCTGGAGTAAGAAGAGAAAGTCTAAGACCTCAGGAGAAGCAACAACTCCTGAGATTAACAAGGTCCTGGGGTGTCTAAGACAATCCTTCTCAAGCCACTTCTCCAGCAAATGGAAGCAGGTCTTTTATTAGTAAAGCAGGTGATTCAGGTGGGACCCCCGCCGGGTTTCCAGGGAGGCGAGCCAGGGGCCACTGACCAGCTGAAGCCACTGCTCCACTGATAACTCCACTCAACTCTCATATTTTGGTGGAAATGCAGATTCAGGCCACATCCTGGCTTCTAGGCCTTCCAGCTACTTAGGGCACCACATCTCCTACACTGAAAGTGTTAAATGGGAAAGGATGAAAGACAGAAAGTAGGAGAAAGAAGAAAAAAAGCTGTCATGGGCATTTTCCTGTGCTAAAAAGTCAAAGAGGAGGAGAGGAAGACAAGCTGGTTGTTCTAGGACATGGAGAAAGCCACAGAAGAGACAGTGCTTTGCACATAGTTAGTGCTTAACAAATGCCTTCATTATTACTGGGGAGACCCAGAGCAGAGTCCCAGTGTGTCCAAGGAAAAAATTGGTCTTTCATTTGTCTAGATCAAATTCAAATTCCCTGAATGCTTCTTCACACCGCTGTTTGGGGAGGCCCCAAATCGGTTGACCCAGATGCCCTCACAGGCATCCGGACCCGGGTGGCCTTCTGAGAAAGACAGATTTCCAGTCCCAGGGATCCGAGACGGCAGCCTTGTAGAGCAGATAACACTCCCCACCCCCAGGATGAAATGGGAGAGGCCCAACACAGAGAAGCAGCGTGGTTTAGTGGGCAGAGCATGGGCTTGGGAGTCAAAAGGTCATGGGTTCTAATCCTCACTCTGCCACATGTCCAAGACTGAACTTCTCGTCTTCCCTCCCAAATCCTGCCCTCTCCCTGACTTTCCCATCTCTGTTGACGACACTACCATCCTTCCCGTCTCACAAGCCCGCAACCTTGGTGTCATCCTCGACTCCGCTCTCTCGTTCACCCCTCACATCCAAGCCGTCACCAAAACCTGCAGGTCTCAGCTTCGCAACATTGCCAAGATCTGCCCATTCCTCTCCATCCAAACCGCTACCCTGCTCATTCAAGCTCTCATCCTATCCCGTCTGGACTACTGCATCAGCCTTCTCTCTGATCTCCCATCCTCGTGTCTCTCCCCACTTCATTCCATACTTCATGCTGCTGCCCAGATTGTCTCTGTCCAGAAACGTTCTGGGCATGTTACTTCCCTCCTCAAAAATTTCCAGTGGCTACCAATCAATCTGCTCATCAGGCAGAAACTCCTCACCCTGGGCTTCAAGGCTGTCCATCACCTCGCCCCCTCCTACCTCACCTCCCTTCTCTCCTTCTACAGCCCGCCCCGCACCCTCCGCTCCTCTGCCGCTAATCTCCTCACCGTACCTCGTTCTCGCCTGTCCCGCCATCGACCCCCGGGCCACGTCCTCCCCCGGGCCTGGAATGCCCTCCCTCTGCCCATCCGCCAAGGTAGCTCTCTTCCTCCCTTCAAGGCCCTACTGAGAGCTCACCTCCTCCAGGAGGCCTTCCCAGACTGAGCCCCCTCCTTCCTCTCCCCCTCCACCCCCTCTCCGTCCCCCCGGCCTTACCTCCTTCCCTTCCCCACAGCACCTGTATATATGTATATATGTTTGTACATATTTATTACTCTATTTTATTTGTGCATATCTATTCTATTTATTTTATTTTGTTAGTATGTTTGGTTTTGTTCTCTGTCTCCCACTTTTAGACTGTGAGCCCACTGTTGGGTAGGGACTGTCTCTATATGTTGCCAACTTGTACTTCCCAAGCGCTTAGTACAGTGCTCTGCACACAGTAAGCGCTCAATAAATATGATTGATTGATTGATTTATGTCTGCTGTGTGACCTTGGGCAAGTCACTTCACTTCTCTGGGCCTCAGTTACCTCAACTGTAAAATGGGGATTGAGACTATGAACCCCACATGGGACAGGGACTGACTACCCCAGTGCTTATAATGGCTCACAGTAAGCACTTAACAAATACCATATTAATAAACAAGACATTGAAAGTCTTTCTGGACTCAAAAACCAACTCTTGTGGTTTGTTCCCAGCATTTACAAGCTCCTTAAATTAAAAAGAAGCAATATGGCCTACTGGAAAGAACATGGGCCTGGGAATCAGAAGATCTGGGTTCTAATCTTGACTCGGCCACTTGTCTTCCGTGTGACCTTGGGCAAGTGACTTAACATCTCTGTGCTCAGTTCTCATCTGCAAAATGGGGATTCAAAACCTCTTCTCCCTCCTACTTGTATTGTGAGCCACTGAGGGACCTGATTATCTTGTATCTAACCCAGCACTTAGTACAACGCTTGGCACATTGTAAGTGCTGAACAAATACCAAAATTTTTAGTATTATTTTTCTCTGTGACTCAGTTTCCTCATCTGTAAAATGGGGAATAAATCTCACTCCCTCCTACTTAGACTGTGAGCTTCATTTGGGACTGTGTCCATCCTAATTATCTTGTATCTATCCCAGCACTTAGAACAGTGTTTGATTCATAGTAAGCTCTTAATAAATATTATAACACCCCTCCACATAAAAAATCTCCAAAAGAAACCAGATATAAATTCAACCCCAGAAATGTACCCAACTGGCAAAAGCAATATGATGGGGAAGTGGATCAGAATGAACGCTTAACCTGTGAGCTTTTCCTTCCAGACACAACTTTCCCAGCTGACAAAGTGTTGTAGCTTCAGAACACTTCCCACCATTTCACCCAGAAAGAGGAAGCGAAAATTCCCAAGGAAAATGGGAAGACTCAGCTCACCCTGCCACTCAAGAGCACGCCAAACCACTTTGCTGATCTTAATTTAGGCTGTAGCTCATTCTAGACTGTAAACTCACAAGGGTGGGATATATATGTCTACCAACTCTGTTACATTGTACTCTTCCAGGCTCTGCATAAATGCTCAGTAAATATGAGTGATTGATTGATTAACCTCCAAATCGAGGTGCAGATCATCTGATTGTGGAGGGGGGAAAATGATTATTAAAGAGAATTGTCAGACTCTTCTTGTGGAGACATTCTGTGTTCCAAGTAAAAATAGATTTTTTCCATATGGAGAATGATATTCAGTTTTCAAGTATCACAAGGAGCAAGGATGTGGTGAAAATCAATGCTATGTCCAAGTTTCAAAATAATGAGAGAATTGGGTTCGAACAGAGCTTTTCCAAGAGGGTGTTAGACTTGGAGGTGATCACAGATCAGGGTTGAGGATGATGGTTGCGGGGGGGATATTTTAAAATGTGAAGAAATTTGAGTGATCCCAATGGAAATTAAAAAAAAAAAAAAATGAACAGAAACCCAAGAAATACTAGAGGTTCTGTATCAAAAACATGACTCTGACACTCTCTGACTCTAAAGCTCCATATTTCTGATTCTTTCTCTGTGTTTCTCTGGGTGTCTCTGCTCCTCTGTAGCTTTACTATTTAATTTGTGAAATGTTTCCAATGGCTGGATAAACTGAGCAAATCACTACTCAATACAGAGAAAATAATCACCAATCTGACCTTGCACTCGAAAGAGGTTGATCTAAAACCAGGTGACTTCACAAAATTGGACTTTGAATTGCTGAGGACAGAACTGAAACATCTTGAACTTCTGTAAGCTCACTGTGGGCAGGGAATGTGTCTGTTGCATTGTTATACTGTACTCTCCCAAGGGCTTAGTACAGTGGTCTGCACGCAGTTAAGTGCTCAATAAATACAACTGACTGATCCAAGAATTGAAGGAAAGTCTATGGGAAGAAACTCAGCTCTTTGATGCCGTCTTTGAGGGTGACTGATTGATATTCCATTGCTAAAGCGTTAAACACTTGGCTTCTCCCAAGGAATTTAGAGTTTCTAATAAATGTTATTTCCTTATTTCCTATGTACCTTCTTGGTAAGAAGCAGGCATTGGCAGCCCTATTTTTCAGGGAGGGAAACTGAGGTTCAGCCAAAGTCACTCAAATCAAGTGCAGAACCAGGAATAGAACTGATACCCAAAGATATCAAAGCTAACCACTACGATCCTAATAAATAGACTGGCGGGGTGGGGCTGGGAGGGAAGGGGCCCTGAAGCCCCCAAAATGCTGGTTCTACCTTTGACTCAGGTCACCTGATCAGGAAGCCAGTCAAGAGCTAACAACGACTTCAATCTTCCTTTGTTCCAGATCTACAATATGACAGGGACTGTGGGCTAACTTGAGCAATATGACAAGAACAAAGAGCTGGGCTAAGATGGAAAATTGCAACTCTGTAGCAGAAACTGGAAGAGTGTCAGTGGTTTCCAAGGAGGCTGGGAGCCTGAGATGGATAAGAGGGGTCTGGGCTAGAGGTGCTAGGTTGTAGCTGAATGCTAGATAAATAAATATGGTATTTATTTTGTGCTTACTACGTGTCAAACGCTGTTCTAAGCACTCCAGTAGATACAAGATAATCAGATTGGACACTGATTATCTTATGTGGGACTCACAAGAGGCGACAGAACGGGTATCAAATCACCATTTCATAGATGAGGAAACTGAGGTATAGATAAGTTAAGTGACTGGCCTAAGGTCACTCAGCAGGCAAGTGGCAGAGCCAGGATTAGAACTCAAGTCCTCTGATTCCCAGGCCAGTGTTCTTTCCACTAGGCCCAGCTGCTTCTCCATAGTCAGCTCGTACTCCCAAATTTACCCAGACATAGATATTGCTATAAGTATAGCTATACATATAGGTATGACCATTTCCCAGGCTGAGCAAGTTATCTGCCCAATACCCTGCTGCAAAAAATCAGTGAAATTATTTTGGACTTGGAAGCTGCCCCGTCGCCCCACAACCACTTTTCCATTAGGACCCTTGCATTTCCTATAGACCAACCCACTTCAGACCCTGACCCAATCTGAATCCTGACTCATTTACCATTCTTTCATTCCATTTATTTCTGACTCATTCCAGAACTTACTGAAAAGGGGATCGGCACCTCTGCCTGACATCCTACCAGTTTCCAGGACGTAATCACTCCTTGGCAATCAGGGTCTTTTTCACTTTATCTTGAGTTAACCAGTTTGAGGCTTACTGGTCTCTGACTCGACCTCTCCAGAATCAGCAAATTCTACCCCATGAACTGACCCCCCGGCTTGGTCGCTAAGCTTGTCCAAGTGTTTCACTCTCCCTCAGCCTATTCATCTTGGTACATCCCTCTAAGACTGTAAAACTCCTTGCGGGCAGGAATTGTGTCTGCTGATTCTGTTGTCCTCTACTCTCCCAAGCACTTCGAACAGTGCTCGGCACATACAAAGCTCTCAATAAATATCAGCGATTGATTGATTGGTTTCTAAACATCAGGCTGGTCTTTACCTCTGTCAATGAAGTGTTCCCAGTGGATTCTCTTTGAGCACACTGTACTAACTTCAGCTTAGTTCCTGATCTCTGCTCACCAACATCCTCATCTACACACACGTGTCCTCCACTGGGCATTCCTTAGTGAAAAGGACTATAATTACTAATTTTGATATCCAAGCAAATATGGCCATTACTTCAGATACCCCTGGCTGGGAAACTGGGAGGTTGAAAGCAATTGTTGTCTTTTAAAACCCAGTTACGTGACTGAGAAGTTTGGCAGAGTGGAGAGAGCATGGGGCTGGGAGTCAGAAAGTCATGAGTTCTAATTCCGGCTCCACCACTCGTCTGCTGGGTGACCTTGGGCAAGTCACCTAACTTGTCTGTGCCTCAGTTACCTCATCTGTAAAATGGGGATTAAGACTGGGAGCCTCATGTGGGACAGGGAAAGTGTCCAACCCGATTAGCTTGTATCAACCGCAGCACTTAGTACAGTGCTTGGTACACAGTAAGTACCTAACAAATACCACAATTATTAATTATTATTATTATTATTACGCCAAGGGATCAAGATCAAAGATTCACCAAGGACACAATGCGTGTGGGGAGAGGTAAAAAATGGCACATGAATCAATCAGTGGTATTTATTGAGCACCGATTGTGTGCAGAGCACTGTATTAAGCACTTGGGTGAGTACAATGGAAATGCTAACCATCTGCCAACAGAAACCATTACACACTCTGAAAATCTCAGTAGCATGGCTCAGTGGAAAGAGCCCGGGCTTTGGAGTCGGAGGTCATGGGTTCAAATCCCGGCTCCGCTACTTGTCAACTGTGTGATTTTGGGCAAGTCACTTTACTTCTCTGTGCTTCAGTTACCTCATCTGTAAAATGGGGGTTGAGACTGTGAGCCCCACATGGGATAACCTGATCACCTTGTATCTACCTCAGCGCTTAGAACAGTGCTTTGCACATAGTAAGCGCTTAATAAATGTCATTATTATCATTATTATCTCAGTGAAAGGAGCCACAATGGTCCAGAACCAGAACTACAAGAGGAGCTATACATTACAATAATAATAACTGTGGTATTTTTAAGCACTTACTATGTGCCAGGCACTATTCTAAGCACCGGGGTAGATACAAGCTAATCAAGTTGGACACAGTCCCTGTCCCACAGAGGGCTCACAATCTCAATCCCCATTTTACAGATGAGGTAACTGAGGCACAGAGAAGTTAAATGACTTGCCCAAAGTCACACAGCAGACAAATGGCACATCTGGGATTCAAACTCAGGTCCTTCTGACTCCCAAGCCTATGCTCTATCCACTAGGTCATGCTGCTTCTCAACATAAAATAATGATGGCATTTATTAAGCGTTTACTATGTGCAAAGCATTGTTCTAAGCGCTGGGGAAGTTACAAGGTGATCAGGTTGTCCCATGGGAGGCTCACATTCTTAATCCCCATTTTATAGACGAGGTAACAGAGGCACAGAGAAGCTAAATGACTTGCCCAAAGTCACACAGCTGACAATTAATGGAGACAGGATTTGAACCCATGACCTCTGACTCCAAAGCCTGTGCTCTTTCCATTCAGCCACACTGCTTTGAGTCAGAGGAGTGGTGTAAGGGGAGAGCTTCGGACTTTGCCGTCAGGGATCCGGCTCAGTCCAAACACCCCAGAATCTAGGAGGAGGGACAAGACCCTTCCCTCTTTTCTAGAACTCACTCAACCCCTGAGCCAAAATCAAGATTCCCTAGAAGTAGGTTTCTAAACACAAATTCCTTTGACCCAACGTCTCCTGAGGTTAAATTCAGAGAATCCCCTTACTTTTATTAGAGGGACCAACTGTGGCATGTGAATATTCCTGGACCAGAAAGGAGCTACTGGCAGAAAGGGATCAGGATGGTTGGGGAAGATCTCCAAAACCATGGATGCTTTTGTATTTTTACAATTAATGTGCAATCGGCAAGTTTCATTCACTGACAATCACATAATTGAAATTCACTCACGAATTCCATCATCAACAAATTAATACAAATTCCCTCAAACTCTGAAGCCCTATATGAGACTGTAGTCAACCCGATTATCTTGCATCTACACCAGTTCTTGGCACATGGTAAGCGCTTAACAAATAACACTATTATTATTATTATTATTGCAATTGATAAATGGGTATAAAGCAGATTTTCAAAGTCCAAATATCAATTATCACCTACTTGACTGTCTAGTGTTCAGGAATGAACACTTTTATAGTCTAAAAATCCCAGTCAATGACACCAATCCTTAATCCTGACCCTTGAGAGATTTTTCAACAGATGGGTTGTTGACGAGGTCATTTCTATGTTGGAAAGGCTGAGAACGGGCACTGGTTTTAGGTAATTTGTTCCTTCTCTTTGACAGGTATACAGGTCAGCCTGGATCAGGAGTTTATGATTGGGCCACCACCTGTCCAGATGGGGATTTGTCCAGATAAAAAATAAATTATGGTATTTTTAAGCACTACTATGTGTCAAGCACTGTACTAATAGAACCAACATAGTCAGGACCCACACGGGCCTCATATTCCAAGTAGGAGGGTGGGAAAGAATATGTTTACCCATTCCATTATATTGTTCTCTCCCAAATGCTTAGTATAGTGCTCTGCACACACTAAGTGCTCAAAAATACGATTATTTGATCGATGGAGGGAGAACAGGCATTGAATCCCTATTTTGCAGGTGAGGAAACTGAGGCGCAGATCAGCTAAGTGACTTGCCCAAAGTTACATAGCAGAAAAGTGACAGAGCTGGGATTAGAACCCAGGTCCTCTGGCCTTTCCACTAGACCACACTCCCTCTCAGCTCGGTTTCCTCACTGAGATTGGTGACTTTCTCCAAGGAAACCTGATGTCAAACATAGTTGAAGGTGTTCTGGAGTCCACTTAGAGATCAAGTTTCTGATTTCCCTTAAGAGACTCAAGGGGAAAGCTATGCTGTGCAACAACTAAGCTTAACCCTCTCCACTTTTTCTTTCATGGTACTTGTTAATTCTTTCAATCGCATTTATTGAGCCCTAACTGTGCAGAGCACTGCACGGCTGCACTTGGAAGAGTACAATAATAACGACAAACAGAAGTGCTTACTATGTGTCAGGCACTGTCCTGAAAGCAGACACAAGCTAATCAGGTTGTACACGGTCCCTGTCCCACACGGGGCTCACAGTCTGAATCCCCATTTTACCGACAAGGGAACTGAGGCCCAGAGAAGTGAAGTGACTTGCCCAGGGTTGCACGGCAGACAAGTGGTGGAGCCGGGATTAGAACCCAGGTCCTCTGATTCCCAGGCCCGTGCTCTTTCCACTAGGCCATGCTGCTTCCTCTTCCTATATTGGGGCTGAATGAGCACTCTGCACACAGTATGCGCTCGATAAACACGATTGAATGAATGAATCCCATCTGGTTGGGATCTGGGGTGGCCTGCCCTGAAGGTACCTGGAGACACTGCCCTATCCTGGCTCTCCTATCTCCCTGGCCATTCCTTCTCGGTCTTTTTTGCCTGCTCCTCCTCTGCCTCCCACCCCCTACCTATGGGAATCTCTCAAAGTTCAATTTTTTGGGTTTTTTTCATAGAATTTGTTAAGCACTTACCGTGTGCCAGGCACTCTATTAAGCCCCGGGGTAGATACAAGATAATCAGATTGGACACAGTCCCTGACCCTCATAGGGCTCACACTCATAATCCCCATTTTACTGATGTACAGTAAACTGAGGCACAGAGAAGTTAAATGACTTGTCCAGGGTCATACGGCAGACACGTTCTTCTAACTCTCAGGCCAACGCTCTATCCACTAGGCCACGATGTTTCTCCCTGGCAGTGTGCCCAGGCTCTGGGGTGGCCAGTGTAGATGGTGCCCATGAAGTCACCTCCACAAACCCCAGGCACACAACCCAGGACTTTGGGCTAGGAGGGATGGAGTACAAGTTCCACACTAAACCCCCCTTTTCCTCAGCTCCCCCTTCCCTCCCCATGGCCCCGACTCACTCCCCTTCCCCGCCCCACAACACTTGTGTATATACGTACATATAATAATAATAATGATGGCATTTATTAAGTTCTTACTATGTGCAAAGCACTGTTCTAAGCGCTGGGGAGATTACAAGGTGATCAGGTTGTCCCAAGTGGGGCTCACAGTCTTAACCCCCATTTACAGATGAGGGAACTGAGGCCCAAAGAAGTTAAGTGACTCGCCCAAAGTCACACAGCTGACAATTGGCGGAGCCTGAATTGAACCTGTGAACTCTGACTCCAAAACCTGTGCTCTTTCAACTGAGCCACGCTCTACCCACCTCCCCACCCCACAGGCTTTGGAGTCAGAGGTCATGGGTTCAAATCCCAGCTCCACCAACTGTCAGCTGTGTGATGTTGGGCAAGTCACTTAACTTCTCTGTGCCTCAGGTACCTCATCTGTAAAATGGGGATTAAGACTGTGAGTCTCCCCCCCCAGCCCCCAGAACAACCTGATCACCTTGTAACCACCCCAGCACTTAGAACAGTGCTTTGCACATAGTAAGCACTTAACAAATACCATTATTATTATTATTATTATACCTATAATTCTATTTATTTAGGTTAATGCCTGTTTACTTGTTTTGATGTGTATAATTATATTTATTTTTATTGATGCCTGTTTACTTGTTTTGATGTCTGTCTCCTCCCGTCTAGATTGTGAGCCTGCTGTAGGGAGGGATTGTCTCTCTTTATTGCTGTATTGTACTTTCCACGTGCTTAATACAGTGCTCTGCTCACAGTAAGTGCTCAATGAATGAGCTCACTGAATGAATGAAAATGGGAGAGATGGGACTGGGGCTGTTGGCGAGCCAGATCTACCTGGGGCAGGGAATGGTCATAGGGCCGAGGCAGGGGTGCCATTTTCCTCAGGCCAAGGGGCTGGAACAGCAGGACGATTCAGCTTGCCGCAGCCTCGGTGAAATCATTTTCCTACCGGAATAGCCATTCTGGAAATTCTGGCTTTACCAGAGGCAAGTTCCAGCCTGTTTGAGAAGCAGCATGGCCTAGTGGATAGAGCACGGTCCTGGGAGTCAGAAGATCATGGATTCTAATCCCGGCTCTACTTCTTGTCTCTTACTTGACCTTGGGCAAGTCACTTCACTGTGCCTCAGTTACTTCATCTGTAAAATGGGGATTAAGATTGTGAGTCCTACGTGAGACAGGGATTTTGTCCAAACTGATTATCCTGTATCGACCCCAGCACTTAGTGGCACATAGTAAGTGCTTAATCCCATAAAAAAAATTCCACCTGGGATAATAAGCAAGGTGGCCTAATGGAAAGAGTGTGGGCTGAGAATCAAAAGACCTAGTTCCTAAACCCAGCTCTGAAGGGGGCCTTCTGTGTGACCTTAGGCAAGTCACTTCAATTCCCAGTCTGCTACTTCGGAAGCACCATTGGTCTGCTCCTCCCAGAAGTAGAGCTCTGCCCCGCCAGATATAAAGAGGCCCCATCTCTTAGCATCCTCCTTCAGAAAGGGTCTTTACTACCTGAGCTTATAAAAGTCCCCGATTTAGCCGAGATTTCTAGATAGAAATGCCAGACTGAATTATCCTGGAGTAGATTGACATCGTCCTGCCTCTCTGAGGACCTGCAGTCACTCAGCATTTGTAAATTTATATTTATAAATGTGGGAGCCGGGCTCCCAGATAAGTGAGCTTTACAGGTCTTTGTGGTTCAATCAGACATTTGTGCTCTTCCTATTAAGAGCAGGAAGTCTATCTGAAAGATTCAGGTTGCTAATCGCGGGAGGCAGTGGATTTTCGGCACGGGATTTTCTGGATGAGAGTGGTTGCCGCCGTGAAAAGGAACATATGGGGCTGAAAATTGATTTCAATTGTTTCACGAAAGACAAAAGGCTATATGCATCTACACCACTAGATGACACTCTGCCTGCTTCTTGCTTCAGCATATTCAGGAAAAAAACCTAGCACAGGCTACGGATAATAATAATAATAATAATAATAATAATAATAATAATAATAATAATAATAATAATAATAATGGCATTTGTTAAACGCTTACAATGTGCAAAGCACTGTTCTAAGCGCTGGGGAGGATACAAGGTAATCAGGTTGTCCCACGTGGGGCTCCCAGTCTTAATCCCCATTTTACAGGCGAGGTAACTTTGGCACAGAGAAGCTAAGTGACTTGCCCAAGGTCACACAGCTGACAATTGGCGGAGATGGGATTTGAACCCGTGATCTCTGACTCCCAAGCTGTGCTCTTTTCACTGAGCCACGCTGCTTCTCCTCATCTCATTTTTGCCATGGTAGGTTAAGGGGAAAAAGCTGTTGCCAAAGCACATTATTAATAGAGGAAAAAGTCCACATAAAATAGATCTGGTCCTTCCAAATCCAACTGGCTTGGAAGAGGGTAGTATAAACCATCATTGGTGTTTATTGAGTGCTTATTGTGTGCAGATCACTGTACTAAGCACTGGGGAGAGTACACTATAACAGAGTTACTAACAGTAACGGCAGTATTTGTTAAGTGCTTACTATGTGTGAAGCACTGTACTAAGCATAAAGCAGCATGCCCTAGTGGATAGAGCACAGGTCAGAAGGATCTGGGTTCTAATTCTTCCAGACTGTGAGCACGTTGTTGAGTAGGGACCATTTCTGTATGTTGCCGACTTGTACTTCCCAAGCGCTTACTACAGTGCTTTGCACACAGTAAGCGCTCCATAAATACAATTGAATGAATAAATGAATGAATGAATTCCAGCTCTACCACATGTCTGTTGTATGGCCCTGGGCAAGTCACTTAACTTCTCTGTGCCTCAGTTACCTCATCTGTAAAAAGGGGGTTAACATTATGAACTATAAAATGGGGATTAAGATTGTGAGTCCTATGTGGGACAGGGACTGTGTCCAAACTGAATAGTTTGTATGTACCCCCAGTGCTTAGTACAATGGCTGGCACATAGTAAGTGCTAAACAAATACCATAAAAAAAAAGTTTGGGAGTAGATACAAGAGAATCAGGTCCCACAAGGGGCTCATAGAGCAAGTAGGAGGAAGAACAAGTATTGAATTCCCAATTTACAGATGACAGAACTGAGGAACAGAGAAGTTAAGTGACTTGCCCGAGGGTCACACAGCAGGCAAGTGGTGGAGCTTGGATTAGTCGCTCCTACCATTTGATCTTCTTGATTCCTGCCTTCAAAGAGTTTACAGTGTTAATATCTTCTAGACTGTAAGCCTGGTGTGGCAGGGATTGTCCCTCTTAATTGCTGAATTGTACTTTCCAAGCACTTAGTACAGTGCTCTGACCACAGTAAGCCCTCAATAAATACAACTGAATGAATGAATCAGTATCAAAATATAAACCCGGTGTGGCAGGGATTGTCCCTCTTTATTGCTGAATTGTACTTTCCAAGCACTTAGTACAGTGCTTTGCACACAGTAAGCTCTCAGTAAAAACGATTGAATGAATGAATCAGTATCAAAATAATTACTGAGAAGAGAAGAGTGCTATATTAGGTTCTTAGGGTGCATTCAAAAGAAGGAAAAGATGATAGATATCCTTGATGAACTAAGAAGATAATGATGGAAAAGCCACGTGGCCTAGTGGAAAAAGCCCAGATCTGGAGGGCAGTAGGACCTGGGTTCTAACCCCACTTTGTCAGTTGCTCTTGTGTGACCCTGAGCCAGTCACTTAGCTTCTCTGAGCCTCAGTTACTTCAACTGCAAAATGGGTATTTAGACTGTGAGCCCCATGTGGGACACAGACTGTGTTCTAGAAGCAGCATGGCTCAGTGGAAAGAGCACAGGCTTTGGAATCAGAGGTCATGGGTTCAAATTCCGGCTCCGCCAACTGTCAGCTGTGTGACTCTGAGCAAGTCACTTAACTTCTCTCTGCTTCAGTTACCTCATCTGTAAAATGGGGGTGAAGACTGTGAGCCCCCCGTGGGGCAACCTGATCACCTTGTAACCTCCCCAGCGCTTAGAACAATGCTTTGCACATGGTAAGTGCTTAACAAATACCATCATTATTATTATTATTACCTGATTACTAACCGGGGGTTAGTACAGTGCCTGGCACATAGGAAGGGTTTAACAAGTACCAGTAAAAACAAAAAAAAGGGAGAGAGTTGAGGGAAGCTGGCAAATTAGACTGAGAGAAGAGCCATAGATAGAAGGCAATCAGTAATGAATGGATAAACAGAAAAATTGTGTGGGCTGAGGCTGCTCTAGTATTGACACAAAGGCAGGGAAAGGCAGGGGATGTTTTTTGGGAGGGCCTTAAAAGAGGAGTGGGCCATAGATGGACAGATTTGAGGCGGGAGGGCTCTCCAGGCAAATGAAAAAGCTTTAATATGGTCCAGAGGGTCAAGATGGAGTAACAGTTATGGGTCAGCACGGAAAGAGTCAAGAGTGGGCCTGGAGTATAGATGAGGCCGGAGAACAGAGGGGAGAGCCCCACAGAAGCCAGCTCCTGCAGCTCCATGGACCATTGGGAGCTATTCCATTAGAGGAGTGAAAGTAGGGGGCCTGGGTATTTTTGAGGAGGGGAAGTGCCTTGGCTCGGGACCCTGGACTTGGGGGCTCTTGGCTATCTCTCTCCTTCACCTGTTGCTCCCTAGCTGGCCTTTTAATTCTCCTTCATAAAAACCTTCTTACAGTCCCTCAGTCTCGCCTCTCCCACCCTTGACCCCCAGCCCCTCGCTCATTCCCCTGGCCCTTCCTGGAATCAGTCAAGGAGATTTATTGAGTGCTCACCATGTGCAGTGCACTACACTCACGACTCGGGAAAGTATGAGGTGATAGGGTTGATGGACACAATACTTGCCTACAAGGAGCTTAAAGTCTACAGGGGAGACAGACATTAAATTACAGATGGGGAAATGGTAGAATATAAAGATATGATTTACGTAAGTGCTGTGGAGCTAGAGTATCAAAGCATTTAAAGGATACACAGTCAAGTGCATAGCTGGTGTAAAGGGGAGGGGAAATGAGGGTTTAGTCAGGGGAGACCCCTTGGCGGAGATGGGGTTTTATGAGGGGGGCCGGCCCCACGAGGGAATTTCCTCTTCCTTCAAATCCACCACATCACACAACTCTCCCCTGCCTTCAGAGTCCTTCAGAAATTCCAGCTCCTCCAGAAGGCCTTTGCCAGCTGACTTTCTTCTCCCCAGGCTACGTTCTACCACCTGTGACCTCAGAAGTGGTGCTTTCACAGCCAACCACAGCACTTATATGTATATCAGTTTACCTCATCCTATTTACGCACTTATTTTTTCACTTATCCATTTTTCTATTCTCTTAAGGTAGCAGCCATGACCCAGTGGAAAGAGTACAGACTTGAAAGTCAGGAGTCCTGGGTTCTAATCCCATTCCACCACTTCTGTGAGACCGTGGGCAAATCATTCAATTTCTCTGTGCTTCACTTTCCTCATCTGTAAAATGGGGATTAAATTTGTGTTTTCCCTCCCCCTTAGATTGCAAGCCCCATGTGGGACAGGGCCTGTGTCAAACCTGATAATCTTGCATATGAAAAGGGCTTCCCAAATACTATTATAATTTTTTTGTTATAACCAGTTTTATCACTCTTCTTTTCTCTTAATTATAAGTAATTTTGTGGCTCCCCCATTAGATTGTAAATTCCTTTAGGGCAGGGACTATTGGACTTTTTTTTTTTTTACAAGCACTTCTAGAGGACTCTGCATCCAAAAGACACACAATAAATATTATTGAGTGATTGATGGGATTCCAGTGATATTTTAGAAAGATGATAGAAGGAACTGAATGGTCAAGAAGCAGAAGATGGGAGTGGCTGGAAGCAGGAACACCAGAGATGGTGATGGAATCCCCCACTGGATAGCAACAGGAGGGGCTCATCCTTTGGGTTCTGAGGGGCGTGGGGAGGGTGGGGAAAGAAACACAATATCCAGAATTTGTTAAGCACGTTTCTCTGTGCCAAACACGCTACTAAGCGCTGGGATAGACACCAAAACATTAGTCAGATCAAACCCAGTCCCTGCCTGACATAAGGCTCACAGCCTAAAGAAGAGAGAAAACATATCTAATCTCTATTTTACTGTTGAGGAAACTGAAGGACAGAGAAACTGAGTGACTTGCCCAAAATCACTCAGCAGGCAAGTGGCCAAGCCAGGATCAGCAGTAGTAATAGTAACAGTAGTAGAAATATCATTTATTAAGTGCTTACTGTGGGAACTGGACATGGATCTTGTCCTTTGAAGGGCTCACAATCTATTAATATAAGTAGGGGAGGAGGGCTTGGAGACAGGCACATCAGGAGCAGTTAAACAATAAAACACTTAAAACAACATAAAAAAACAAGGACAAGTACACAAAATAAAAACCAAATACACAACATCAAAACCAGAACCCAAGGCGCACCTGTAGCCACAGCCAAGGCTACCATAGCCACCAGTGTTTCCAAGGTTTTGTAGAGGCCTCATGCTATGGCTGCTTTTCTTTTTCTCGCCAGGATAGCAGAAGACAGGATGGGATGGGGGTCTCCTCAGTGGTACGCAGGAGAGCCGGTGCCAGTTCTTGGGGAGTCAGTCAGTCAGTCATATTTATTGAGCACTTACTGTGGGCACCGCACTGTACTAAGCACCTGGGAGCGTACAATATAACAATAAAACATACACATTCCCTGCCCACAATGAGCTTACAGTCTAGAGGGCAGGGAGGCAGTGTGACTGACTGATTGGTGCAGGGGAGGGAATGCTGAGAGTATGCAGCAGCAGCCTTTGTCTCCAGGCCAGTGCACACCGAATTTGACATAGGGCCTTCAGAGGTGGGATGGAGGGAGGGAGGAAGGGAGGGAGGGAAGGCGGCAGTCACCGTGGATGCTTTGTTTGGCTGCGGTGGTTGGGTCTTTATCCCCAGCCCGACGTGCATAGCCCATGCTCAGAGTAGGTGCCCTCAGTGGTGGAAAGGAAGGAATTTGCTCACCCATGGTGGAAAGGGGCAGAAAAGAGTCAGCTGCTGCTTTTATCCCCACAGCCCAGAACGCAGGCCCTCTGATTCCCGGTCCTGAGCGTTTCCCACTAGGCCACTCAACATTAATAAAATGCAGCTGCACAGTGAAGCAAGAGGACAGGGAGGAGACCGAAATTTTTTATTCCTTAAAAGTCCCTCCAGAGCCACAGCTGGTTAGAGTTATGTATTGAAATTCCCTATATCAGTACAAGAGAGAATGAGGAGGAAGGGAGTCAGATTAGTTATTAAAAGATCCATGGCAATCTAGAGTGCTTTGCATGCAATTAGAGGGAGAGATCCTATTTGTTCTGCTTTACCCAGTTGCCCATCCTGAGGATAATGCAGTTAGAAGGGGAAAGCTGTCCCGGAAGAAGTAATTTAGCTAAAAGCCTCCCCACTCTCCTCTCCCACTACAATCCAGGCGCTCATACTTCACTTCTCCAATACATACTCACTGTGCCTCACTTTCATCTCTCCCACCACCACCGACTTGGTCACACTCACTCTCCTGCCTAGAATTCCTGCCCCATCTTTAAAACTCTGCTAAAATTATATCTCTTCCAGGAAGCCTTCCTTGATGAATCTCTCACCTCTTGACCCCATGCCCCCCCTAAAACTGTATCACATATGCACTTGAATCCTTACAGCCAAAGCACTTAGGTACTCCGTCCGCACAGTGTGGCCTGAAGTAAAGGGCCTGGGTCTGGGAATCAGGAAACCTGGTTTCTTATCCTGGCTCTGCCACTTTTCTGCTGTGTGACCTTGGTCAAATGACAACTCCTCTGTGCCTCAGTTTCTTGATCTGCAAAATGGGGATTAAATACCTTTCCTAGCCCATCACCCTGCCATTAGACTGTGAGCCCATGTGGGATAGAGACAGGGTTCATTCTGATTATCTCATATCCATCTACCCCAATGCTTAGTACAGTGTTTGAGACATAGCAGGAGCTTAATGCCAAAATTACCACTGGTTCCCCTCATCTGTAAGTAATTTTAGTATCTTTCATCCTGACTAGATTGTAAGCCAGGAGCAAAGATCATGTCTACTTTATTGTAGTCTCCCAAATGCTTAGTGCAGTGCTCTGCATAGAATAAGCACTCAATAGAAGCTTTGATTGATTGATTGATTGATTTAGGAGAATCGCTCATAAGAGGACTTGGGAGAAGGGATGTAAGTATAAAAAGAATGAATGAATGAATCCAATAAATTGGGTTTATTGAGTTCTTACTACATGCAGAATACTGCATTAAGCACTTAGGAGAGTACAATACACCAGAATTGGAAGGCACGTTCCCTAACCACAAGGAACTCACAGTCTAGAGGGGGAGACACATATTAAAATACTTTATATGTACATAAGTGAGGAGGGGCTGAGGATGGGATGAATACCAAGTGTCCAAAGGGTACAGAACCAAGTGCATAGATGAGCCAGAAGGGAGAGGGAGTTGGAGAAAGAGGGCTTAACTGGGGAAGGCCTCTTGCAGATGTGACCTTAATGAGGCTTTGAAGGTGAGGAGAGGGGTGGTCTGGTGTATATCAAAGGGGAGAAAGTTCCAAGCCAGAGGGAGGATGAGGGAAAGGGGTTGGCAATGAGATGGATGAGATCAGGGCACAGTGAGCAAGCTGGAGCTAGAGGAGCTAAGTGTGTGGGCTGGGCTGTAGTAGGAGATCAGTGAAGTAAAGTAGGAGGGGGTAAGCTGTTGAGTGCTTTAAAGCCGATGGTAAGGAGTTTCTTTTTGATGTTGAGGTGGATGGGCAACCTCTGGAGGTTTTGAAGAGCTGGGGGATGTGGACTGAACAGATTTTTAGAAAAATGATCTGGGCAGCAGAGTGAAGCATGGGCTGGGGTGGGGCGAGACGGGAGGCCGGGAGGTCAGTGAGGAGGCAGAGATGCAGCAGCCATGGTGGGATAGGATAAGTGCTTGGATCAGCATAGTAGCAGTTTGTATGGAGAGGAAAGGGCAGCTTTTAGTGATGTTATAAAGCTGGAATCTACAGGAAAAATGAAGACAGAGAGATGAGATCTTTGTGGGTGCAGCCAGTGGAAGGATGTAGTGTAGAGAAGCTGGGTGACAAGAGGCTACAGATGGAACAGACCAAGAACCTTTAGGAGATTGTAAGGCAATTTCTACATATAGAAGGAAAGGTCATATCCCTGTTGCTTCTAGGGACCCATATGTGGAAAGTCGAAAGACGATTAGATTTGGTTTTGCTTGTTGTTGACGTAAGAATTGTTTCAGCATAAATTATCTTGCTGGATGAAACCCTAGTTTATCACTTCTCCTGATCATCTGCTCGACTAGACTGCGAGCCTCTTTGATGGCAGGGGTCATATCTACCGTCTCTGTTGCATTGTACTCTCCCAAGGACTTAGTACAGTGATCGGCCCCCAGTCAGTGCTCAGTGAATACCCGGGATTGATTGACTGGGACTTGAACTCTGGAAAGAGACAATACTGGGAAGGGAGAGCTAGGCTCTCCACCTCTCTGGGTCAGCAGCTTCAGTCCCGGGAAGCAGCCTGGGAGAGCTGCACCTCCCTTTGGCTCTTTTATTTGGAGGAGGGGGCTCTGTGTGAGAGATACAAGTGGGCTCATATGTGTTGCCGACTTGTACTTCCCAAGTGCTTAGTACACTGCTCTGCACACAGTAAGCACTCACTAAATACGATTGAATGCACCTCCTCTTGGCTCTTTTGTTTGGAAGAGGGGGCTCTGTGTGAAAGACACAAGTGGGCTCCTATACGTTGCCGACTTGTACTTCCCATGTGCTTAGTACAGTGCTCTGCACACAGTAAGCGCTCACTGAATACGATTGAATGAATGAATCCCCATATGCAGGGGAAAACCCCAAACCCTCCAAACCATCCTCGAACGTGACCCTCTCGGATTCCCTCTGGCCAGATGTCCGACTGGTCGCCAGGCTTGATCCGCATCTCTGGCTACCATTCCATCCAGAAGCAACCAATGGTAACAAACTTTTCCAGGCAGCCAAGCTTGCAAAAGGATGGCCCACAGGCTATGGTGACTTACCAAACTGAGCCATCAATAAAGGCCTTGAAGGAGCTTACAATCTAACAGAGGAGTAGGACACTAATAATAATAATAATAATAATAATAATAATGACATTTATTAAGCACTTACTATGTGCAAAGCACTGTCCTAAGCACCGGGGAGGTTACAAGGTGATCAGGTTGTCCCACAGGGGGCTCACAGTCTTAATCCCCATTTTACAGATGAGGTAACAGGCACAGAGAAGTTAAGTGACTTGCCCAAAGTCACACAGCTGACAAGTGGCGGAGCTGGGATTTGAACCCATGACCTCTGACTCCAAAGTCCATGCTCTTTCCATTGAACCACGCTGCACTAAAATAAATGACAGGTAATAAATAATAACAATTGTGTCATTTGCTAAGCACTTACTGTGTGCCAAGCACTCCAGTAAGTACTGGGGTAATAATTATAATAATGGCATTTATTAAGTGCTTACTATGTGCAAAGCACTGTTCTAAACACTGGGAAGGTTACAAGGTAATCAGGTTGTCCCACGGGGGGCTTACAGTCTTAATCCCCATTTTACAGATCAGGTAACTGAGGCACAGAGAAGTTAAGTGACTTGCCCAAAGTCACACAGCTGATTATTGGCAGAGTTGAGATTTGAACCCATGGCCTCTGACTCCAAAGCCCGTGCTCTTTCCACTGAGCCACACTGCTTCCAGATAATCAGGTCAGACAAGGTCCTGGTCCCACATAAGGCTCTCAATCTGAATTTTACTCCCCAAGTGTTTAGTACAGTGCTCTGCACACAGTAAGCACTCAATAAATATGATTGAATGAATGAATCTAAGTAGGAGGGAGAACAGGTTTTCAATCCCCATTGTACAGATGAGGGAACTGGGATACAGAGAAATAAAGTGATCTGCCCAAGGTCACACAACAGGCAAATGGTGAAGCCGAGATTAGAACTCAGGTCCTCTGGTTCCAGGCCCCTGCTCTTTCCACTAGGCTAGGGGAAACAACGGAGTATAAAGATCTGTACATAAAGTGTTGTGGGAAGAGGCAGGGAGGTGAGTTTCAGGGTGCTCAGGGGACAGGGATTCAAGTGCATAGGGGACTCAGGAGGGTGGGGAGATGAGAAGCAGCATGGCTCAGTGGAAAGAGCACGGACTTTGGAGTCAGAGGTCATGGGTTCGAATCCCGGCTCCACCACGTCTGCTGTGTGACCTTGGGGAAGTCACTTAACTTCTCTGAGCCTCAGTTCCCTCACCTGCAAAATGGGGATTAAGACTGTGAGCCCCCCGTGGGACAACCTGACCACCTTGTATCCCCCCAGTGCTTAGAACAGTGCTTTGCACATAGTAAGCGCTTAACAAATGCCATTGTTATTATTATTATTATGAGAGATTAGTCAGGGAAGACTTCCCGGAGGAGAAGTGATTTTAGTAGGGCTTTGAAGATAGTGAAACCAGGGGTCTGCCAGATATGAAAGGGAAGGGAACTCCCTCCACAGAAATGACACTGGGATCAACGGCTTTTCTATCTGAAGCATGATTCATTTCCTTCGGTACTTCTGACATGGTTGGTGGAAGTCTGAAATGGTTAACTGGATGATGAATAGTGGTATGTCCCCCCACCCCCAAAGTCTGACTCACACCCCACGGTGATGGAGGGGTGCAATGTCTGCAAGTCGGGGGAGAGCCATCCGGGACATCTCCAGAAAAGAGGGGGTGACAGCAGTTCAGAATTAAGGAGGGAGCCAGGGGAGGGGGCAGGGGTTGGAGGGGCAGGTGACTGGCTGGGGGGATGAAACAAATGCCACCAACATGCAGGTGAAATATGGGATTTCTGCTCATGGGTGGGGGCCACCTTTATAAGGTCTGGCCTGGGCGCCATTGCATTGATGTCCCAAGTGGTGGTCATCTTGAGAGGGTCAGGTGTTCCTGCCACATGCTGCCCTGAAGCTACCCGTGATCTTGCTTACCATTTGAAGCCAGGCCTGAGGAGAGCCCAGGCCAGTCCTGGGGAGGTGTAGTGGGGAGGGTTTCCTCCTGAGCCCAGGCTCCCCGCTCAGATCATTTCCCTAGAATGACTGGTTTGGGGATGGGTGGGGGGGAGAGTCCACCGCTTCTCATTTTCCATTTCACAAGCCAAAAAGCTGCAAACTTCACCACAGCTTGTAATCACCTTAATGGAAGCAATCACTACCACACGTCACAACTGAACAACCAGAACATTTGCAGGCTCTTCCAACAACTGCACGCCTCTGGGTACTGGGGACGGGAGTTCTAGATGAGGTGGAAGTTTCGATCCGCTCCACCTCCTGAACTCGTTCTGTGAGAGGGCATTGGGATGGAAATGAATTGACAGCAAACCTCCTCCGGCACATTCTCCAGTGGATTTCTGTCTTCTCTACAAAACTAAATGTCCCTGTTGAGCTCATTGTTTCTCCGGTTTTGAAGTGACTACATGGCCAAAGGCAGAATTCAAACTTCAAGAAATCCTCAAAATCTGTCTGTTAGCCTGTTTTATGTCTCTTTTACATTCCTTGAAAAATCAGTCAAGGTGATCCCTTACTTTCCCCCAAACTATCCAGCCTCGAAAATGAAAACACCTTCAAGTACACTCCTCTATAAAGAAGGACCTGGATTCCCCAGGGCTACCGCATGGAAATGGCTTCAACTCTCTCCCGCCATCAAAGCCTTTGAGGACTAGCCTGTGATTTTATATGGCCAGAAGTATAAAGGACATCATTAATCCTTGAATGTGAGTCCTGAACCACTGACAGAGGAAGCCAACAAATTCCACGGGGCTTCTGTAAAGAGGAGTCCTTTGAAGGGACAATGAAATTGGGCATTTGGAATTTTCACAGTTGCAATAGAAAGTTCTGCTTTTCCTTGGCGTAAATGAGGTTTTTTTCTAGCATCATCACAGCGGGAAGATCCGATCCCTCCCCAAATAGTCTGAAGCAGTTGTTCCTCTGTTTAAACAGTCCATTCGGATGTGTTCAAGGGTGGAAGAAAGAATGAGATAGTTCCACCATTCGGAATGTTTCCCTCACTCCAGAGCCTCTGCTAATTAGCTGTGGTCTCGGTGCATCTGGTTTTAGCAAAGACAACCTGGGTGCCCATTTTGGAAATGTGGGCATTTTTTCCATACTGAGTCACAGGGATCTTGGGGGAAAATCTGGGCAGAACCAACCATTACGCCTGTGGATTTCAAGCTTCTCTTTAAACTTGTCACGCAAGCAAGAATGCAGGCCATTAAAACAATATGTTCGCTGCCTTCTATCAAGTCAGTAAAATGCAGGGATTGTTTTTTAATTGCCTAATGCCTGTTGGCCCTACGTATAGTATTTTTTAAGTGTTTACTGTGTCAGGTTCTGTTCTAAGGGCCAGGGTAGGTATCTGTCAATTGGGTTAGACACAGTCCCTGTCCCACAGGAAGCTCTCAGTCTAAGTAAGATGGAGAACAGGTACTGAATCCCCATTTTACAGATAAGGAAATTGAGGAACAGAGAAGCGACTTCACCAAGGTCTAACAAATTGCCCAAGGTCACACTCCCAGGTCCTAGCTCTTTCCATTAGGCCACACTGCTTCCCTGTGCCGAAGTTTGGAACTTAAACTAAAATGGTTTTCACAGTACAAGAGCACCTTTCCTAAAATGTGGACCACTAGATGTAAGGAACTCTGAATCAGAGTCCTAGCTCCTCAGGGATGGTTTGGAGAACAATAGAATGTACTTACTACCTGGGGGGGTCTTGGAATTTTTGCAATTCATCATCTGTAAATTGAAGGTGGTACAACTTACCTAACTACCAGAAGAATTTTGTGGCTTAAAGGGCAGTAAAGGATTTTATAACTGCTAAGTACTATCCTCAACACTGTTATTGAAAGGTTCCATGTTTTTTAAATAGAATCCTAAGGTATAATAAGCTTTGCGGTTTGATATCTACACTCTCTTGGCTCATATTTTAAGAGGGTGTAAGTTCAGTTCTGTATAATTGCATGCGGCAGGAGTGTTTCAACAACATATGGATCATGACTGGGTTTTAATTTACAACAACTTCAATCAGTGGTATTTTTTGAGCACTTAAAGCACTGTACTAAGCACTTGGAAGAGAACAATGTAAGAGCTAGTAGATGTGATAGCTGCCCATAAGAAGCTTACAGTCTCCCACCCAACCCTTTACATTTAATTTCCATGCCCATCATCATCATCAATCCTATTTATTGAGCGCTTACTGTGTGCAGAGCACTGTACTAAGCGCTTGGGAAGTACAAGTTGGCAACATATAGAGACAGTCCCTACCCAACAGTGGGCTCACAGTCTAAAAGGGGGAGACAGAGAACAAAACCAAACATACTAACAAAATAAAATAGAATAGATATGTACAAGTAAAATAAATAAATAGATATCTATTTATTTATTATCTATCTATCTATTTATTAATAGAGCAGTATAGCCCATCTAAATAAGGGAGAGCCAAGCTATTAATAGAGCAGTGTGGCCCATCTAAATAAGGGAGAGCCAAGCCCAACCTGGTGGATATTTAGTTCTCAGTTTAAACCAGTTTTTACTGATAATTCCAAAGTTCAACCAAATCCACATTTAATTTCTATTTCCCCCCAACTCTGAATTAAAGAAATTTGAAAACAAAACAAAGGCCATGTTTTGCCACTATACAAAGCAATATGGACCAGCAACTGGACAACCGCCCACTGGGCTAGCGATTGTATCCTGCTGCCACATCTTGGCAAGAACATAATAGAGTCGAAGCAGTACAGAGACAAACAACCAAGATGACGAGGGGGATGGAGAAAGCAACCTTTTGCGAAGGCGCCAAAGCGATAAGGACTTCTGGAGAGGAAGGAGGAAGGCTGAGGGAGAACCTATTGAAATCTACAAAATCAAGTCGAGGGTGGACAGGGAGATCTCTTCTTCTACCAAGCCTCATGACACCAAGGCGAGGCGGACGCCGATGGACGCTTGAGGTGGGTAAGTGCAAAACCAACTAAGGGAAAGCCGACCCTGCGGAGTGGATGGTGAGCATATGGAATGTGTGATCACAGTGAGCTTTTTGGGAGAAGCTATCAGTAGGTTCAAGGGGCGTTTGGA
The DNA here is from genome assembly GCF_015852505.1 of Tachyglossus aculeatus. Lineage (NCBI taxonomy): Eukaryota > Metazoa > Chordata > Mammalia > Monotremata > Tachyglossidae > Tachyglossus > Tachyglossus aculeatus. The sequence goes on along the minus strand of NC_052066.1, from coordinate 170,042,174 downwards.
TAAATTCATGGATGGGACATCCGTAAGCAGCAGTTGGCGGGGGGCAGAGTGTTGGTCTCACCAGCCACTGGCTGAGTGAGCATCTTAACTAGTCATCCATGCCTCCCCACACTGCCCCTGCAACTGTGTTACCCCCAGGCCTCCTCACCAACTACCTCCCCCATCACCACAGGATGGGAAGAATCGGCAGTGGTGGCAGGGAGGGAGGTGGTTGCCTCTGTGGCTCAAAAGTCTCCAAGCTCCTCTTCTAGCCACATCTTTTGTTCTACTGTGTATTCATCCTTTACTTGGATTTTGTGCTTTTATTGTTTAACTGTCTCCTTACGTATCTGTCCCTCTCCTTCTTAAATTGTGAACTTCTTGGGGACCTGGGACTCTGCTAAATTCTCAACCATGTATTCTTTCTAGCACCTAGTACAGGGTTTTCCACAAAACAAGTCTTAATAAATACTATTATTACTACTATTACTACCCCTACTACTACTACGACAAGAAGCAGCGTGGCTCAGTGGAAAAAGCATGGGCTTTGGAGTCAGAGGTCATGGGTTCAAATCCCGACTCCACCACTTGTCAGCTGTGTGACTTTGGGCAAGTCACTTATCTGTGCCTCAGTTCCCTTATCTGTAAAATAGGGATTAAGACTATGAGCCCCACGTGGGACAACCTCATCACCTTGTAACCTCCCCAGCACTTAGAACAGTGCTTTGCCCATAGTAAGCACTTAATAAATGCTATCATTTTATATAACCACCACCACAATAGGCTATTAGAGGGATGAGTCGGGCTGAGGGAAAAATTTGGGATGTGAGATAGACGGTACATCCTTAAACATTAGGGGGATGTAAGGAGGGAAATGACTGTGCACATGTCTGCTGCATGACCTTGCTCAAGTCACTTAACTTCTCCCTTCCTCAGTTCCCTCATCTGTAAAATGGGGATTAAATACCTGTTCCTTCCCCTCTTTACACTGTGAGCCCCATGTGGGATGGGGGCTGGGTCTGATCTGATTGTGCTTTGTCTACCACAATGCTTAGTTCAGTTGGCTCATAATAAGTGCTTAAGGAATACTGTAAAGCTACTCTTATGCGGGGATCACGCCTATCAACTCAATTGTACTTTCCCAACCACTTAGTACAGTGTTTTGCACAGAGTAAATACTCAATAAATACCACTGATTGAAATACCAGTTATTGTTATCTCACAGTTTCTCTGAGTAACCTGTTGACGTGATCAGAGACAGAATCTCGGGATGGACAGACCACTGTTCTGCTCTTTTATAATTTATTAAGGAAACTGAGTATATTAGGTGCAGTGCAAAGAGCAAAATGTTTGGGACAGAACCTATTCCAGATATCTGATTATTTTGAATAACTGAGAGGGGAGGTAGACAAAATATGGGTCTCATTTAAGGGCCCAGATACTCCACTCCTGCCAGTAAGTCTATACTCAGAGCAAGGGGTGGAGTGCGTTAATCACATCAATGAATTCATTTCATCATTTACCAAAGGTAACACACTTTGAAAAGTAAATCACCACCTATTTTAGGTGAAGATTTAATTATGTAGGTATAGGAATTTCTACGTGTATGTATAGGGAGCCCTTCTTTTTCCATTTTCCCCTAAAATATCTGTATATTTTAGAGCACTCCCAGCTTCCTTTAAAAAAGTGGTAGCAGCTGTTTTCTTTAACAAAAATGATGGAATTTGAAACGGAGGATGCCACAGAGTGCAGGGTTTCATCCTAAGGCACTTCCTTCTTTGAAGACATCACCGCCCGAGGAAGACACTGTTCCCCCCGTGTGAGCGGGAGGGAAGTGTTCATTTGCGATCAGAGCCCGATCTCCAGACAACAGGATTCTGCAGCCCCTTCTCTTTTCCTCTTTTTCAAAAATCGGTACCTAAAGCCAGCTTGCTGACAATTTGCAAGCCGCAGGGACCAGGGTGAATGAATTTGGAGGTTATGATGCAAATCCTCTCTGTTATTACCCACCACTCCGGATTCCAACTGACAATGTAATGCAAGAAATAGCCCTGACTCCAGCATCGACTTAGAAATAATACTCACTTCTGTCAGCCTTGTGGATGGGCTCAGAAACTGTTTTGGGATATATGAAAATATTTCACCATCCCATAAAAGTGCACTGGGCCCTGCTTGGCCTACAGTTATTGCAGGATTGTGGCTTTTAAGTGATTGAACCCCTACCCTGTCCACCAGATCTGGCACTGCCAGACTGCCACACCTTGCTGATTAGGTGATCAACAGTGATGTCGTCTCTGCTACGCATACCCACAATAAAATGTTGTTAGCCAACAGATCAAGGTACTATAAAATTCTGGCAGGAGCATGTGGACATTCAAAGGGACACCATGCTGGAGAATGTCAGAAAATCCTCCTCCTGCCCTCCTAAGGCTACACCCTACCCAGTTAATCTATGAACTTTTCAAACAACCCTTCTATATTTCTCTGCCACTTTTTGAGAAATCATGGCCAGTCATTCTTTACAGCCAAATTTGTTCTTTTCTTCCAAAATGGGGGCCGCCTTCAACTACCACACTCATTATCATCATCATTATCATAGTGGTGTTTGTTAGGTGCTTACTATCTGCCAAGATCTGTACTAAGCACAGGGATTGATACAGGGTAATCAGACTGGAAACAGTTCCTGTCCCACAAGTGGTTTGCAGTGTAAGTGGCAGAGAGAACTGGTAGACTGAATCTTCATTTTATAGTTGAGGGGCCTGGGGCACAGAAGTGAAATGTCATCATCATCATCGATAGTATTTATTGAGCGCTTACTAAGCACTCGGCGAAGTACAGTGCAACAGAGTTGCTTGGCACGTTCCCTGCCCACAACGAGCTTACAGTTTAAAGGGACTCTAGGTGTCTTACTTAAGGTCACACAGCTGAGGAGTGGCAGAGCAGGGATTAGGACGCAGGTCTCCTGACTCCCAGCCCCGGGACCCATGAATCCTAAATGGGGATTAGGAAATGGAGCCTAGGGCTAGAAATTAGGATTTCTAGGCTCCATTGTCAGCAATCCCTGACTCAGAAGCCGTGTCTGCCCATACAGAACAAAGGAGAGTAAAAGAGGGTGCAGACATCCAGCAGGTAGTCAGTCAGTCAGTCATAATTACTGAGTGCTAACTTTGTGCAGAGTACTGTACTAAGCGCTTGGGAGAGTACAGACTAACAATAAATAGACATATTCCCTGCCCACAACAAGTTCACAGTCTAGAGAAGTAGCATGGCATAGTGAATAGAGCACAGACCTGGGACCCAGAAGGTCATGGATTCTAATCTTGGCTCGGCCACTTGTTTGTTGTGTGACCTTGGGCAAGTCACTTCACTTCTCCGGGCCTTTGTTACCTCATCTGTAAAATAGGGATTGAGACTGTTATCCCTTCGTGGGACAGAGACTGTGTCCAACTATATTGGCTTGTATCCACCCCAGTGATTAGTACAGTGCCTGTCATACAGTAAGTGATTAACAAATACCATAATTATTATTATTGTTAGAGGGACAGACAGTCATATAAATAATTACATGGACTTCCTGTCACCCCAGTGGCTAACAGGACCCCCACTAGATCCAAAAGGATCAACAGCAGGAAGAAAGGAGAACCCTAACCACCCCACACTAAAAGCAGACTCCCACAGAGGAGAAAATCTGGGGGGGTCGGGAGAAGAGGGAGTTGTCCTGAATTATACAGCTGGACTGTTTCAAAAGTCCAATTTATCAACTCTTCATTTCCCTTTGCCTGGGTAGACATAAGCAGCCTGCACTTCCCCTGCTCTGTGCCACTTAACCCCACTGGGTCCCAGGTATCCGCTCCCTCGATGCCCAAAGGCTCCTTTGTTTTCCTTCGCCCAAAATTGGCAGAAAACACGGTCTTCTCGCTGGAGACCCAAACTAATCACACTTGCTAGGCAGCAGGACGCCCCACTTGTACCCAACCTTTCAAAAACTTCAGCACTAAATGCTGGGAAAGTTTTCGCTTGCTTACGCTGGCCCACCAAACTGCAAGTATTCTGGCAGAAGCTGAGAAAGGGAAGAAGAATAACGTTTCTTTGAATTTAGTGGATCCTTTATCAAAGAATTGTCCAGCGTTCATTGATGCTGAGCAAATAAATGTTTCCTTTTTCTTTCTTTTTTTTTAAATCTAAAACTAAAATCCTGGATCTTTCTATTTCCTGTGAGAGAGGGAATTAGGGAACAAAGGAAAGAGGGGAAAGGGGGCTTGAGGGTAATTTCCTTCTACCGTCCCTTGGGTGAATTGGCCGCCAAGCCCCCGTCTCCGGTAACAGCAGTGACTGCCTGGGTCATTTCCAGCTCCTGCTGACTCCAGAACCTAACTGCTCCCACTCCAGCCCAACTCTACTGCCCGCTCAGCCTGCTGTTCCCCCTCCAACCCAGCTCCCCCAAAAGCCTAACTCTGCTGTCTCCCAATCAACCCAGCCCCAACTGACCCCACAGCTTATGGCCCCCACTCCAGCCTAGCTCTTCTGACCCTTCAGGTCTTCCACTCCCCCTCCAGCCCAGTTCCTGTGCCAGTGGAGCAAGTTTTCTGGATCTCGAGCCGATGAGAGGCCAGAATTTAAGCCCTGGAAACATAAAGAGGCTGGGAGAGAGAGAAGATGAATCGGCTAATTATGCAGCTCTGGCTAGAAGATCAGGTGATCCTTCTGGGCCATCTCCAAATCCTTTCCTCCCCCAACTCTGGTGGAGCCAATGGAGACTTTTCTCAGCATCCTAACTACCGGTAAGCTCCAAGAATTCCTGCCTTGATTCCGGCTCCCCACAGAATAAGGATGAGTCCTAAGCCCTGAACCATCTTGGCAGTTCAGATGTTCATTTATTCATTCATTCAGCTGCATTTATTGAGCGATTACTGTGAGCAAACCCCTGTACTAAGTGCTAGGTGAATGTGTAGTGGGGCAGGGTTGGAACAGGAATTCACTAGGACCTCGTTGTGGTGGAGGGAATCTCTACCAAATATACCAAGGGTGGGATGTCTACTCCACTCCCTAGAGGGATGTCTACCCCACTCCCTAGAAGGATGCATGATTGGGTCATGTCCAGCCATGAAGGGAACTCTGAAGGAGAGAGAGAAAGAGACGGAGAAGAAGCAGCGTAGCCTTGTGGAAAGAGCCAGGGGCTGGGATTCAGAGGACCTAGGTTCTATTTCCGGGCCCACCGAGTATCTGCTGTGTGACCTTGGGCACAACACTTACCTCTCTTTGCCTCTGTCCCCTCAACTGCAAAATGGGCATTCAATACCGTTCTTGCATCTTAGACTTTGAGCCCTAGGTGGAACTTGTGCCAGCACTTAACCCTTCATAAGCACTTAAATACCACAATTATTATTATTTTTATTATTAATAAAGAGACAATGACAAATGATGATAAGTGGAAAGAGCATGGGCTTGGGAATCAGAGGTCATGGGTTCTAATCCCTGCTCTGCCACTGGTCAGCTGTGTGACTTTGGGCAAGTCACTTAACTTCTCTAAACCTCAATTACCTCATCTGTAAAATGGGGATGAAGACTGTGAGCCCCACGTGGGACAACCTGATTACCTTGTATCTACTCCAGTGCTTAGAACAGTGCTTGGCACATAGTGAGCGCTTAACAAATACCATCATTATTATTATAATGATTTTAAAGGTATTTGTTAAGTGCTTAGTATGTGCCAGGCACTATATTAAGTGCTGGGGTAGATAAAAGGTAATCAAAAGAGACAGTCCCTGCCCCACCTGGGGCTCACAGTCTAAAGGAGAGGGAGAAGAGATACTGCATTCCTATTTTACATATGGGGAAACTAAGGCCCAGAAGAGTTTAGTGACTCGCCCAAGGTCACACAGCAAGTTAGCGGCAGACCTAGGATTAGAACACAGGTCCTCTGACTCTCAGTCTTTCAATTAGGCTTTGTTGCTTCCTCAGCATGATCTAAATAAGGATAGAGACAGAGAGAGAGACAGAAAGGGGTGGGGGAGAAGACAGAGGGAGGGAAGAGGGAACGAAAAGAGGTGGGGGAGGAGAGGGAAAGAGAGAGAGAAAAAACGAGGTAGAGGGAAGAAGAGATTTCTCTATTATCCATTATATAGTGAGGTTTCGTTTAAACTCGGAGTCACTGAAAACTGCAGCCTACAAATGTAACCTGACACTTTAAGTGTTGTTTTGTTACAAACACCATAATTAAGGGCACTTCAAGGCTCCTCCTCTGTTAGAGAACATCTTCTAAACGATGTGTTGCTATAGTAGTTGTTATATTTAAGACCAATTTCAAAGCCAAAACATCTACTTCCAGAGAAACAATGATAGCAATAAAGCAGTGGTGTTTATTAAAGGCTTACTTACTATAAGCTAAGTTCTGGAGTAGGTACAAGACCATCAGGTCAGCACATTCCCTTATGGGGCTCACAGTCAAATTAGGAGGGAGAACAGGAATCGAATCCCCATTTTACAGATGAAGAAACTGAGGGACAGCAAAGTTCAATGACTTGCCACAGGCCACACAGCATACAAGTGACAGAGCTAGGATTAGAATCCAGGTCTTTTGACTCCCAGGCCCCAGTGGGACATGCTCTGAACAGTTGCTGAAATGTTTAAGACATTTGTTTTCAGCATTTGTTTCCGAAGTAGGTTAATATTTGCAAAAGAAGCACAAAAATAAAAGGTTGGTGGGGTGGGGAGGTGACTTGTGGGGGCCGGATTTTGTTGGAGGATAGAACAATCAAACTTCTTCAAACATTTTTCAAAGTGAAAACCCTTTGAAAACTCAATTTTTGCACAACAAACGGGGCAATTACAATTTCCATCTAAGCAACAATTTCCAAAAGCATCTGAAGGAGCAAATAAGTGTGTTGATAAGGTCAATATCCCCATCACATCTTCTCTCTCTGCCCCTTATCTGGGTAACTAGTACTTGGGATTGAATATTTCCATTCTTGGGCCAACACTCCCCAAATATTTTGGAACTGCATCCCATGGGATGAAACAAGGGGATGTTTATTCACATGAAGTTAACTTAAAACTGGGTGAAATTTCCTAAAATATCCTCATTGGAAAATATTCTCCCAAAAAGAACTATTGAAAGATCACATTTTGGGGGTAATAACTTTGAACCTGACACCAAGCTACAGGACTGTATCAATCAATCAACCAATCAATTAATGGTATTGAGAGTTTTCTGTGTGCCAAGCACGGTACTTTATGCTTGGGAGAGGACAGAACAATAGATTGGTAGACACAGTTTCTGCCCTTAAGCGGGGAAGCAGTATGGTCTAGTGGATAGAGCACAGGCCTGGGAGTAAGAAGGGCCTGGGTTCTAATCCCAGCTCTACCTACCACTTGCCTGCTGTGTGACCTCGGGAAGGTCACTATCAATCAATCAATAGTATTTATTGAGTGCTTACTGTGTGCAGAGCACTGTACTAAGCGCTTGGGAAGTACAGGTTGGCAACATATTGAGACGGTCCCTACCCAACAGTGGGCTTCTCTGTGCCTGTTACCTCACCTGTAAAATTGTGAGCCTCATGTGGGACATGGACTCTGTCCAACCTGATTAACTTGCCCTAGCCCAGCGCTTAGGACAATGCCTGGCACTTAGTAAGCACTTTAAAAAAATTGAAGAAATATTACAATCTGTAGATGAGTCTGGAACCTCAGTGAAAGGGCAAAACAGGGACATTAAATTGGCCTGTTCTGCTTTGGCCAGAGGTATTTGGGGAGAGGATTTTTTTTTCCAAACAAAATATTTATTTGGACCACAATCTACCCAAAGCAAATCTAATGCTCAACAAGACATTTTCAGGGCAACAGATACATTCATGTTAACATCTGTAAACACGGATCCCTCGTCTCCTCTCCCAGCTCTCCCAGGAATCATGCCATCAGCATATCTACCTGTTGGACAAGTATCATTCTGAACTTTTCCTGACCACACACCCAAATCTGGGATCCTGGGAAGGGTTGTGGGGCCTCACGCAGTCAGGCACTGAGGGGAAGTGATAAGCACAAAGACGCCGGCCTTCTTCCTCCATCTTGGCAGCAGCTGCCTTTGAGAAAGATTCCTGAATTCATCCATTCTCATGCAAGATCAATCAATCATTTATTGAGCCCTTACTCATGCGGAGGACTATACTAAGCACTTGAGAGAGTGAAATATAACTGAGTTCGTAGACACATTCCCTGCCCACAAGCTTACAGTCTACAGGGGAAAACAGCCACTAGTATAAATAAATTACAGATACATACCAAAGGGCTGTGGGGCCGAGGAAGGGGGGAAATCCAAGTGCAAGAGGGTGAAAAATCGGGGTCCCCAAAAGCCCTGTGTGATCACCAGTGGTGCTACAACTGATGAAAACTGGTTGACAAGAGGGATACAAACATTTAGGCCATTAAGAAATACGTAATCATGGATTTTTTTTAATCAAGGAGACGTCATTTGGAGATATGATCAATAACTGCTTGATAATGGCAATAGTTAACAGTAGCAGTGCAAATACCTAGACAAAATAATTACAGGGATTTTTTTTAAAGTGACTTTTCCCAACTCTAGCCTCCTAAATAATACTTTGGATTACTCTTATTTGTATGTGTGCATGCACACACACACACACACACACACACACACACACACACTCTCTCTCTCTCTCTCTCTCTCTCTCTCTCTCTCTCCACTCCCCTCTTCCTTCCAGAATCAAACCCAAAGTCAACTCTTCTGGAAAGCTTTTTTGTAGAAGAGAAATATTGCCATGTTGTAAAAAATGATGGAAATGGACCCCAAACTCTCTAAATTTCAGTTTTACTGTACGTAGAATGTAAATATAGCAATCAAAAATGCCATATATGAACTATGTGTTAATTTAATAGTAAATATTCCAACTGCTGTGGTTCAGATATTTTCTGTTTTAACGCTTACTTACTGAAGCCTTGGGTGTTCCATGGTTACATGTTGGAACAGTTCTGATTTTTCTCTGGGGAAAACAGGCTAACCGCTTTCCTTTACCGAATTGTTTTTGGTTTCTAAAGTAATCATAATTATTGTATTTGTTAAGCACTTACTAAGTGCCAGGCACTGTACTAAGCGCTGGGGTAGATACCAGCTCATCAGATTGGATACAGTCCATGTCCCTCATGGGGCTAACAGTCTTAATCCCTATTTTACAGATGAGGTAGCCAAGGCATAGAGAAGTGAAGTGACTTGTCCAAGGTCACACAACAGTCACGTGACGGAGTTGGGATTAGAACCCACATCCTCCCACTCCCAGGCCCTTGCTCTTTCCACGAGGCCATGATCACGTGAGGTTCAGTGCACATCTTCTACTACAATTTCAGTGACTCACAGGAGTTGAACCAGAAACATAAAACTCAAATAAGTCCACAAAGACAATATAACAGATGCAACCAGTATGTCCAAAACTCAATATGTCCAAGACTGAACTCTTTATCTTCCCTCCCAAACCCTGCCCTCTCCCTGACTTTCTCGTCACTGTAGATGGCACTACCATCCTTCCCTTCTCACAAGCCCGCAATCTTGGTGTCGTCCTCGACTCTGCTCTCTCGTTCACCCCTCACATCCAATCCATCACCAAAACCTGACAGTCTCACCTCCGCAACATCGCCAAGATCCACCCTTTCCTCTCCATCCAAACCGCTACCTTGCTGGTTCAATCTCTCATCCTATCTTGACTGATTACTGCGTCAGCCTCCTCTCTAATCTCCCATCCTCCTGTCTCTTCCCGCTTCAGTCCATACTTCACGCTTCTGCCCGGATCATCTCTGTGCAGAAACGCTCTGGGCATGTTACTCCCCTCCTCAAAAATCTCCAGCAGCTGCCTCTCAACCTATGCATCAAGCAAAAACTCCTCACTCTCGGCTTCAAGGCTGTCCATCGCCTCGCCCCCTCCTCCTCACCTCCTTTCTCTCCTTCTACAGCCCAGCCCGCACCCTCCGCTCCTCTGCCGCTAACCTCCTCACTGTACCTTGTTCTTGCCTGTCCCACCATTGACCCCCGGCCCACGTCCTTCCCCTGGTCTGGAATGCCCTCTCTCTGCACATCCACCAAGCTAATTCTCTTCCTCCCTTCAAAGCTCACCTCCTCCAAGAGGCCTTCCCAGACTGAGCCCCCTTTTTCCTCTCCTCCTCCCCACCCCCCCCCACCCTACCTCCTTCCCCTCCCCACAGCACCTGTATATATGTTTGTACAGATTTATTACTCTTTATTTTACTTGTACATATCTACTATTCTATTTATTCTGTTAATGATGTGCACCTAGCTTTATTTTTATTTACTCTGGTGACTTGACACCTTTCCACATGTTTTGTTTTATTGTCTGTCTCCCCCTTCTAGACTATGAGCCCATTGTTGGGTAGGGACCATCTCTATATGTTGCCAACTTGTACTTCCCAAGTGCTTAGTACAGTGCTCTGCACACAGTAAGTGCTCAATAAATATGATTGAATGAATGAATGAACCAGTAGATTGACCCACTGAAAAACATACTCTTTTAAAACTCACATTTGATTCAGGGGGACAACTTTTAAAGAGGTCTCCGGAAAGAAAATACAATTCCGTCCCTGTCTGGGTGCCTGAATGTGTTCACTATAATTACGTTCCAGCTCCCTGACAAACAGGTGTTCACTCTTTGCAACACTGTGGAGACAGAGGCCAGCTCCAGGTGATGTGTACAATAACTGGTAAAAGACCCTGCCTATGGGGGGAATCTCTCATGAATAATCATAATGACGGCATTTGTTAAGTACTTGCTAAGTGCAAGCACTGTTCTAAGCACTGGGATATATACAAAATAATGAGATTGGACACAGTCCCTGTCCCACGTGGAACTCACAGTCTTAATCCCCATTTTACAGCCGAGGGAACTGAGGCACAGAGCAGTGAGGTGATTTGCCCAAGGTCACACAGCAGACAAGTGGCAGCACGAAGATTGGAACCCAGGTCTTTCTGACTCGCAGTCCCGTGCTCTATCCATTAGGCCATTCACCTTGAATAGACACCGGGTTGTTTTCTTCCAAAAACTTTCCAAAATGAGCAAGTCTTGAAAGGCGGAACCGAACCTGCTGAATGGGTACATTCACCAGGTAGAGTCCTATGGAAGTTACCCAACGATCCTCGGGTCTGGGCCAGATTGCCTCTGGCAAAAGAGGTGTCAGGTAGACACAGTCAGAGACCAGGGGCATGAGGGGAGCTGGATTCACTGCCAGGAATGATTTTACCCTTCAAGAGCTAGTTAGGAGGACAACTTGCTTCCTCTAAAGCAATTATGAGCTTGCACATTCATTTCGTTAGAATTGGGAATAATAATAATAATAATGGCATTTGTTAAGCTCTTACTATGTGCAAAGCACTGTTCTAAGTGCTGGGGAGGTTACAAGGTAATCAGGTTGTCCCACGTGGGGCTCACAGTCTTAACCCCCATTTTGCAGATGAGGGAACTGGGGCACAGAGCAGTGAAGGGACTTGCCCCAAAGTCACACAGCTGACAATCGGCAGAGCCAGAATTCAAACCCATGACCTCTGACTCCAAAGCCCGGGCTCTTTCCACGGAGCCACGCTGCTTCCCGTCTGGCCCTGTTGGTCATCAATCCCCTGACAGGAACGGCTTGGGGGCGGGGGTGGAGGGGTTTGTGTTCGGATTTGGTAAAAACAACTCTGATGAGAGGAGTCTTTAGTCACTTTAAAGAGTCAGCTACTTACTGGATTCGTTAAGTTGTTGAATGGCATCCTATGTCACTGCTCATGGGTGTCTTCTACCACTCAATATCCTTCGGTTCTCTCCCTGTCTATATCTATACAGCTATGATATATCATTCAAGCGCTTGGGCGGGAGGGTTGCGTTCAGATTTGGTAAAAACAACTCCAATGTGTGGAGTCGTTAGTCACTTTAAAGAGTCGGCTACTTTCTGGATTCGTTAAGAGAGGAGAAGAAAAACAGAGAGAAGCACCATGGCTCAGTGGAAAGAGCCTGGGCTTTGAAGTCAGAGGTCATGGGTTCAAATCCCAGCTCTACCAATTGTCAGCTGTGTGACTTTGGGCAAGTCACTTAGCTTCTCTGGGCCTCAGTTCCCTCATCTGTAAGATGGGGATTAAGACTGCGAGCCCCACGTGGGACAATCTGATTACCTTGTATCACCCCAGCGCTTAGAACAGCACATAGTAAGCGCTTAACAAATACCAAAATTATTATTATTATGAAGAAAGATGACCTCGCCTGAGTTTTAGTGGGATTTATAAAGACAACCCCAATTACCAGAGGAGTGAAAATAACTCATCAGAAAACATGTACTATGCCCGCAGTAAGGGGCTTACAGAGGAACTGGAAAAAAGACATAAAAGACCTGAGTGGCTCGAACCTGCTGTTGAACGGCTCAGGAGATGCAAGGCGAGGATCCAGTAGAGGATAGTAGAGTATAATAGAGGATCCAGAATGTGGGATCCTTGAGGGAGGGAGTAATAACAATGATGATGGCATTTATTAAGTGCTTGCTATGTGCAAAGCACTGTTCTAAGAGCTGGGGAGGTTACAGGGTGATGAGGTTGTCCCACGGGAGGCTCACAGTCTTCATCCCCATTTTACAGAGGAGGTAACTGAAGCCCAGAGAAGTCAAGTGACTTGCCCAAAGTCACACGGCTGACAACTGGCGGAACCAGGATTTGAATCCACGACCTCTGACTCCAAAGCCGCGCTTTTTCCACTGAGCCATGCTGCTTCTCAGTGAGTAAGTCACTGAGGGTGAGAGGATAATAATAATAATAATAATAATAATAATGGCATTTATTAAGTGCTTACTATGTGCAAAGCACTGTTCTAAGCGCTGGGGAGGCTACAAGGGGATCAGGTTGTCCCACGGGGGGCTCACAGTCAATCCCCATTTTACAGATGAGGTAACTGAGGCCCAGAAAAGTTAAGTGACTTGCCTAAAGTCACACAACTGACAAGTGGATAAACTCAAAATTCCTCAGATGGGCTCAGGGGTGGGACTGAGGTCCGCAGGCCTCTGCTAATAGTTACCATTAGCAATGGGGCCTAGTGGAAAGGGCTTGGGACTGGCAGTCAGAGCCTTGGGTTCTAGTGCCCGCTGTCACCAACCTGCTGAGTGACCTTGGGCAGGTCATTTAACTTCTCTGTGCCTCAGTTTCCTCATCCATATGATGGGGGATATGAGAAGGGATGGCATTCCAGGCCAGACGCAGGACATGGGTGAGAGGTCTGAGGCAAGATAGACGACACCATATAGCAGGCAAGCGACGGAGTCGGTGTTAGAATCCAGGGCCCCAGATTCCCAGGCCTGTATTTCTACTGTATTTCGACTTCCTATATGAAATTTACTTGCAACAACTTATGGATCGTGTCATTTCAGAAGCCACTCGTGCTGGGGGAAGAACGTTCCCTAATTATTCCATTGTGCTATATCCAAATTGGGTAATAAAACATGTACTATAACAGAGTAGACTGCCCTAAACAAAACAAAAAAATCAGTTGAGGAAACTACCATTTTCCTGATGTAAGCATGAATCATTGCCCACGTCTCACCCAACAAGTGAACATGTAGCAATCTAGGGCAGGCATAGACTAAGGAAACAATGAATTTATTAATAAAGCCCAGTTTGAGAGGGAAACTCCATCCTTCTCTCCCCTCCAAACGATTCCGTGTGTAATACACTTCTCAGAAATGTACATCAATAATTCACTTTGGAATTCTAACAGTAATAATGGTGATGGCCTTTGTTAAGTGCTTACTATGTGCCAAGCACTGTTCTAAGCGCTGGGGGAAGAGGGGATACAGGTAACCAGGTTGTCCCAAATGGAGCTCACAGTCTTCATCCCCATTTTACAGATGAGGTAACTGAGGCCCAGAGAAGTTAAGTGATTTGCCCAAAGTCACACAGCAGACAAGCGGCGGAGCTGGGATTAGAACCCATGACCTCTGACTCCCAAGCCTGTGCTCTTTCTACTGAGCCACGCTGCTTCTCTAATTCTAATTCTAGGAAGACACATTCTTGTGATGCATTCCACCTTGGCTGGCAATATATTCTGGGGCTATTGGGTAGCATAATTTAAAAAGGGATTACTCTGTACTTTCCCAGGGATTTAGTACAGTGCTGTCTGCACACGATAGGCGCTCAATAAATACTCGATTGAGTGATTATTCAGAAGTGAATTCCCACCCTGATGATGAGTTCTCCCAACAGAAACAAGGATGAGCTCCATCCTGAGGCTTCAGGCCTGTGAAGCTACACAAGGGAAGGGATTATAGGCGGTAAACTCCCGGTGGACAGGAATCATGCTTATCAACTCTATTTTATTGTACTTTCCTGAATGCTTAGTTCGGTGTTCGGTACACAGTACTCATTTATTGAATGCCAGTGCTTGGCACATAGTAAGCGCTTAAATACCATCATTACTATTAGTACCACTGATGGACTGACTGATTATAGTGAGATGGTGAGATCAAAAAAAAGTGATTTTCAGTACTTGAATGACATTTGCCTATCACAGCCACTACGTGGCCTAAAAGAGGTTGAGAAGGACGTGATGACTGACTAAATCACTGGAGATTGGCTCAGACCTATTTATTTATTTCATATCCTAGGATTTTCTATTTCTAGGTAACTGTTTGAGAACCCGTGTTACCTTTACTGAAAATTACAGAGACGTGAAGCGGGGTCCAATCTCCAATCACATTGCCAAGGAACAGAGGTTTAGTTACCACTTTCTTCCTTACTTACGGGAAGAATAAGGAAATCCCTCATTCTCCAAATTCCCATTCAGAGAGATTGTTCTCCAATTTTTTTTCGGCCCCAGAGGGACTTGTTAGAACAGTCTAATAAGTGATCTGCACCTGTTAGCTCTGCCAAATACGTCTGCACCTGTTAGCTCTGTTAGAATCTGCCAAAAACGTAAATCCTTGGCTTAGCCTGATGAAGCTCTGGTAAGATCTCAGAGAGGCATTCATTCATTCATTCAATCGTATTTATTGAGCACTTACTGTGTGCAGAGCACTGTACTAAGCACTTAGGAAGTACAAGTTGGCAACATATAGAGACGGTCCCTACCCAACAGTGGGCTCACAGTCTAGAAGAGGGAGACAGAGAACAAAACAAAACATATTAACAAAATAAAATAAATAAACATGTACAAATAAAATAGAGTAATAAATATGTACAAATATATATATATACATATATACAGGTGAAAATATATATATATATACACATATATACAGAGGCAGCTGGTGTCCCTCTCTGCTTTCAAGCCCTGACACCCTGAGCAAAGCAAATCTGAGAATTTCAGACTCTGTGGCTGTCGGTCTGATATCTGTGACCCGCGCTAAAGATGGCTTAAAAAAGAATCGACCAAAAAAAAAAAAAAGAAGTCTTCACTAGCATTTCAGAATTAAGGAATTAAGTATTCAAAATCCCAGCTCCCTCGCTGCCCCTGAAAAAGCGATTCATTTCAATGGCCAATTGAAAGGCTTTTAAAGATCTCACTTCCTGGCCTGTGTTACAGTACAACGGATCTTTTCGAGTCATTTTATGGGCCTCCAAAAATGAATTCTTAAGCCCAAACTGATCAGAGGTCTCCAATGCCGGGGGCCACCCTGGATTTTTGTAGGCTAGGAGAGGCAATTTTAGGACAGTATTCACATGTGACTTTGGATTGTGACTAAGCTGGCTAAATTAGCCAGTTGACCAAGCAATCTCCCCCATCCCCCCAGCGGTCCCTTTCCCCTCCACGTCCCCACCCCCATTGCTATTGCTCACTTTTTAAAAGCTCGGACTTCCTCATCTGGGCTGGAGCATGCTCAGTCCATGCCCTGTTTCGCTCTCACAGGATCCTGGAACGTACCACAATGCTAAGGGATGCTTCTCCTACATTTCCACCCATCCCCCTACTCCATCTCTGCCAAGAGAGATGGGAAAGGCACACAGCTTGGGATAGGGTCCCAGTGTCCCAATTTTCAACGACGGTCATTGGCTGGTCCGCTAACTTTACCCCCAGTATAGTTATGTCTTCTGTTCCTAGTAAACTCTGGGTAACCTTCAAAGCTGTCAACTCATGGGTAATGAGGAGAGGAGGCCATTCAAACCCTCGTTTGCCAGCCCTCTTGGCTTTACTGAGGGCAGGGTACCCTGCCACTTTCAGCCCGTGGCTCGCTACACAACGCAATCCCATTTCTCTCACCCTCCCGGTTCAAGGGTGAACAAAGGACACTCTGTTAGCGGGACAGAACATGAATGTCAAGATTCCCTTGGGGAGGTTCATCAACAGTTCGTTTGTGCTCTTGGAGCTGAACTTTCCTGGGTGACTTGGTAACCAGCTCCAAAGCTGCAGAGCATGAGAACTGACACGAATCCAGAGGAGAAGGGCTAGGAAGATGACCATTTTATTGGCTCTTTCAATAATTGAGTGTGATTTCACTCCACGCAACTGCAAGATAAGGAATCCATTATGTGCCGGTCTGGGACACATATGCCTCCTGTTCATTTCTCATCCCAAACGGGCCCTCTGCCCTGTTCACACGGAGCTCTCGTCGCCTTCGAAAAGCCATGTAAGACCAATGGCTACCAATGGTCCCCAGGGGGAAACAACCTAAAACCCTGTCTTGTTTTTCAAGGTTCAAGGAGGGTGGGAGGATGGGAGATTTTGGCCTGTGAGGCTTCCCTCTCCGCCAGCTGCTACTTCAATTGTGTCTCTGCACAGGGGAGGCTGTGGAGATCAGCCAGCCAGGACAACAGGCTGGAGGGGCTGCTGAGAAACACAGTCCCACAGGAACTAAGGCCGGGGCCCAGCTGGGGTGGGGGTAGGAAGGGACTGCGGACTAGACGAGCTCTAGGCTAGACCGGGCTAGAAAAATAACCTCTCCATCAATAATATTTATTGGGCTCTTACTCTGTGCATACCACTGCACTAGACATTCAGGAGAGTAGACTTAGTAGACGTGAACCCTGCCACCAAAGGGCTGACAATCTACTGGGAGAGACAGGCACTAAAATAAACCACAGATAGGAAAAAGAAATAACAGTATAAAGACATACTGGAAGGTGTTAATAACCCAGTGCTTAGGTGACGTGGAAGAGCTGAAGTACCAGGAGACGTAGGGTGGGGAGATGCAAGATAAGGGATTTCAGATGGGAAGATGGGAAGAACAGTTCTCTGCTGGATGTAAAGGAGAGAGGAGCTCCAGGCGGAAGGGAGGGATTGAGGAAGAGATCTGCCATGAGAGAGATGAGAAAGGCACAGCGGGCAGGTTTGCTTGAAGGGAGTGTAGCCTGTGTACAGTGGGAGAGGAGAGAGGATAAGTAATGGAGAGAGCACTGATCAGGTGCTTTAAAGCCAATGGTAAAGAGGGAAGCAGCATAGCGTAGTGGATTCAGCATAGGCCAGGAAGCCAGAGGGTCATGGGTTCTAATCCCGACTCCGCCACTTGTCTGCTGTGCGACCTTGGGCAAGTCACAAAATGGGGATTGAGACTGTGAGCCCCATGTGGGACAGAGACTGTGTCCAACCCGTTTTGCTTATGTACAGTGCCTGGCACGCAGTAAGAACTACCATAATTATTATTATTTCATAGGGCAAAAGAGATTTCTTGGAGGAGTTGGGTACCAAGAACTTATTAGTCACTCAGTCCTCTATTTTAAATTCTTCCTCAAGTTAGAAACTTGAATCTTGCATTGGATTATGTCCGCCACCTTATTGGTCCTACTTAAATCCTCTTTTGCTCTGCTATTGCTATAGTCCTGGTAGTAGTATTGGTAGCAGTAGAAGTTATGGCGGCGACTGTAAGCTTGGTTGGGCAGGGAATGTTTCTGTTATACTGTACTCTCTCAAGTGCTTATTCATTCATTCATTCAATCGTACTTATTGAGCACTTACTGTGTGCAGAGCACTGTACTAAGCGCTTGAGAAGTACAAGTTGGCAACATATAGAGACGTCCCCTACCCAACAGTGGGCTCACAGTCTAGGAGGGGGAGACAGAGAACAAAACATATTAACAAAATAAAATAAGTGGTACAGTGCTCTCACCCATAGTAAGCACTCAATAAATATGATTGACTTATTGTTGGTATTTGTCCCTGCTGAGCGCAATACACTGTACTCTCTCTTTTAATTCATTCATTCAATCGTATTTATTGAGCACTTACTGTGTGCAGAACACTGTACTAAGTGCTTGTGCATTATCTCTCTGCTAATCCCTGTGCCTCAATTACCTCATCTGGAAAACGGAGATTAAGACTGTGAGGCCCACATGGGGCAACCTGATTACCTTGTATCTGTCCCAGTGCTTACAACAGTGCTTGGCACATAATAAGCACTTAACAAACACCATCATTATTATTACGGTTTAACAAAACGAACCAACTTAGTCTAATTAACTTATGGCCTTTCAGTTCAAAAACCAATCAAAGTGCTCCTTGGTTGTTTTTCGGCATATTGGTTCACTTTCCAAGAGAGTATTTAAGCTGCTTGCAATTGGTGGCCATCTTTGAATTATTTGGGGGTCCTTTCTCAAATAGCTAAAGTCCAGGGCATTGCCCAGAGTAACTGTTAAGAGTGAGGAACTTCTTGAAAATGGGAACTAGTATCAGCTGAAGGGCCAGCAAGTGTGCTGTGCTCACCACACAGTAAGCGCTCAATAAATATGACTGAATGAATGATGACCTTGAACAGCTACTGGAAAGAGCACAGGTCTGGGAGTTAGGGGATTTATAATCCTGGCTCTGACACTTCAATCCATCTGTCGGTGGGATTTATTGAATGCTTAATGTGTGCAGAGCATTGTATTAATTATAATAGAGTTGAAAGACATAATCCCTACCCACAAGAACCTTAGAGTCAAGAGGGACACTTGCTTGCTCTATGACCTTGGGCAAGTAACCTAACTTCTCGGTGCCTCAGTTTTCTCAGCAGTAAAATGGGGATTCAATACTTGTTCTCCTTCCCACTGAGATTGTGACTCCCAAGTGGGAGAGGGACTGTATGTCACTTCATTATCTATCCTAGTATCTGGCTCACAGTAGATACTTAACAACTACTATTATTATTATTATTATGCTATCCCTCTAGACTGTGAGCTGGTTGTGGGCAAAGAACATGTCTACCAACCCAGTTGTATTGTACTCTCCCAAGTGCTTAGTACAGTACTTTGCTAAATAAATACCACTAATCGATTGACCCAGGGACAGGTTGGAATCGCTGCCCGGGCCATTGCCTCAGAGAGTCTCGCAGCACAGACAGATCTTCCAAGGTTGGCAGTGATTGGGCCCATCTCAAAAATGGCAGATATGCAGCTTTTCTCCAAGTTGGCCACACAATCGAGCTTCTCACAGAGGGCAACACCACTGCCTTTGTCCAAGATGGCAGGGTGGCAGAAGTCAGAGGTGATGGGTTCAAATCCCGGCTTTGCCAACTGTCAGCTGTGTGACTATGGGCAAGTCACTTAACTTCACTGTGTCTCAGTTACCTCATCTGTAAAATGGGGATTAAAACTGTGAGCTCCCCGTGGGACAACCTGATCACCTTGTAACCTCCCCAGTGCTTAGAACAGTGCTTTGCACATAGTAAGTGCTTAACAAATACCATTATTATTATTATTATTAACTAAGTGATCCAGGAGTGAGGAGTCGAGAAGGGGATCTATCGATTCCATCCCATTGTACTCTCCCGCTCTGCACGTGGGGAGTGCTCAGGAAATATCACCCATGGTGATGATGAGTCAGTCCAGGTATCGGAGCCAAACTGCCTGGGCTGCTGGGTTGCTCCATGGAGGAACAACTGTGGAGAAATCCTGTTCCACAAGATGTTGCATAGAATGGCATTGTGTCATACTGCACACATGTGCAGTTTGTCATGATGATACCCTGCAGAGCCTGGGGTGTGGGGCAGCTCTTCTGGCCCCGCTGCTAGGTGACAGGTCATCTGGATCCAGCCCTGGGTTTGCTACATGATCTTTCATTTTTTTTATGGTATTTGTTAAGCACTTACTACATGCCACACACTGTACTAAGCACGGGGCTAGATACACGCTAATCAGGTTGGACATAGTTTGTGTCCTACCTAGGGCTCACAGTCTTAATCCCCATTTTAGAACTGAGGTAACTGAGGTACAGAGAAGTGAAGTGACTTGTCCAAGGTCACAAAGCAGACAAGCGGTATTAGAACCCAGGTCCTTCTGACTCCCAAGCCCCCGCTCAATTCGCCATGGTTTAAGGGCTTGGGAATTCTGCTGATGGTGATTCTGCTTATGAACGACTCTCCAAAGTGCATCTGCCCAGACTACAGTATCAGGGTATAAAGAGTTGCCATTTTATGGTTTACAAATACACAAGCAAAGCCATCCTGGGGATACCTCTGTACCAAACATTTCCGCATTGGGCCCCGGTGTCCGCACCTCACGATTGCAAGGCTTTCACAGGTTTATCCTCCATCACTCAGCATTCATGCTTTCCAAAGGCAGGTGGGGCCCTCCTCCCCAGGAGACCTGACAGTTTAAAACATTTCAAATAATCCATGATCCACTCCCTTTTCCGGCCAGGTTGTTAGGCTATGGCTATTGTCCTAGCCTATGCTCCGGGGAATGGTGAGACAGACATCAGTTGCTGCTGTTGCTTCTGCTCCACTGGTTGGAAACTTTCAGAGCCTTCTCAGCGGCCCTCCAGCCTAGAATACCCTGGCCATCTCAGGAAGTATCAGGTGTGTCTTGGCTCAGATTCCAAAGGTACAGGTTTCACGAGGCTCATTGCCAGGATTGCTTAGGCCCCCCTGAGAGCCACAGCTGAGAATAGATTATGTTTATTCCAAAGTTTATCCTCTGCGTTACAATCACCGGTTATCTGAAATCTGAGCGGTCCTACCCATTAAGAAAGTGGAAGAAGACCCCTGGGGAAGCAAAGAACATTCCCACCCTCATAATGTTTACAATAATCCCATAGAGCAATTGCAACAATTTCCCAGTGCACATTAAAAATAATAATTGAGGTATTAAGCACTAACTCTATCATGCAATATACTTAACACATAATAATAATAACGGTACTTGTTAAGCGCATACTATGCCAGGCTCTGTACTAAGTGATGGGGTAGATACAAGGTAATTGGTTTGGATACAGTCCCTGCTCCACACTGGGCTCACAGTCTTCATCCCCATTTTACAGATGAGGCAACTGAGGCCCTGAAAATTGAAGTGATTTGCTCAAGGTCACACAGCGGGACTCATGGCGGAGCTGGAATTAGAACCCAGGTCCTTCTGACTCCCAAGCCCATGCTCTATTCACTAGACCATGCTGCTTCCCTGAAGTGGATACAAGATAGTCAGGTCTGACACAGTCCCTGTCCCATCTTAGGAGGAGGGAAAACAGGTACTGAATCCATGTTTTAAGAGGAAGAAACTGAGGCCCAGGGAAATGAAGTGACTCATGCAAGGTCACCTAGCAGACAAGTGGTGAGCCAGAATTAGAACCCGTGCCCTCAGACTCCCAGACATCTGCTCTCTCTGCTAGGACACAGAACTGCTCATTGTCAGAGAGCCTTCCAGGGGAACAAAAATTAGTACTGCTCCTAAGTGATGGGTGTTTTCCATAGACATCCATGTTATTTACTCTGCCAGTTGTTCATTCATTCATTCATTCAATAGTACTTATTGAGAGCTTACTATGTGCAAAACACTGTACTAAGCGGTTGGGAGAGTACAGTAGAACAATAAGCAGACACAGTCCCTGCCCACAAAGAGTTTCCATTCTAGAGGCCCCAGTGTTTTCTTCCTTATCAAACCATTACGTTCCTTTTTGTGATTATCTTTGTTCTCTGGGCAAAATGACTCCAAACCCAGTCATAACAGACAGTTGGTGAATGTAGCAATCACGACCTCCACCTAACTCATCAAGATCAGTAGCCTGTCTCGTGTCAACATGTGAGAAAAAACTTTCAACTTACTTGTTCCGTCATGATGTGCAGTGCTTCTCTTCTGCTCTTGCTCCCGAAATGAGGCTTAACCTCTCACGGCGGTTCTCCGTGGTTCCTTGGGTAACAAAAGCAATGGAGAAATTATAAAAGGATTTGTTATTTGTCATCTCTTCTAGATTTGCAGTAGAAAAGTGAGGGAAGGATCTCAGATGTGTGACATAGGAGACTATTTTGAGCGGCAACTGTAGATTATGATGCTCCAGTCCTAGGACAACCAAGAACCGGATGACTGGGGCATTGTCTGATTATTTAAACCGCCTTTCCCTGGCCAAGTGGAAAGAGCACAGGATTGGGAGCCAGGAGACTTGGGTTCTAATCCCGGCTCCACCATTTGCCTGCTGTGTGACCTCGGGGAAGTCACGTAACTTCTTTGTGTCTTGGTTACCTCAACTGTAAAATGGGAATTGAGTATCTGCTCTTCCCCATTTCTTAGAGTGTCTGTCCCGTGTGGGACAGGAACATTGTCTGATGTAATTATCCTACGCTTGGCACTGGATAATCACTTGAATATCACAATTATTCATTCATTCAATCATATTTATTGAGCGCTTACTGTGTGCAGAGCACTGTATTAAGCGCTTGGGAAGTACAAGTCGGCAACATATAGAGACGGTCCCTACCCAACAACGGGCTCACAGTTTAGACAACAAAACAAAACATGTGGACAGGTGTCGTCGTCAACAAATAGAATTAAAGCTAAATGAACATCATTAACAAAATAAATAGAATAGTAAATATGTACAAGTAAAATAGAGTAATAAATCTATACAAACATATATACAGGTGCTGTGGGGAGGGGAAGGAGGTAGGGCCGAGGGGATGGGGAGGAGGAGAGGAAAAAGGGGGCTCAGTCTGGGAAGGCCTCTTCATCATCATCATCAATCGTATTTATTGAGCGCTTACTATGTGCAGAGCACTGTACTAAGCGCTTGGGAAGTACAAATTGGCAACATATAGAGACAGTCCCTACCCAACAGTGGGCTCACAGTCTAAAAGGGGGAGACAGAGAACAAAACCAAACATACTAACAAAATAAAATAAATAGGATAGATATGTACAAGGAAAATAAATAAATAGAGTAATAAATATGTACAAACATATATACATATATACTCGGAGGAGGTGAGCTCTCAGTAGGGCTGTGAAGGGAGGAAGAGAGCTAGCTTGGGGGATGTGTGGAAGGAGGACATTCCGGGCCAGGGGGAGGGTGTGGGCCGGGGGTCGACGGCGGGACAGGCAAGAACGAGGTACAGTGAGGAGGTTAGCGGCATAGGAGCAGAGGGTGCGGGCTTGTCTCAAGAAGGAGAGAAAGGAGGTGAGGTAGGAGGGGGTGAGGTGATAGAGAGCCTTGAAGCCGAGAGTGAGGAGGTTTTGCTTGATGCGTAGGTTGACAGGCAGCCACTGGAGATTTTTGAAGCGGGGAGTAACATGCCCAGAGCGTTTCTTGCCAAAGATGATCCGGGCAGCAGTGTGACACCCAACCTCCTTCTAATTCTCTCCCAAGCTCATAGTACAGTGCTCTGCATACAGTAAACACTCAATAAATATGATTGGTTGATTTGTCAAGTGCTCTACTAGGTGCCAGGATAGATGCAATCAGGAACAGTCCCTGTCCCACCTGGGGCTCAAAGTCTAGGAGGAGAGAGAACAGGTATTTAATTCTCATCTTATAAATGAGAAAACTGAGGTAGAGAGAAATGACTTGCCCCAAAATCACATAGCAGGCAAGGGGCATAGCTGGAATTAGAACCCAGGTCTCCTGACTCCCCACTCTGTGTTTTTTTCGGTAGGCCACTCGTCTATTCAGAGGAATCTGTTCTTTCCTCCTCCAATCTACCAAATTCTTATAAACTATCATGGAGAATATAGAAAGGATTCTCCCTCATTCTCCCAAATTCCCAGAATTCTAACATTTAATACCTGTGGTCCACCTCCTGTTTTTAAATCATGAATTGCTTTGTAGGATATTCACTCAGATCTTTCCTTAGTTTGCTGGGCATAAAGTTGGGAGGGGATAAAAAAGGGCAAACCAAAGGCAGCTCACTAGTAGACATTATCCATTCTTTAGAGATAAATGACTACCAAATATGCAAAAAGACAAGAGGATGGAGTCATTGAAACACATGAAAGGTCAAGCACTTCATTTTTATCTTCTGAAAGACACTTTAGTTTTCTTTTGCACTGCTTTTAGTGGCAACTAAAAATTTCAAGTGTCTGGCTCCATGCTCTTTGGCTAATTTATCAGCCATCATTACCAGAAGAGAAATGAAAAAGTTTGACTGACATCCCCAGGATACTTGACTTCGTGGCTCAGTGGAAAGAGCAAGGGCTTGGGAGTCAGAGGTCAGAGGCTCTAATCCCGCCTCCACCACTTGTCAGCTGTGTGACTTTGGGCAAGTCACTTAATTTCTCTGGTCTCAGTTCCCTCATCTGTAAAATGGGGATTAATACTGTGAGCTGCACGTGGGACAACCTGATTACCTTGCATTCTTCCCCCGACCCCGAGCTTAGAACAGTGCTAGGCACATAGTAAGCACTTAAATACCATCATTATTATTATTATTCCACAAGATTCTGAACTTCTGGCCTATGTTTAAATTTTTTTTGGCACTTCTATTAGTAAGGAACATGCTGTTCCTCTCTCTTTCCAGCACATACCTTCCTCCCACTGCAAAAATGATAACTGGGCAATAACAATGTTTTGTTATTGGGTAGGAGCAGGCTTCCCCCAGAAATATCTTCTGTCCCACCCCTAACCTTGGGAAAGCAGGGGAAATTGAGAGAGGGCAGCCTCCATGCCCACTTCACCTTTGACTTTTCAGAGTCCCTGCACAAAATTCCACCCTGCGAAGGATGGGGCAGCTCGTTTTTTTGTTTGTTTGTTTTATGCTATTTCTTAAGTGATTACCATGTGCCAGGCACTGTACTAAGTGCTTAGGGTTAGATACGAGATAATCAGATTAAATGCAGTCTATGTCCCACATTAGGGCTCACAGTCTTAATCCCCATTTTACTGATGAGATAACTGAGGCACAGAAAAGTTAGGTGACTTGCCCAAGGTCACACAGCAGACAAGTGGCAGAGCTGGGCCCAGGTCTTTCTGACTTCCAGGGCTAGAGTTCAGTGGGCAGTTCATGGTGGCAGAAGAGAATCCATGTGAAGAAATATTCTTTCCAGGAACTTCCTATCTCATTACCCACCCCAGCATTTATGTGTATAACTTTAAACTATACCCCTACCAGTAAGGGATTTCTGTCTCCCTGCCCAGGTTGTAAGGTCTATGAGGGCTAGGAAAGTGTCTACCAACTCTAACACACTGTATTCTTCCACAGGTTCAGTGCGGTGCTCTGCACACAGTAAATATTCAATAAATATCAATAAATTGCTTGATTCAGAGACCTGACTTTATCTTCAAGATGTCCATGAACGGGCCTGTGGTGGGGGGATTGTTCCAGATTAGCTTCCTCCTAGCCTGTAAACTTGCTGTAGGCAGGGAATTTGTCTACCAACTCTTATATTGTACACTCCCAAATGCTTAGTACAGTGCCCTGCACACAAACACTAGGAGCAGCCTGGCATAGTGGTCAAAGCAGAAGCCTGGGAGTCAGAAGGTCATGGGTTCTAATCCTGCCTCTGCCGCTTAATAATAATAATGGCATTTATTAAGTGCTTACTATGTGCAAAGCACTGTTCTAAGAACTGGGGAGGTTACAAGGTGATCAGGTTGCCCCACGTGGGGCTCACAGTCTTCATCCCCATTTTACAGATGAGGTGACTTGTCTGCTGTGTGGCCTTGGGCAAGCCACTTCCCTTCTCTGTACCTCAGTTACCTCCTCTGTAAAATGGGCAGGAAGAATGTGAGTCCTGTATGAGACAGGGGACTGTGTCCAGCCAGATTTGCTTGTACCCACCCCAGAACTTACTACAATGCCTGGCACATAGTAAGCACTTAATACTATTATTAACAAATATGATTGAGTCCTCTCCCTGGGGCTGATCCCTTCCTCCTCTTCCTGGAGACTCAGAGGCCCGTCCTTGACCTCCCGGGCCTGAAACACTCACCTCTCTCCCCCCAGTCACCCCAGCAACACCTTTTCCCACAACGCTGAACAATGTTGCTTTATAAAGGGGGCTCCTTTATAAAGAGGGGCTGTAGGTTCGTAGACGCCTCCGGGCGCCGTCCATCCAGAGGGAGGAGGCTACTACAGTCGCCCTAAAGGCTGGGGCTAGGTGAAGCCAAACTCCTGTTTGGAACTTAACTTCGACATACAGCAGTCCCTTTACTTTCCTTCCCTCCCTCCCACCTGTCTTCTACTTTATTCATTGGACGACTCATATTTCTTTAAAACGGCACATTTTAAACGTTTGATCGGTACCCCAGAACACCCTGACCCTTATCGACTACTGGTCACTTACTTCTGGTAACGTGGAGGACATCTGATAACACGAGAACCGATCTTATAATCAAGCCACTTCTAAAGACGGCCAGGAACTGCGGCGCTGTCCTCCAAATGAAATGTGCACGTGTATGAATCTTTTTCCAGGTGAAAACACTAATTGCTTGTCCAGCTGCTCTTCTGTTTGTCTCAGCGCCTTAGCCCTGTTGATTTGGGAGATCAGAAAGCTCCCATTTGAGAGTGTTTTGAAGCCCTAAATCTTCCGGAGGCCGCGGGGAGAGTGGTCAGCAATGACAATGATTATTTTAATGTTGCAATCAATCGAGTTTGTCTCCCCACTGCTGTGCGCATAAATATTCTAATGGACGTGTTCTAAGTTTCCCTGTTGTGCTCTCTTCTTGTGGTATTTTAGACTGTGAGCCCACTGTTGGGTAGGGACTGTCTCTATATGTTGCCAATTTGTACTTCCCAAGCGCTTAGTACAGTGCTCTGCACATAGTAAGCGCTCAATAAATACGATTGATGATGATGATGATGATGGTATTACTCCTTTTTCTGGAGTTTTCAGATCCGTGGATTTAGGCAGGTTTTGGGGGGTTTTCTTAGTGGGTTTTCCTTGGTTTGTTACTCCTATCAGCTGTCCCTACTTCCGTCCTCTCCGACTGGCACCCTTTCGTTTCGAAGTATTTTTTTCTGAGGGTAGTCCCCATCTCGGGGATTAATTTTAGCCTCTTTTCTCCCGTTCTGTCTGATCTGATTATATTGTACTTATCCAAGATCTTAGTAGGAGCGTATTTGGTATATAATAAATACTTAATAAACACCACAGTTATCATTACTGTTCATCCTTGCCTGTCACTTTGGAATTTATCGTGGGCCTGGGGTGGGGAGGGAGAGGGATGGGGGGAAAATGGGAGTTAAGAGGAGACAGGGAGGGAGGGGGCTGAGATATCCTTACCTATTCCTCTCTGACCAGATTTTAGAGGGTTGTGTTACAGCTTGTTGACTTGTTTTCTCTTTTTCCATCCCCTCTCCACACCCCAACACAACCTCGTTTGCTTTTCCTCGGGCTACTGGGGGCCGGACTCTGACTCTCTTCTGGCCGCTCTTCTGATAAGCAGCGTGGCTTAGTGGAAAGAGCACGGGTTTGGGAGGCAGAGGTCGTGGGTTCTAATCCCCACTCTGCTACTTGTCAGCTGTGTGATTTGGGGCCAGCTGCTTAACTTCTCAGTGCCCGTTACCTCATCTGTAAAATGGGGATGGAGACTGTGAGCCCCCCGTGGGACAACTTGATTAACTTGTATCTAGACTGTGAGCCCACTGTTGGGTAGGGACTGTCTCTATATGTTGCCAACTTGTACTTCCCAAGCGCTTAGTACAGTGCTCTGCACACAGTAAGTGCTCAATAAATACGATTGATTGATTGTATCTGCCCCAGCGCTTAGAACAATGCTTGGCACATAGTAAGCATTTAACAAATGCCATTATTATTATTATAAATGTCTCTCTCCCCCTTTAGACTGTAAGCTCATCGTGGGCAGGGACTTCAAGAAGCAGCGTGGCTTAGTGGAAAGAGCACGAGCTTGAGAGTCAGAGGGCGTGGGTTCTAATCCCGTCCCCACTACTAGTCTGCTGTGTGACCTTGGGCAAGCCACTTAACTTCTCTGGACCTCAGTTACCTCATCTGTAAAATGGGGATCAAGTTTACAAGCCCTTGTGGGACAACCTGATTACCTTGTATCTACCCCAGCGCTCAGAACAGTGCTGGGCACATAGTAAGCACTTAAATATCATCGTTATTATTATTCTCCCAAGCGCCTGGTACAGTGCTCTACACACAAAATGAGTACGACTGGATGAACGTATTTTTTTTAGCAAAGCAGTGTGGCTCAGTGGAAAGAGCACGGGCTTTGGAGACAGTGGTCATGGGTTCAAATCCCGACTCTGCCAATTGTCAGCTGTGTGACTTTGGGCAAGTCACTTAACTTCCCTGGGCCTCAGTTCCCTCATCTGGAAAATGGGGATTAAGACTGTGAGCCCCACTTAGGACAACCTGATTACCTTGTATCTCCCCCCACACTTAGAACGGTGCTTGGCACATAGTAAGCATTTAATAAATGCCATTATTAATAATTATAATATAAAATGTATTATATTATAATAATAATGATTTATTATAACGGGAAGGAAGAACCAATCAATAGGACTCCCCTCCCTTCTGGGGATTTTGAATTTGAGGGCGGATCTCGCCCTTTCTCCTTCCCTCCCCTGCCTCCCAACACTCTTTCCCCACCCAGAGTGTCTCGGCTCCTCGCCTGCATCCCCCCATCTCTCCCTGTCCCCCCAATTTTTCTCTGCTTTCTGTTCACCTCCCATCCTTTTGGTTAAGCGCTTAGTACAGTGCTCTGCACACAGTAAGCGCTCAATAAATACGATTGATTGATTGATTCCCCTCTCCTGTAGCTCAGACGCCAGGGTGGGCTGGTTTGCCGGCCGAAGTGAGAGGTCCGGGAAGGTTTTAAGTGTATTGGGGGGGTCCTAATCCTGGGGGCTCAATCTACCAGCAAGAAAGAGAGGGGTACGCTGCCCTGGGCACTCTCTACACTTGCTAGGCAGTGAGCAACCTTAATAATAATAATAATAATAATAATAATGGCATTTATTAAGCGCTTACTATGTGCCAGCACTGTTCTAAGCGCTGGGGAAGTTACAAGGTGATCAGGTTGTCCCACTGGGGGCTCACAGTCTTCATCCCCATTTTACAGATGAGGTAACAGGCACAGAGAAGTTAATAATAATAATATTGGTATTTGTTAAGCGCTTACTATGTGCCAAGCACTATTCCAAGCGCTGGAAGGGGATACAAGGTAATTAAGGTGGTCCCACGTGGGGCTCACAGCCTTAATCCCCATTTTATAGATGAGGGAACTGAGGCCCAGAGACGTTAAGTGACTTGCCCCAAGTCACACAGCTGACAAGTGGCAGAGCCGGGATTAGAACCCATGACCTCTGACTCCCAAGCCCGGGATTTTCCCGCTGAGCCACGCTGCTTCATGATAATAATTGTGGTGTGTGTTAAGCGCTGTGTGGCAGGCGCTGTACTAAGCGCTGGATGGTTACAAGCAAATTAGGTCGGGTACAGTCCCTGTCCCACGTGGGGCTCACAGTCTATTCATTCAATCGTATTTATTGAGCACTTACTGTGTACAGAGCGCTGTACTAAGCGCTTGGGAAGTACGATGCGCAATAAAGACCATCCCTGCCCACAACGGGTTTGCAGTCTTGAGGGCGCCCCTAATAGCTTAGTACAGCGCTCTGCACACAGTAAGCGCTCAATAAATATGATTGAATGAATGAATGACCCCCAGTCTCAATCCCCATTTTACAGACGAGGGAACTGAGGCCCAGAGCGGAGAAGTGACTTGCCTAGGGTCACGCTGCGGACAAGTGGCGGAGGCGGGAAGACTCTGAGACCCCGTGGGACAACCTGATTACCTTGTAATGTCCCCAGCGCTTAGAACAGTGCTTTGCGCATAGTAAGCGCTTAATAAATGCCAGAATTATTATTATTATTATTATTATTATTGTTATTATTATTATAACCCCGGACCTTGTGTCCCCCAGGCCCGGGCTCTGTCAGTAGCAGAGTGTGTCTCTGCTCTGTGGTGAGAGGGTTAAAGAGGAGGGGGATTGGGGACAATGATAGGACAGATGGACGGATGGGGACCCATTCTAGAGAAGCAGCGTGCCTCAGTGGAAAGAGCCCGGGCTTTGGAGTCGGAGGTCATGGGTTCAAATCCCGGCTCCGCCACATGTCTTTAGACATGTTTTTAGACTGTGAGCCCACATGTTTTTAGACTGTGAGCCCACTGTTGGGTAGGGACTGTCTCTATGTGTTGCCAATTTGTACTTCCCAAGCGCTTAGTACAGTGCTCTGCACATAGTAAGCGCTCAATAAATACGATTGATGATGATGATGATGTCAGCTGTGTGACTTTGGACAAGTCACTTAACTTCTCTGGGCCTCAGTTACCCCATCTGTAAAATGGGGATTAAGAAAATTAAGAATTAAAAATTAAGAAAATGGGGATTAATGTCCCACGTGGGACAACCTGTTCATTCATTCATTCATTCATTCAATCGTATTTATTGAGCACTTAATGTGTGCAGGGCACTGTACTAAGCGCCTGGGAAGTACAAGTTGGCAACATATAGAGACGGTCCCTACCCAACAGCGGGCTCACAGTCTAGAAAGGGGAAACAGAGAACAAAACATATTAACAACACAAAATAAATAGAATAAATATGTACAAATAAAATAAATAGAGTAATAAATACGTACAAACATATATACATATATACAGGTGACCCCGAGTTGCACAGATTGGGACCCCGAGTTGCATAGATTGGCCCCTGAGTTGGGCATGCCCGTGGCTCAGTGGAAAGAGCCCGGGCTTTGGGGTCAGAGGTCATGGGTTCAAATCCTGGCTCCGCCACTTGTCAGCTGGGTGACTTTGGGCAAGTCACTTCTCTGGGCCTCAGTGATCTCATCTGGAAAATGGGGATTATGGCTCTGAGCCCCACGAGGGATGCTGAAGCAGCACGGCATAATGGATGAGAAGCAGTGTGGCTTAGTGGAAAGAGCCCGGGCTTGGGAGTCAGAGGTTGTGGGTTCTAATCCCGCCTCTGCCAGCTGTCAGCTGGGTGACTTTGGGCAAAACACTTAACTTCTCTGTGCCTCAGTTTCCTCATCTGTAAAATGGGGATGAAGACTGTGAGTCCAATGTGGGACAACCTGATTACCTTGTTATCTACCCTAGTGCTTAGAACAGTGCTTGGCACACAGTAAGCGCTTAATAAATACCTAGAACAGTGCTTCGCAATAGTAAGTGCTTAATAAATGATATTATCATTATTATTAGACTGTGAGCCCGTTGTTGGGTAGGGACTGTCTCTCTGTGTTGCCAACTTGTGCTTCCCAAGCGCTTAGTACTGTGCTCTGCACACAGTAAGCGCTCAATAAATAGTCTCCCCCTTCTAGACTGTGAGCCCGTTGTTGGATAGGGACCGCCTCCCTATGTTGCCAACTTGTACTTCCCAAGCGCTTAGTACAGTGCTCTGTGCACAGTAAGCGCTCACTAAAGGAGCGCTTACCGAAAAGCAGCGTGGCTCAGTGGAAAGAGCCCGGGCTTTGGAGTCAGAGGTCATGGGTTCAAATCCCAGCTCCGCCACTTGTCAGCTGTGAGACGTTGGGCAAGTCACTTCACTTCCCTGAGCCTCAGTTCCCTCTTCTGCCAAATGGGGATGAAGACTGGGAGCCCCACGGGGGACAACCTGATGACCTTGCATCTCCCCAGCGCTTAGAACAGTGCTTGGCACGTAGTAAGCGCTCAACGAATACCATCATTATTGTTAAAGGTGGACGCACTTGTCAGCCGTGTGACTTTGGGCAAGTCACTTCACTTCTCTGGGCCTCAGTTACCTCCTCTGTAAAACGGGGATGAAGACTGTGAGCCCCGCGGGGGGCGACCTGATCACCTTGTAACCCCCCAGCGCTTAGAACAGTGCTTCATTCATTCGTTCATTCATTCCGTCGTAGTTATCGAGCGCTTACTGTGTGCAGAGCACTGTACTAAGCGCTTGGGAAGTAGGGAAGCAGCGTGGCTCCGCGGAAAGAGCCCGGGCTTTGAAGTCAGAGGTCATGGGTTCAAATCCCGGCTCTGCCACTGGGCAGCTGTGGGACTTTGGGCAAGTCACTTCACTTCTCAGCGTGGCTCAGTGGAAAGAGCCTGGGCTTTGGAGTCGGAGGTCATGGGTTCAAGCCCCGGCTCCACCAATTGTCAGCTGTGTGACTTTGGGCAAGTCACTTCACTTCTCTGTGCCTCAGTTACCTCATCTGTAAAATGGGGATTAAGACTGTGAGCCCCCCGTGGGACAACCTGATTACCTTGTAACCTCCCCAGTGCTTAGAACAGTACTTTGCACAAAGTAAGCGCTTAATAAATGCCGTCATTATTATTATTATTATTATTATTATTCTCTGGGCCTCAGTTACCTCCTCTGTAAAATGAGGATTAAGACTGTGAGGTGGGACAACCTGATCACCTTGTAACCTCCCCAGTGCTTAGAACAGTGCTTTGCACATAGTAAGCACTTAATAAATGCCATCATTATTATTATTATTATTCTCTGGGCCTCAGTTACCTCCTCTATAAAATGAGGATTAAGACTGTGAGCCCCACATGGGACAACCTGATCACCTTGTAACCTCCCCAGTGCTTAGAACAGTGCTTTGCACATAGTAAGCACTTAATAAATGCCGTCATTATCATTATTATTATTATTATTCTCTGGGCCTCAGTTACCTCCTCTGAAAAATGGGGATGAAGACTGTGAGCCCCACGGGGGACAACCTGATCACCTTGCAAATTCCCCAGCGCTTAGAATGGTGCTTTGCACATAGTAAGTGCTTAATAAATGCCATCTTAATAAACGTCCCCCTCTCCATCCCCCCATCTTACCTCCTTCCCTTCCCCACAGCACCTGTATATATGTATATATGTTTGTACATATTTATTACTCTATTTATCTATTTATTTATTTTACTTGTACATATCTATTTTATTTATTTTATTTTGTTAGTACGTTTGGTTTTGTTCTCTGCCTCCCCCTTTTAGACTGTGAGCCCGCTGTTGGGTAGGGACCGTCTCTCTATGTTGCCAGCTTGGACTTTCCAAGCACTTAGTCCAGTGCTCTGCACACAGTGGGCGCTCAATAAATACGATTGATTGATTATTTTATTTTGTTAGTACGTTTGGTTTTGTTCTCTGCCTCCCCCTTCTAGACTGTGAGCCCGCTGTTGGGTAGGGACCGTCTCTCTATGCTGCCAGCTTGGCCTTCCCAAGCGCTTAGTCCAGTGCTCTGCACACAGTAAGCGCTCAATAAATACGACTGATTGATGGAGTGATTGATTATGATTATTAAGGACGATTGACTCTGCACACAGTAAGCGCTCAATAAATACGATTGATTGATTGATTGATTATTTTATTTTGTTAGTACGTTTGGTTTTTGTTGTCTGCCTCCCCCTTTCAGACTGTGAGCCCGCTGTTGGGTAGGGACCGTCTCTCTGTGTTGCCATCTTGGCCTTCCCAAGCGCTTAGTGCAGTGCTCTGCACACGGTAAGCGCTCAATAAATACGATTGATTGATTGATTATTTTATTTTGTTAGTACGTTTGCTTTTGTTCTCTGCCTCCCCCTTCAAGCCTGTGAGCCCGCTGTTGGGTAAGGACCGTCTATGTTGCCAGCTTGGCCTTCCCAAGCGCTTAGTCCAGTGCTCAGCACACGGTTAGCGCTCAATAAATACGACTGATTGATGGAGTGATTGATTATGATGATTAAGGACGATTGACTCTGCACACAGTAGGCGCTCAATAAATACGATTGATTGATTGATTATTTTATTTTGTTAGTATGTTTGGTTTTGTTCTCTGCCTCCCCCTTCTAGCCTGTGAGCCCTCTGTTGGGTAGGGGCCGTCTCCCTATGTTGCCAGCTTGGACTTCCCAAGCGCTTAGTGCAGTGCTCTGCACACGGTAGGCGCTCGATCATCATCATCATCATCATCAATCGTATTTATTGAGCGCTTACTATGTGCAGAGCACTGTACTAAGCGCTTGGGAAGTATAAATTGGCAACATATAGAGACAGTCCCTACCCAACAGTGGGCTCACAGTCTAAAAGGGGGAGAGAGAGAACAAAACCAAACATACTAACAAAATAAAATAAATAGAATAGATATGTACAAGTAAAATAAATAAATAAATAGAGTAATAAATATGTACAAACATATATACATATATACAGGTGCTGTGGGGAAGGGAAGGAGATAAGATGGGGGGATGGAGAGGCGGACGAGGGGGAGAGGAAGGAAGGGGCTCAGTCTGGGAAGGCCTCCTGGAGGAGGTGAGCTCTCAGTAGAGCCTTGAAGGGAGGAAGAGAGACTGATTGATGGAGTGATTGATTATGATTATTAAGGACGATTGACTCTGCACACAGTAAGCGCTCAATAAATACGATTGATTGATTATTTTATTTTGTTAGTACGTTTGGTTTTGTTCTCTGCCTCCCCCTTTCCGACTGTGAGCCCGCTGTTGGGTAGGGACCGTCTCTCTATGCTGCCAGCTTGGCCTTCCCAAGCGCTTAGTCCAGTGCTCTGCACACAGTAGGTGCTCAATAAATACAATTGATTGATTGATTATTTTATTTTGTTAGTACGTTTGCTTTTGTTCTCTGCCTCCCCCTTTTAGACTGTGAGCCCGCTGTTGGGTAGGGACCGTCTCTCTATGTTGCCAGCTTGGCCTTCCCAAGCGCTTAGTCCAGTGCTGTGCACACAGTAGGCGCTCGATAAATACGACTGATTGATGGAGTGATTGATTATGATGATTAAGGACGATTGACTGCACACAGTAGGCGCTCAAGAAATACGATTGATTGATTGTTTATTTTATTTTGTTAGTACGTTTGGTTTTGTTCTCTGCCTCCCCCTTCTAGCCTGTGAGCCCGCTGTTGGGTAGGGGCCGTCTCTCTATGTTGCCAGCTTGGCCTTCCCAAGCGCTTAGTCCAGTGCTCTGCACACAGTAGGCGCTCAATAAATACGACTGACTGATGGAGTGATTGATTATGATTATTAAGGACGATTGACTCTGCACACAGTAGGCGCTCAATAAATACGATTGATTGATTGATTGATTATTTTATTTTGTTAGTACGTTTGGTTTTGTTCTCTGCCTCCCCCCTCTAGACTGTGAGCCCGCTGTTGGGTAGGGACTGTCTCTATATGTTGCCAACTTGTACTTCCCAAGCGCTTAGTGCAGTGTTCTGCACACAGTAAGCGCTCAATAAATACGACTGATTGATGGAGTGATTGATTACGATGATTAAGGACGATTGACTCTGCACACAGTAGGCGCTCAAGAAATACGATGGATGGTGATGATGATGACTGAGTGCTGGCCCTTTAAGGACACGGGGGCCGGGGGCTGGCCACGCATGCGCGGGCTAGGAGCCCCCTCCCCTCCTCCAGCCCACCCCCATCCCAGGGAGGAGTCCTGGTCCCGGGGAGGGGGCCCCTCGTCGCCAGCATCCCGACCCCGGAGGACACGGTGGCCATCCGAGGCCCGGGCCTCGCCCTCTGCCAATCAATCAATCGTATTTATCGAGCTCTTACTGTGTGCAGAGCACTGGGCCAAGCGCTGCCCCCCAAGGACTGTGCAGGTCGCCCCCCAACCCGGCTCGGTCGCCCAGGCCCCGCGGGGATGGCATCGGGGGTCGCCCTGGAGCCCCCAGTTAAGTGACTGCCCCCCAATCCCCCTTCCCCGTTCTCCTTGTCTCGGAGGGGTTGGCCCAGACAAAGGGCACTGTCGTCCAGACAGTTGCCCCTGTCCACCCCGAGAGGTGCTCAGGAGACAGCCGGCTGCGATGCCATCGAGGGGGGGGCACGCGTGGACCCCAGGATCCCCCCCATCCCAAGGCGGGAGTCGGTGCCGGACGCGTGTCTCGTTCCTCCTTCAGCAGCCCCAAGCCATTGTCTTTTAGTGAGCACTGTTGGGTAGGGACTGTCTCTATATGTTGCCAACTTGCGCTTAGTACAGTGCCCTGCACCCAGTAAATACGATTGATTGATTGATTGATTGTTCAGCCCCCTTGCTCCGGACCTGATGGGATGGGCTGCCTTCTTTCTCATCCAAGTCTGGAGCAAGGGGGAGAGGGCGCGTTTTCTGTCACCTATTTTGTCAAAGAAAAAAGG
The DNA here is from genome assembly GCF_015852505.1 of Tachyglossus aculeatus. NCBI lineage: Eukaryota > Metazoa > Chordata > Mammalia > Monotremata > Tachyglossidae > Tachyglossus > Tachyglossus aculeatus. The sequence continues at coordinate 170,005,983 of NC_052066.1, read as the reverse complement.
ACCTTCAGGATCACCCTCCCCCACTTCCAGGAGCCTCTCTGGTCCAGAGTGGCTCCTAATGTTGCACTGATTCTCTTTTTCTTATTTATTATTTTATGTGGAAAGAACCACGCCCAGGTTTCTTAAGGGGGCACCGCACTCCGGTTGGAAATGCATTGTTCCTCTGGCAGGCGGTGGATGGGTAGTGTCCTGTGAGCTACCTACAGTTTCGTGGGATTCCCCCCACCCACCCCACACTGAAATATTTTTTTTTCAAGACCGTGGGATGCTGGGGGGCAGAAGGGGGGCCGTCGGAGGGGCTGCCGCCTCCTCTGCCACCGGAGCCAGGAGGTCGGAGGCCGGAGAAGGGGCTGCCCAGAGGGAAGAGGAGCAAGAGGAGGAGGGGGATGAAGATCTCCGGGAAGGAGGCGTCCCCTTCTTCGTCAACCGTGGCGGCCTGCCCGTGGACGAGCCCACGTGGGAGCGGATGTGGAAGCACGTGGCCAGAATCCACCCCGACGGGGTGAAGGTGGCACAGAGGATCCGCGGGGCCACAGACCTGCCCAAGGTGAGCGAGGCCTTCTGCGGGGCAGGGGCGGGATGCCAAGGGGGCTTGGGGGCTTGGGGCAACGGAAGGATGCCCGGGGTGGGGGGCATCGAGGGAGGGAACGGCGAGCAGGTGAGGAGGAGTAGGCCGAGTGGCCTGCCGTCTTATTGATGTGGTCTTTGAGCGGTGGTCACTCTGGCCCTGGTTGGAAAAAGACCAGAACGGAGAGCCTGGAGTGGAACGGGAGACCCAGTTATCATCATCATCATCATCAATCATATTTATTGAGCGCTTACTATGTGCAGAGCACTGTACTAAGCGCTTGGGAAGTACAAATTGGCAACATGTAGAGACAGTCCCTACCCAACAGTGGGCTCACAGTCTAAAAGGGGGAGGCAGAGAACAAAACCAAACATACTAACAAAATTATAAAATAGAGTAGATATGTACAAATAAAATAGAGTAATAAATATGTACAAACATATATACATATATACAGGTGCTGTGGGGAAGGGAAGGAGGTAAGATGGGGGGGATGGAGAGGGGGACGAGGGGGAGAGGAAGGAAGGGGCTCAGTCTGGGAAGGCCTCCTGGAGGAGGTGAGCTCTCAGCGGGGCCTTGAAGGGAGGAAGAGAGCTAGCTTGGCGGATGGGCAGAGGGAGGGCATTCCAGGCCAGGGGGATGACGAGGGCCGGGGGTCGATGGCGGGACAGGCGAGAGTTATCTTCGGGATGGAGGGAGGGTTAGGCCCCGGTGCGTGGATCGAAAAAAGGGTGACATCTAATTACCCCAGCTTCTCAGGCAGTAGCCATGACAGGGTGGGACTCCCCAGGCCAGGCTGACTCTGCAGCTTGGGAGCACAGACTCAGGAGCTCCTGCGGGGAGCCACGCTCAAGGAGCAAACCTGGGACAAGGCACTTTGCACCAGGGCAGCCCAGGCGGGGGTCTCGGCGAGACCACTGATGACAGAGAACCTCCAGGGATGTAGGCCGCTTCTGCTCCCAGGATGCAGGGAGAGGGGAAGGGAGCAGCGGAAACGCTGATCACACTCCAGAGGGGGCGGGGAGGATGGTGCAGAACCACAGAAAGAGAAGCAGCAAACTCAAAACTTGCTGTGGATGAAAGGAAAGTGCAGGGCCCTTCAGTAAGTCTTGCTGATTGATGCTGCCCTAGGGAGCATCCTCAATAATAATAAAAAGAATTAATAATAATTCTGGTACTTGAGCGCTTACTGTGTGCCAGGCACTGTACTAAGCGCTGGGGTGGATGTAAGCAAATCGTGTTGGATACGCTCCCTGTCCCATGTGGGGCTCACAGTCTCAATCCCCATTTTACAGATGAGGAAACTGAGGCACAGTGTAGTGACTTGCCCAAGGTCACACAGCGGACAAGTGGCGGAGCCGGGATTAGAACCCACAACCTTCCGCTCCCAGGCTTATGCTCTACCCACTGCGCCATGCTGTCAGTCGGTCAATCCCGTATGTATTGAGCACCTACTGTGTGCAGAGCACTGTGGTAAGCACTTGGGAGAATACAATATAACAGACACGTGCCAACTTGTACTTCCCAAGTGCTTAGTACAGTGCTCTGCACACACTAAGCGCTCAATAAATACGATTGATTGATTCCCTGCCCACAACGAGCTTACGGTCTAGAGGGGGAGTCTTGAGTGGAGGAGTTTCCCAGGGAGGGAGCCATTCCTTTAGTCGGGGTTGACCAAAGAGTCCCAGGAAGTTTCTTACCTTATTCTCAAGGTCCTGGTAAGAGTCAGAATTCTGTGAGGGTAGGACAGTGCGATGTTTACCAGGAATCAAGGCTAAAGTGTTTAAGGCAGGTCGTTCTGACAAACTACTTGGAAGAAAGTGGAACTAGATTTGGGGGGGAAAAGTCATATCACTGGATCCTCATTTAGCCCATTTCTCCTGAGTTCCTCCAAATGGTTTACAGACTTCAGACCCAAGTTCTTCCCCAGAAAAGGAGTCAGCACTGTCTCCACTGAGGGACACCAGAAGACACTGGGAAAGTCATTTCCTGGCACAGTACTAAGCGCTGGGGTAGATACAAGCTAATCAGATTGAGCAAAGTCCGTGTCTCACACGGGGCTCACAGTGTTAATCCCCATTGTACAGATGAGGCAACTGTGGCACAGAGAAGTGAAGTGACTTGCCCAGGGTCACACAGCAGACAAGTGGCAGAGTGGGATTAGAATTTAGGTCCTTCTGACTCTCAGGCCAGTATTTTAACTACTCGGTCGTGCTGTCTCTCCCTCTCCCCCTTCCTCTTTCCCCACAGCACTCTTGGCCCCTTTCTGTTACTGGGTTTCCTTGTTACCAGAAAGGAGGGAGGGTATTGGCCTCCCCCCTTCTCATCCAGGAAAGGATGATGACTTGAGCCTGTGGCATCATTGTCCTCAGGTACACAATTTTGAGTCCATCACTGCCTCAGGGCCGGCAACTCAGCAAGTTTGGGCTGAGTTGGGGGTTTTCAGGAAATGAGAAAGGAGAAATATTAGTCAGCGCTGGGAAGACATAAAGCTTCTCCTGTGGTGACTGGGAAGCCCCCTTCAGCCTTGAACAGAAAGACCGCCCGGAAGCCATAGAGAAGCCACTTGATGTTCACTGTCTCACTTCCCCCAGTTGGGCGACCTAAAAGGGATCAATAGGAACAGGGAGAGAAAGGCCAACTGGGCCGGTGTTGGGAGGGGGAGAGCGGGTGATTTCAATGAGAAATCACCTCCACGACATCGCCAAGGTCCGCCCTTTCCTTTCCATCCGAACCGCTACCTTGTTAGTACGGTCATTCATCATATCCCGACTGAATTACTGCATCAGCCTCCTTTCTGATCTCCCAACCTCCTGTCTCTCCCCACATCAATCTGTACTTCCCTCTGCTGCCCGGATTATCTTTCTACAGAAAAGCTCTGGGCACGTCACCTCCCTTCTCAGAAATCTCCAGTGGTTGCCTATCAACCTTCATATCAAGCAAAAACTCCTCACTCTTAGCATCAAAGCTCTCCATCACCTTGCCCCCCCACCTCACCTCCCTTCTCTCCTTCTTCAGCCCAGCGCTCACACTCCGCTCCTCTTCTGCTAACCTCCTCACTGTGCCTCTTTCTCGCCTGTCCCACCACACCCTACCTCCGGCCTGGAATGCCCTCCCTCCTCACATCTGCCAAACTAGCACACTTCCCCCTTCAAAGCCCTACTGAACACTCACCTCCTCCAGGAGGCCTTCCCAGACTGAGTCCCTCTTTTCCTGTGTTCCTCCTCCTCCCCTCCCCATCGCCCTGACTCCCTCCCTCTGCTCCACCCCCCTCCCCGCCCCACAGACTTGTGTATATATGTACATATTTATTATTCTATTTATTTTGTTAATGATGTTCATATATCTATAACTTTATATTGATGCTGTTAATGCCTGTCTGCTTGTTTTATTGTCTGTCTCTCCCTTTCTAGACTGTGAGCCCATTATTGGGTAGGGATTATCTCTCTTTGTTGCCAAATTATACTTTCCAAGCGCTTAGAACAGTGCTCTGCACACAGTTACTGCTCAATAAATACGACTGAATGAATGAATGAGAAGCAGCATAGTGTAAGGGATAGAGCACGGGCCTGGGAATCAGAAGGATCCAGTTTCTAATCCTGGCTCTGCTACTTGTCTGCCGGGTGACCTTGGGCAATTAACTTCTCTGTACCTCAATTACCTCAACTGTAAAATGGGGATTAAGACTGCGATTCCCATGTGGGACAGCGACTGTGTCCAAACTGATTTGCTTGTATCCACCCCAGCACTTAGTAAGGGGCCGGGCACATAGTTAAGTGCTTAACAAATACCACTTATTATTATTATTATTAAGAGAGACGGCACCCTCCCACAGTGGTGTTTATTGAGCAGTTACAGTTTGCAGATCACTGTACTAAGCTCTTGAGTATTATATAACAGAGTGATAAACGTGTTACGGCCCACAGTGAACTTCCCAAACAGCCTGTCTGTCTTTCCCTGACACTGAGGTTAGCAGTTCCTCAACTTCAGGACAGCGGTGGGTTTCCCCAGGAGTTTTTCAGCTTCTTGTCTTTTCCTACTCAGGAGGCCCTGGCAAGGTCTTTCGGTCCCTTGTCCCTTCGCCTGGTTCTGAGTCTCCTCCATCTCCCCTGGACGCATCCAGGGTCCGTGACGGTGGGAGGGAGAAAGAGCCACATTTTAACTTAAGCTGCCTGTCGCCTGGCTAAACACCCCAGAGAACTGTAAGGGAAATAAAGCGATTACATACGTTGCCCTCGTACCTGTGTGATGGTCTGGGAAAATGAGTGGAGGCCACTGGTTCACTAGCACAGAGAGTGAACCTGGGGATTTGGCGGCGGTTGGGGGGCTTTTCTGGAAGCTTTTGCATCCAATTTCAGGCCTTGATAGCATCATCGGATGACTGGCTTTTACTCGGGCTTGTGTGTTAGGGCAATAAGCAGGGACAGAGCTTCCTCCACTTTTGACCGATACCCAGGAAAACAGTGCTTATAGTCTCGACCTGCCTAGGCTCATTACCTACGTCAGGGCAGTCCCAGGAAGCAAGGACCAGACTCTCATGGTAGCCAGCCATGGCAACAACAGATACATGGGAGAAGCAGCGTGGCTCAGTGGAAAGAGCACGGGCTTTGGAGTCAGAGGTCATGGGTTCAAATCCCGGCTCTGCCAACTGTCAGCTGTGTGACTTTGGGCAAGTCACTCAACTTCTCTGGGCCTCAGTGACCTCATCTGTAAAATGGGGATTGACTGTGAGCCCCACGTGGAACAACCTGATCACCTTGTAACCTCCCCATCGCTTAGAACAGTGCTGTGCACATAGTAAGCGCTTAATAAATGCTATCATTATTATTGTTATTATTATTATTATGGCCTATACAGCCTTCAGTGCTGCTCCCTGAGCTCCCCCTGCCCAATGGCTTCCCTGCGTGGGAGCGTCCAGTCAGTAGAAGCCTCTACTGCGAGGTAAAGGAAGTCAGTTGACCGTATTTACAGAGTGCTTACTCTGTGCAGAGCATTGTATTAAGTGCTTGGGACAGTATGATATTACAGACACAGGCTCTGCCCACAATGAGCTTACACTCTAGACGGGGAGACAGGCATTAATATAAATAAATCACAGATATGTACGTAAGTGCCGAGAGGCTCCAGCCCCCCGGTCCTTTTGCCGTGAGGAACTTCATGGCTGGAGTGCAGAGTTAAAGGGAAAGCGTGCACAGGACTGGCTGCTTGTGACCCCTGCGTCACTGGGTCACTGCATCACTGTCACAGCCTGGTTCCATTCACCTCCCTGGTGGTAGGCGGACCTGACCTCGGAGTAAAAACCACAGCTTAAAGCGATGGGACTGCTGGGGATGTAGATTGGGATAGAAGCTCAGACTCCTCTCTTTGAGATCCCACTCACACAGTGTAACAGGGCTTCCTGTTTCCTTTGGACTCCCAGAAGGGCTGGACCCCAGCATCTCAAACAAGGGGCTAGTTTGCAAAGCTTCACGGCCCCTTTTTCTCTGGGGCTAGTGCCATGGGATCCAGCTGTGAGGCTGGACCTCGGGCCCCACGCCAAACTGACCTCCGAACTGGTCCGGTTGTTGGGTAGGGACCGTTTCTATATGTTGCTGACGTGTACTTCCCAAGTGCTTAGTATAGTGCTCTGCACACAGGAAGCGCTCAATAAATATGATGGAGTGAATGGTCCAGCCTGAAGGAGACGATCCAACTTTAGGTGGTCACGGATTTCAGAGTCCCGTGACCCTATTACGGCCCTATTTGCGGCCAAGGTAGTGAGAAGGGGCCCCTAAGATGCGGTGGACATGGCAGTGGGGTTGGTGGCGGGGGGGACACATTTATGTCCATAAGTGTAATTTATTTATTTATATTATGTCTGTTTCCCCCTCTAGACTGTAAGCTCATTGTGGGCAGGGAATGTGTCTATTTACTGTTATATTGCATTCTCCCAAACACTTAGTAAAGTGCTCTGCACATGGTAAGGACTCCATAAATACGATTGACTGACAGGAGAAGGAGGAAGAGGCAGAAGGGACAGCTGTTTACCCCCCTCAACCAACCTCAGCCATCCCCACAGCTTCTCCACCATCCTTGCCGTGGATGGGTTGGCCTTACTGAGGCCAGGCGTGAATGGCAGGTTGTTTTTCATTTTTAACGGTATTAAGCTACGTGCCAGGTACCGTTCTAAGCACTGGGGCAAATACAAGACAATCAAGTGGGACCCAGTCCGTGTCCCACCTGGGCCTCTCAGTCTTAATCACCATTTTACAGATGAGGGAAGTGAGGCACAGAGAAGTTAAGTGACATGCCCGCAGTCACACAGCACACAAAAATTCGGGTCCAGTACTAGAACTCGGGTCCTTCTGATTCCCAGGCCTGTGCTGTTTCCACTAAGCAACGGTGCATGGGCTTTCTGCCGGAAGCCCATATTCTTGTCCTCCTGAGTGCCGTGATTACCTAGAGTGGCTGCTACAGTGGAGCAGGAATATCGAGGGGGATGAGGGATGGCAGGGTGGCCACAGGAAGCCCAATCCCAACCTGCACCCGACAGTGTGCCGGCTGCAGCACATCCGAGCCAGGAGTAAATGGAAATTTGTTCTGTGGTATTGCCTTTCCTGGATTATCCCATCTGCCGATAACACTGCCGCGCTTCCTGCCGAGAAGTTGCAAACTTGATGCCATCCTTGACACTCCTCTCTGTCTGTTACTGCCAATCAATCAATCAATCAATCAATCGTATTTATTGAGCGCTTACTGTGTGCAGAGCACTGTACTAAGCGCTTGGGAAGTCCAAGTTGGCAACATATAGAGACGGTCCCTACCCAACAGTGGGCTCACAGTCTAAAAGGGGGAGACAGAGAACAAAACCAAACATACTAACAAAATAAAATAAATAGAATAGATATGTACAAGTAAAATAAATAAATAGAGTAATAAATATGTACAAACATAAATACATATATACAGGTGCTGTGGGGAAGGGAAGGAGGTAAGATGAGGGGGGTGGAGAGGGGGACGAGGGGGAGAGGAAGGAAGGGGCTCAGTCTGGGAAGGCCTGCTGGAGGAGGTGAGCTCTCAGTAGGGCCTTACTCTGCCTACTTTGTCATCCGCAGTATCCTACTGATTCTTCCTTGATAATATTGCTCAGATGTGTTGGGCAAGTCACTTCACTTCTCTGTGCCTCAGTTACCTCATCTGTATAATGTGGAGTAAGACTGTGAGCCCCCGTGGGACAACCTGATCACCTTGTAACCTCCCCAGTGCTTGGAAAGTGCTTTGCACGTAGTAAGCACTTAATAAATGCCATTATTATTATTATTATTATTATTATTATTATTATTATTATCATTATGTGTGTCCTTCCACCCCTTCCTCACGTCCACCACCCTGGTTCAAGCCCCCTCACCTCCTGGCTGGCCTCTCTGTCCTGAGCGTCCTTCCTCTTCATTCTATACGTTTTTTGGTCAGTCTGTCTGTACTGCACACATCCTCTTCTTAAACCTGTTTGGAATACATCACTCCCCACTTCCCAATCCTCTAATGGCAGCCCTGGGCTTCTCCAGAAAACAAAAACTCCTGACAATTTGATTTGGAGGCTCTCTGTCAGCCATCTTCCTCTGACCTTTCCACTTTCTCCTGCTCTATCCCAGCTTATCCTCTTTGCACCTTCCAGGCTAGCCTTCTAACTCTCTCTCCCTCACGACTTCCTCCCCTCTCTGACCCAGTGTTCACAGCTTTCCCTGTCATGAAACATTCTCCCCCAATCGATATCTCTCCCCACCCTCACAGGCCTCCTAAAAAGTCACCTCTCTGAGAAGAAAATCCTTGTCTCTTCCTCCACCTTCCGTGAACATTCCCCCAACCTCCTTAGCATTCATGGTTATTCAGTCAGTTCTATGAACAACCAAATCCACCAATCAGTTAGGTTTGTTGAGCATCTTAGCGTGGGCAGAACACTGTACTAAGCCCTTAGAAGAGAGTGAAAGTTAGAAGATATGATCGCTGCCCTCGGGGAGCTTAGAGTTAGCTGGAGAGACATAACATATGGGGGAGTATTAGAGAATATAAAATATGAGTACATATAAAGGGGTTGTTGGCAACTTGTGTTTGGGTAATGTGGAAGGGCGGATGTAGTAGTTGGGGAATAAAAGATAGGCAGATGAAAAATTAATGGGGGTAGGCCCCGTGGAAGAGCTGTGATCTCAGAAGGGCTTTGAAGATGGGGAGAGCTGTGGTCTGAGAAGCAGCGTGGCTCGGTGGAAAAGAGCCCGGGCTTGGGAGACAGAGGTCACGGGTTCAAATCCCGGCCCTACCAGTTGTCAGCTGTGTGACTTTGGGCAAGTCACTTAGCTTCCCTGTGCCTCAGTGACCTCATCTGTAAAATGGGGGTGAAGACTGTGAGCCCCCCATGGGACAACCAAAAAGTCAGCAGTGAAAAAGATGAGAATGAGGCACAGGTGAGAAGGTCAGCTTGGGAGGAATGATGATTGTGAGCTAGGGTGTGATAGACTAAGAAAATAGAAAAATAGGAAGGAGAGAGAGAGAGAGGACGGACAGCGTTGAAGTCAACGGTCGAGTGTTCACTTGATGTGGAAAAGAGTGACGTCAGCAGAGTGGCGTTTCAGAAAAATGATCTGAAGAGCAGAGTAAAGTAGGGGTTGGAGAGGGAGAGATGAGGTAGGGAGATCAGTGAGGAGACCAATTCAGTAACCAAACCAGAATATGAAGAATACCTGACCAGCATAGTGGCCGTCTAGTTGAAGAGGAGGGTAAGGATTCTGGAAAGGTTGTGATGGAATCCTCTAGACTGTAATCCCATATTGGGCAGGGAACATGTCTGCCAACTCTGTTGTACTCTCCCAAGTGCTTATTACAGTGCTCTGCACACAGTGTCATCAATACCATTGATGATGACTGAGCCCCCTTTTTCTTCTCCCCCTCTCCATCCCCCCGCCCTACTTCCTTCCCCTCCCCACAGCACCTGTATGTATGTTTGTACAGATTTATTACTCTATTTATTTTGCTTGTACATATTTACTATTCTATTTATTTTGTCAATGATGTGCATCTAGCTTTACTTCTATTTATTCTGATGACTTGACACCTGACCACATGCTTTGTTTTGTTGTCTGTCTCCCCCTTCTAGACTGTGAGCCCATTGTTGGGTAGGGACCATCTGTGTATGTTGCCAACCTGTACTTCCCAAGCGCTTAGTACAGTGCCCTGCACACAGTAAGTGCTCAATAAATACAATTGAATGAATGATCAACAGGATTTGGTGACAAATTGAATGTGGAGAGTGAAAGAGAGGGAGGAGTCGAGGACTGTGCCTTGAGAGATGGGGAGGATGGTGGAGTTGTCCAGTGTAATAAGGAAATTAGGTTTAGGAGAGGTTTTGTCAGGGAAGATGAGATCAGTTTTCGACATATTGAACTTTAGGAGGGCTTCCTATAGACATGTCCTTGAGGCAAGCGGAATTGCGAGATGGCAGAGAAAGGGAGATTCCAAGTAGATTTGGAATCAATCACAGTGTGGTAGCTGAAGCAGCAGAGGTGGATAAGTTCCCCAAGGGAGGGAGTGTACACTGAGAAGAGACAATATCCAGAACTCAGCCTCGAAGGGTACCCACAGTTATGGGATAAGAAACCAAGAAAGAACCAACTAAGGAGCAGCCAGAGAGGTGAGAGGGAAAACCGTGAGAGAACTGTATCAGAAAAACCAAGGTTGGAAAGGGACATTGGCAGCTGGCCTCTTGAGGAGGATTAGGACAAAGTAACATCAATCAGATTTGGCAAGGAGGTCATTGGTGATCTTAAACAGAGCGGTCCCAGTGGAGTGGGGTGGAAACCAGATTGTAGCGGCTTAAAAAGGGAGCTGGATGATTCGGTGGGGTCCAGAGAAGGTTTTGTATTTTAGGCTAGGGAGGACCTGGCTGTGTTTAAGGCAGAGGGAACGACACCACGAGACAGTGATGGCCAAGGGAAGTCTTCTAATGTGGTGGGCCTGAGCCACCTGATGCCGTCTCCCTGGCTACAGGGAGTTGTAATCCCGCTAACCCAGGTGACAGTCCGACTTCCATCACCCTCCTCTTCTCCCATCCTGAAACAGGAAGGGCAGTAGCACCTATTTTTAAACTACCACTTTCAATCACAAGCACCTACTATTTGCAGAGCACTGTACTACGGCTTGAGAGAGCACACTGAAGTCAGAAGATAGACTCTCTGTTCTCAAGGTCCCTGTGCTCTTTCAGAGAAAAGAGTACTGCCAAAATCCTTTTATATGCATACGGGCATGCTTTTAGGCATACTCTTATATGCATACTGTTAAACATATCTTGTAAATGGTCTCTTACTTTGAAATCAATAGGGAGGGTGGGGAAAATAAGAACCTCTGCCACTCCCGTTCAAGACTTAAGTCATCGGATTTTCCTTCCCTGTCTTTAGAGGCTCGTCGGTGAGATCATCATCAGTGGTGTTTTTTGAGGACGTACTGTGTGCAGAGGACCGTACTAAGTTCTTGAGAGAGTACAATACAACAGCTTTGGTAGATGCAGTCCCTGCCCAAAGGGAGCTTCCAGTCTGCAGCCATCCGAGCCCTGTGCTGTGAGACTGCTCCGGTGAGGAGAGGGGAACTTGGCTATCCACTCTCCCATCACCCTGACTTGCTCCCTTTATTCATCCCCCCTCCCAGCTCCACAGCACAAATGTACATATCTGTAATTTATTTATATTAATGTCTGTCTCCCCCTCTAGACTGTAATCTTGTTGTGGGCAGGGAATGTGTCTGTTAATTGTTACATTGTACTCTCCCGTGTGCTTAGTACAGTGCTCTGCACACAGTCAGTGCTCAGTAAATATGATTGCATGCGTGAATGAAGAGGTGGCCAGAGATGCAACGTGGGGAAAGCCGGGTCCAGCCAGTCATCTTAGTGAGGAAGCCAGGACAAGTGTGGAACGGAAAGGAGTCTGAAGGCAGGGACCGGCCTGTGCTTCCTTTCTTTTTGTGTCTGCTGGGAAATGATATCACAGTGAGTCAGTCGACTCGGAGTCCCCAGGCAGCCGAGGCTCCCCCCTTTTCAGTCAGCAGAAAGACTTCTCTGCCCTGTCCTGCCTAACGCCAACCCTGAGTTGCTCTAAGCTCCCTTTCCACGGCCGCCCACCTGTCCGTGAGATTTCCTGAGCACTTACTCTGTACACAGCACTGCACTAAGCACTTGGGAGAGCACAATGCAATGCCACTGGGCAGCTGTGTTGCTTCCCTACCGGAACAAAGGCCTGAAAGGAAGCGCCTGCCTCGGTTGCTGTGGCTTGTTGTTCCGTCAGCCGAACAGGGCTTGCGGTTGTCACTGCACCCGCTCCCGTCACCTCCGGAGAGCTGTCTCTGACGGGGCGGCAGGAAGAGGTACCAACTGGATGAGGGTGCCCACTCGCTCTCCAAGTAACCTGCTCGCTCTTCTTTCCCGCAGATTCCCATACCAAGCGTGCCTGCGTTCCAGTCATCCACAGCCATCCCCGAGCGCCTGGAAGCCATTCAGCGCTACATCAGGGAGCTGCAGTATCCTTTGCTCCAGCATCTGGAAGGATCTGCTCCCCTATAAGACCTGAATTTAACCTGTAGTTTTCGCCCCAGACACGACTACATGATGCCTGGCATGATAGCCAAAAGGAAGCAGCATGGCTCAGTGGAAAGAGCCCGGGCTTTGGAGTCAGAGGTCATGGGTTCAAATCCCAGCTCTGCCAATTGTCAGCTGTGTGACTTTGGGCCAGTCACTTAACTTCTCTGTGCCTCAGTTCCCTCATCTGTAAAATGGGGATTAAGACTGTGAGCCCCCTTTGGGACAACCTGACCACCTTGTAACCTCCCTAGCGCTTAGAACAGTGCTTTGCACATAGTAAGTGCTTAATAAATGCCATTGTTATTATCTGAGATCTAGGGGCTAAACAAGCCCAAAAGGCCACTGAACCTATAAGGACCATGGGCCCAGAACAATGATAAGAATAAGAATGTAAGTTACGGAATCTATTAAGCGCATATTATGTGCCAAGCATTGCCGTAAGCACTGGGGTAGATCCAGTACAATCATGGCAGCCTCAGTCCCTGTTCCACATGGGGCTCACAGCCTAAGGGGTGGGAGAACAGGTATTTAATCTTCATTTTATCGAAGAGAAAATTGAGGCAGGGAGAAGTTAAGTGCCTCATCTAAGGTTATACAGCAGGCAAGCGGTGGAGCTGGAATTAGAACCCAAGCCTCCCTACTCTCAGGCCCACGTTCTTTCCACTGCGCCTCGTTCCAGCCCCACCCCTTCTTGCCCAAGGCTGGCCACCATTTTCCAACAAGAGAAGCATCATGGGCGAGGGACCTTGGATGGGACCTTGAGCAAGTCACTTAAATTTTCTGTGCCTCCGTTACCTCATCTGTAAAATAAAATAAAAGGAAGAGAGGAAAAAATGAGAGCCAGCCAGCCTGAGAGTGTGAGAGCAGAGGAAGAGATGAGGTCAGTGGATGGGACACTGGGCCCACTGGGCCTGACCACTATCCTGCATCTGCTCCTTGGCCTTAACCTTCCGCCTTCAGGTACAATCACACCGGGACACAGTTCTTTGAAATTAAGAAGAGCAGACCTCTGACTGGGTAGGTGTTTGAAGAGGGACCCCTTTCCCTGCCCTGGACCTTGGCTTTTAGGTTCTTTGACTGTCCCTCTCTTGTCTTCTTCAGGGCCATCACCCAAACAATCAGTGGAAGCTCTGGGAGGGACATGGAGAACTAACTCCTGGTTCCCTGCGGCCATCCCTGGTTGAGCTCTTGGGCCGAAGTCCTGATAAAACGGGGATCCCAGAAGGTCAGGCTCAGTGTCATGAGACATTGAACCAGTAATGATAATAATTATGGTACTTGTTAAGCGCTTATGATGTGCCAAGCACTGTTCTAAGCACTGGAGTAGATACAGGGTAATCAGATTGCCCCACGAGGGACTCAGACTTTTAACCCCCGTTTTACAGATGAGGTAACTGAGGCACGGAGAAGTTAAATGACTTGTCCAAGGTCACACCGCAGACAAGTAGCAAAGCTGGGATTAGAACCCACGTCCTCTGACTTCCAAGCCCGTGCTCTTTCCACTAAGCCACACTCCTTTAGGAAATGAGACCCCAGGTTTCTTTGGAACAAGGATGCTCCCACCTCCCCCAACTGTTTGCTGGGGTTTATTCACTGCAGAGAAGTGGAGGCATCAGTCACCTGTGTGGCTTGGACACTGCCCTGGTTTCCCCCAGCCATGCGAAATGTCTCCGAGAGCTACCGTAGCTGCCTGCCCTGTCCTGTCTCTCTGTGCCAATGCTCGCTTCCCAGTCGGGAGCCCCAGCAGTGAGCTTCCCATCTGGGCACAAATCGGGGGGAGCCACATGACGGAGGCTTTTGCACGGCACATATTAGCCATGAGGGACTGACCAGCCCCCACTGTAGTGGCCCCAGGAGATCTGTGCTTGGAATGCTGCCTTTGGGGCAAAGCAGGAAGTGACCACGAGAACCACTTTTTTAACCTTGCCTTTTATCTGCACACCAGACTTTCTCTCCTTCGTTCCATGCCCCCACCATCTCCTCCTTTCCGTCTATACAGTCCCACATTCACACACACACACACACACACTCTCTCTTCCTCTCTCTCTCTCTCTCTCTCTCTCTCTTTCTTCACTAGAGTCGGGGATAGCCATCCCTAGGGCGCAGGGAGCGTGTCAGACTGAGCTTGAGAGGATCTGCTCCAACTCTTCTCCTCTACGTTCTCCCTTCTCGTCCACAAGCTCTGAATAGGTTCCCTTCCTATTCAGAACTGCCTGACATTGCGCCTACCAACTCTATTGTATCGTACTCTCTCAAGCGCTTAGTACTGTGCCCTGCACACAGCAGGCGCTCAATCAGTATCATTGTTGGTTAAATGGATTGTCTGCCCGAGTGTCCTTCCTATATGTCTCCCTCTTTTCTACAGGCTAATGGACCTGGCCAAGGAAATGACCAAAGAGGCTCTGCCAATCAAATGCCTGGAAGCTGTGATCCTGGGAATGTATCCTTTCCCCAGGGTGGGAAGACACAGGAAATATCCCTGTCGTCACGGTGCCCCACTGCTCCTTTTTTCCCTTGGTTTTTTCCTGGTTTTTTCCCTCCTTGTGACTTTCCAATGCTTCCCTCTACACCAAATCCCTGCAGCTCTCTTAGTGGTTCCGAGCAACTCTAGTTCAGCCCAAACCTCTTGGGTTTAGGTCATGATGGTCCAGTCTCAGGGCCCCGCCAGAAGAAAGAGCAGACCAGCACAGTAGATGCTGGAGAGACTCATCCAGGGACCTGGTTTAGTGTGGGCCCCTCCCACCCCCGGGCATCCCTGAGTCCAGGATTGGGTAGGATCGAGTCCTTCCTGGCTCCGGGAGGGACGAGAGGCTTAAGAGCAATCTTCGGCTCCTCCTTACGGGGCCTCGTTGGCGGGGTTCCTACAGCATTGTACTTCCCAAGCGCTTAGTACAGTGCTGTGCACACAGTAAGCGCTCAATAAATATGGTTGATGATGATGATTAAGCAATAGGGTGACCCCAAGAGCTTTAAGCTTCAGGGCTCTCCCTCTGGCACTAATAGTAATAATTGTACTCCTTATATGTCAAGCACTGTTCTAAGCGCTGGGGTAGATAAAAGATCATCAGGCCAGACACCGTCCCTGTCCCACGTGGGGCTCGCAGTCCTACGGATGAGGTCACTTGGGCCCAGGGAAGTTAAGTGACTTGCTCAAGGTCATACAGCAGACAAGTGGCAGAGTCGGGATTAGAAGCCAGGTCCTTCTGACTCCCGGGCCCTACTGTATCCACTAGGCTATTCTGTGTACGCGGCATTTCATTCAATCGTATTTATACATGATACGCTGATACCCTGGCAAGGTGCTGGCTTATATGGGGCAGGTCCCGAGTCAGAATTCAGCTGAAGCCCGCCGGGGGATGGGGCAGCATGTGCAGGGGTGCCGCGGGTCTCCGCAGGTGGTTTTCCTGAGCTGGGGTGGTGTGGCCAGTTACCTCACCAACAGCATGCCCACGCTGGAGCGCTTCCCCATCAGCTTCAAATCCCACTTCTCAGGGAATGACTTCCGCCACATCGTGCTGGGAGTGAACTGCGGGGGCCGCTTTGGGGCCCTGGGCATGAGCCGCCGGGAAGACCTCATGTACAAGCCGCCCACCTTCCGCACGCTCAGCGACCTGGTGCTCGACTTCGAGGCCGCCTACCGCCGCTGCTGGCACGTGCTCAAGAAGGTCAAGCTGGGCCAGTGCGTGTCCCACGACCCGCACAGCGTGGAGCAGATCGAGTGGAAGCACTCCGTCCTCGACCTGGAGAGGCTGGGTCGGGAGGACTTCCGCAAGGAGCTGGAGCGGCACACCCGTGACATGAGGCTGAAGGTGAGCGAGCAGGCGGGCATTATTTTCAGCACCTCCGCGTTGGAGGCTGAGTTTCGTCCTCAGTTGGACGGACCAACTGAGGACTCCCCCTTTTAGACTGTGAGCCCACTGTTGGGTAGGGACTGTCTCTATATGTTGCCAATTTGTACTTCCCAAGCGCTTAGTACAGTGCTCTGCACATAGTAAGCACTCAATAAATACGATTGATGGTGATGATGATGACCAGGGCTCACCCTCCGGGTCGACCCTCCAAGCACTGGACCCGGTCCATGAGGTCATCACCGGTGTGCCAAAGTAGAGGTGGCCACAGGGCCTTGGGCAGAACCTGGCTCTGCCTATAATAATAATAGTAGTAATAATAATAGCGGCTCAGTGAAAAGAGCCCGGGCTTTGGAGTCAGAGGTCATGGGTTCAAATCCGGGCTCCGCCAATTGTCAGCTGTGGGACTTTGGGCAAGTCACTTAACTTCTCTGTGCCTCGGTTGTCTCATCTGTACAATGGGGATTAAGACTGTGAGCCCCACGTGGGACAACCTGATTACCGTGTATCCCCCCAGCGCTTAGAACAGTGCTTGGCACATAGTAAGCGCTTAATAAATGCCATCATGATTATTATTAGTAGTAGTAATAACAATGATAATTGCGGCGATTGTGGCATTTAAGCATTGACAGTGTGCCAAACTCTGTACTAAGCACTGGGTGTAGGGGTTACAAGCTAGGTCGGGTCCAGTCCCTGTCCCACAAGTGTCTCCTGCTCCCTACATATCTACTCTATTATTTATTTTACTTGTACATATCTGCTCTATTTATTTTATTTTGTTAGTATGTTTGGTTTTGTTCTCTGTCTCCCCCTTTTAGACTGTGAGCCCACTGTTGAGTAGGGACTGTCTCTATATGTTGCCAACTTGTACTTCCCAAGCTCTTAGTACAGTGCTCTGCACACAGTAAGTGCTCAGTAAATACGACTGATTGATTGATTGTAGGAAGGAAAATAGGAGCACAGCATCACAGATAGGCACAGGCCCAGCTGCCAGCACCCTCGCCTTTCTCTGGCTACTTTATGTGGGTTTTGTTTTGCCCCGGACCCCAAAGAGTTTCCTGCCCTCTCCCCCACCCGCTTCTTTCTTTGGCCGCTACAGATCAGTAAAGGCGCCGGCCCACCTTCTCCCGGCAAGGATCGGAAGAAGGATGTGTCTTCCCCACAGCGGAGCCAGTCCAGCCCCCACCGCCGCAACAGCCGCGGAGAGAGACGGTGAGACCTGAGACCCCATCCTGATTGGAGTCAGGAAACTTTTTCCCTGGCTCCTCTCCTGTCTGGCCTCTCCCCGGAGTTGGAGCGCTGGCGGAATACTGGCCCCGCTCCGTCCCAGCTAGCCACAGCTGATTGTGGTGGATGCATTGTTGAGTGTGTTGCTGAGTGTCTAGTGCTGTTTGGGCAGTATGAGGGTGTGAGAGTGTGTGTGTGAGAGGGGCAGAAGCCCATGCCAACACCTCAAATATTGCCTGTCATGTTGGTCAGCAACCTCAGCCAAGTTGGGGTCCTGCTTTGGGGACCGGGGTGGGCTACAAGAGGCTTGTTCATCTCCCCTGCCTGGACCTTCCACTGAGTCTAACGGGGCTTATCTTCCCTCTCTCCTCCCCGCAGACCCTCTGGTGAGAAGAAACCGACTGAACCCAAAGCCATGCCAGACCTGAATGGGTACCAGATCCGCGTTTGAGGACAAAGTGATCCGTTCTGCCCACCGCGGGCTCAGCGCCCATGGTCTCAGCTCCCACGGTATCAGCGCCGGCTCCCACCCCGGGGCTGGATTCGCCCGCCTGCCGCAAGCGTGGGGAGAAGACCGGGCAGTGATGGGCGGACGGACGGAGGGACAGGGGCACAGCGTGCTCAGCTGCTGTTTCCCTGACCCCAAACCTCTCAAAGCCTGGGAGGTTTTTCGCACGGCCCGATGGGCAGTTAGTATTCCTGGTTTGGGTTTTTTAATTCAGTACAAACGATTTTGGATTTCAGACTAACATATCTGACATTCAGCAGGCCACTCCTGGGCTGGGGTTGTAAGTGCCATGGGGGTGAGAGGCTCTGCCGCTGCTGTCTCCTCCCAGGACCGCATCAGGGTTGTCGAGACCACTCAGGGTGGATTGCCCCGTCCACTTCCATTCCTTTCCACCCTGCCCTGCTCTGAGCTGCATTTGGCAGGCAGAGTCAGGGATTATTGCACCCCCACCCCACTAACCCAAGGACAGCAAGGGCAGAAGAGGAGTCCACTTGAGAATCCCTCTTGTCCCTACTACATCTGGAGGGTCAGTTGTCCCTAAGCCCCCTTTCTCCCCTGCCCTCTGCACAGGAGAGTGAGTCATTCTGGGAATCTCCATTCCCCCGAGCCCCGGGGACCTGGGCAGGCGTGGCCCAGTCGAGGAGAGAAGCCAGCCATCGCAAAGTCTGTGCAGGGCACGCAGTCAGGGTTAGACCCCACCTGCAGGCACAGCCCCTGGAAACTCAAGCCGTGGTCTTGCTCTAAGGAAGGAAGCATTCAGTGGGGAGAGAGACGGAAAGCAAGGCGGGGGAGAGTCCCTCACGCCGTTAGGGGCTTGGGGATCCCCTTGAGGATCTGCTGTGGCGATAGCCTCAAACCTCAGTGAAGTCCATCCCTCCCTGTTCTCCCGTGGCCCTCAGCGGCAGCAGTGACCTCAGACTGGGCTACGGATCGGGGAGGGAGCAGCCGGAGGAGAAGCAGGAGTGGGGCTACAGCAGTCTGTGGAGAAAGGAGATGGTGAGTGTTATTCCCACCAGCGAAGGAGAATGGCTGCTGTGGGCTCTCCCGGGCCTGCTGGACTAGCCACGTCTTCCTTCTTTCCTGGGGGCCATGGGGACCGGGCATGCCCACGGTGTTCTGCTTGGGGCGTTTGTCCCTCTGCTGCCCCTCCACAGCTCCCCACCAGAGCCAAATATGCAGCCTGCACAACGGGTTGGGGACACCCACACACTTCAACCCCAGGTGTGTCGGCCAAGCCAGCTCCTCTCGAGGCTGAGGAGTGCGGAGGGGGATGGGAGAAGGACACGGCCCTAGACTAGCGAGGAGGCAGCGGGGCAGGAGGAGCCAGGCTGCAGCGGGATAGGTGGACGGAGGTAGAATGTGACTGGAATGGCTGGGCAGGTGGGGGTGGGCCAGGAGTAGGAAGCTGAGGAGGTGGGAGAAAGGTGAGGAGTGGGAGGCTGAGGAGGTGGGAGACAGGTAAGGAGGGAGAGGCTGAGCAGGTGGGAGACAGGTCAGGAAGTGCAAGGCAGGTGAAGAGTGAGGCAAATGATAAATAGTAATTGTGGTATTTGTTAAGCGTTTCCTATGTGCCAAGCACTGTAGGAAGCACTGGGGTGGATACAAGCAAATTGGGGCTTGTATCCCCATGGGGCTCACAGTCTTAATCCCCATTTCACAGATGAGGGAACTGAGGCACAGCAAAGTGAAGTGACTTGCCCAAGGCTACGCAACAGACAAGTGGCAGACAAGTGGGGAATTAGAGGCTGGCCAGCAGCGAGAGGCTTTGGTAGAGATGGAGAGGCCGTGGGCCCACATTTTCAGTGAAGGAAAGAACAGAGAAGGCCGTGGGGTAGCAGAGACAAGAGGGTGGAAACAAGGCGGCAGTGAGAGAGGAATGTGCAGGGCCAGTGTAGATCCTGTGTATGATGCTCCAGGGAGTTGGAACTCAAAGGACAGAGATTAGGGAGGGGGAGTTGAGGGCGGGACTACATTTCAGCAAGGCATCCAGGGCAGGGTTTATCCCAGCCAGCTTGGGCCAAGAAAGAGCGGTATATTTTGGGCAGAGAGGAAGATGGAGAGATAGTTGCACTGGCCACCGTCTCCACCCCAGAGGCCCTCCTGTGTGGGTTGGCTACCTTCCGTGCTGTTGCCACAAAATGAGGGTGGAACAGAAATGGAAACAGCTCACGTCTGGGCAAGGGACATTCTGGTGAGCTCCGGCAGGTGAGGCCTGTTGCCAGGAGCTGTGGCCGGGAGAACAGGAAGGGCCGAGAGGGATGGACCGTGGCACCTGTCTCACTTGAGGAAATACAGCCAAGAACAGCAGCTCCAAAACAGGGTTCGTTGGGCCTACGGAAAGACCAGTGATGGGGGGGTACGGGTAGCACACTCAGGAATCTACATCAAATCAGCTGAATCAAGGGTGCCACTTTCGGGCCATCGATCGGGATCAGATTACCAGAAGACAACTGTAGGAGGGCTCCATCAGGTCTGGATAGCAATAGGCTTCCCCATTAGGCTGGCAGAGGGGAAGGGGGCGGGGAGGCTTCTCAGAATAAAGCCGGTTATAGGATCGGAAGGGACTGGGTGGGCAGGAGTGACAATGGGTCCAGTTGGGGCGCAGGGAACAACGGCTGCCTTCTTCCTAAGGGGGAGGGGACGATCTTTATCTTCCAGGCTCCATCCCAGAAGCTCTGCTATCAGAGCAGCTGGGCCTGGGAAGAGCCGGGTGGGATTGGCTCGGCAACCCTCCGCCTCGTCCCTGCAGCCAAAGGCTGCCTTCAAGCCTGCAGGTTTGTTAGGCAGGGTTGTACCTCTCCGGCTTGCTCACTCTCCGCTTTCTTTCCCTTTCACACTGGAGGGCCGGACTTGCTTCCCCAGCCTGGGTCCTTCCTAGGGAGGCCAGCAAGTCACCTATCTTCTCTTCTCTCCCCACTCAATTGGTTGATGGTCCAAGAGGACGATGGTACAGTGGGGGTGGTGCTAACGTCTGCTAGGAGATAGCTGGCTCTGGCTTATGTAGCCACTTCAGGGACCCAAGGGGAAGCGGTTGACGTTGCCTGGTGCCTTGTCAGAGTCAGACTCCTTCCTCTTGCCCTGTTGGCTTGGGTTTTCAGGGGAGCCGCTTTGCCTCACGTACTCCACCTCCCTCGCCTTATCCAGAGCCCTAAGAGTAAATCCGGAACCTCCTCGGCCCCTTTCCCGAATCCTAGGCCCGCAGGAGACAGGGGCGGAGTAAAGTCCGCCCGCCTCTCAGAGCTTCGGCGAAGGAGGCTGAGGTCATCCATGCCCAGGATCCCTTCTTATCCTTGCGTCAGTTCAGTCCGAATCTGCCAGGGGAGAGTCACGTGAGAAACGAGAGTGGTGCTTTGTATTGATCACTAAAGTTTTCTGTTTGTAGCAACCCTTCACGTGGTGTTTCCATGGGCTCCGGCCCCCAAGAGTTGGTCTGGAGGAGCAGGGTGAAGGGAGCAATTCCCCAGCACTTGCCTCCTGCCTCCTCTCAGGCCTGAGGTCTACGAGCCAGAACTTGTTGGTCCCAAGGGCAGGAAGGTGACCACAAGCCTGCACTCTGCTCCGAGGTTCTTCACCCCAACCGGTCTTCTAAGGGGAAGGTGAAGGTGGGGGGCAGTTTTGAGCTGGTCAGTGTGGCTGGAGATGGAGAGTGGTGACCCCTCCCAAGGCCTCCTGGAAGCGAGGAGCTGGGGAAATTGGTTTCCTGTACCTTCATCTCGGTCCCCCACCCCTACTCTTCTGCCCTCAGAACCTAGACTGTTGGCGTGATTTTGTCCCCAGAGAGAGAGGTCAGGTAGTGCCAGGGACAGGAGCCCTCTTTTCCCCAAAGGAAGTTGGGGGAGGGAGGGGAGGCTGAGGAAAGGGGGTGTCATGTGCCATGTGTCCATTTGCATTCTTGCACCGTTTCCCACCGAGCCTCGTGCATTTGTTTCCCACCACACTGGTTCTCAGTCAGAAGCCCATGATCTGTTGGCACTTTGTACAGTGCTGTGCACACAGTAAGCGCTCAATAGATACACTTGAATTTATTGCTGAAAGCTGCAGGCTCCTGCGGCTACGGGACCTGGATTGAGGCAGGGCCCCGGCCCCCCCACCTCGATCTGCTTTTCCCCCTAGGAAGTTGCTTTCCCTGGTAGAATAAATTGCCTAAAGCCCATCTGCAAAGGTGTCTGCCAACCAGATGGGTCAGCCCCTAGCCCGCCCTGAGCCAAGTCAGGGTCTGCGGCCAAGGTGGTTATCACCTTTTTGGAGACAAGTGACTTTTGAATTGACTGTTTTCCCTCCCGAACCTCGCCCCAGTGCTTACTCCTGGCCCAGATGGAGGACTGGTGCAAGCATGTGCGTGCGTGTGTGTGTGTTTGTGTATGTCTGTCCGTGCTGCTGCCAAAGCTGGTGACTTTCCTGGTATCCTTCTAGATCTGATGAAGGAGCAGACCGGGATCAACAGGTTTGGCGTTATTGCTGTCACTCCTGTGTGAGCTCTCGGCTTTAGGGGCTGGGAATCTTGGCTGCTAGGGAAGGAGATCCGGATTCCAGCGGGCCACCATCTTAAGGACACCAACTGCCTCCCAAACAAAAAAAAAAAAAGGGAAAGGGGCTGTAGAGGAAGACAAAGATTAGCTAAGCAAGACCAATGGTGCTATTTGGGAGACAATGTCTACTCTCAGTTGGGGGTGCACCTTTTCCTGGTATGCTCATCACAGGATGAGTCCTCCTGCCACCAATTTCTGGGTACCTAGAGCAGCCCCAGGTGAGGGTGGGATCCCCTCAGCAGGCTGGGGGCAGGGCAGACCAGACCCGATCATGTATCTTTTCGTCCATATAAGTCATTATTTGGTGCTTCGAAGCCCTTGAAAGGGAAAGGACCAGGAGAGCCTGCAAGCAGTGGCCAAGAAGGCAAGGGTTGACCCAATTTAGGTTGGGCACCTGACTGGGTTGTGTATTTAGAGGTAGCTTCCCCTGACACCATGTTCCTTTTCCCTCACCCCAGTCCCCCCAACCCCTACTTTCTCTTCCACACGAAACAATAAAGTCTCCCCAGCTCCTTCCGGTTCTCGTTGTGATCCTCGGTCTGGTGTCGAAACCCGGTCTGGGCGGGAATCCCACCTTACAGTCTCACTTCCCTGGTATTTGGGGGGAGAGAAGCTGACGGGTGTGATCTGGCCCTCTACTGTGCTGCCTCAGCCAGCTGGGAAGTGTAAGGAGGGAGAAGGGCAGAGCTCCCCAGTAAATGCAGAAATGCCCCTAATCCAAGGCTTTCACCTGCTCCCAGTGGGCAGGTGATGTGGGGAGAGGAGCACACAGAAGAGCAAGTTACCCCAGAATTGAATGCAAAACTGCCCCCAATCCAAGGCTTTCACACACTGCTACTTGGGCGGGTGGGGGAGGAAGAGGAGAACAGAAGAGAGCAAGACAACTCAATACTGAAGTCAGAACTGCCCCCAATCTAATCTGCCGCTTGGGTAGGGTGGGAGGGGAGAGGAAGAGGAGCATGGAGGAGAGCAGGGTACGCCAGTATCGAATGTAGATCCAAGACTCTCACCCATTGCCACTTGGGCAGGGTGGGGGGGGGAAGGGAGGCGGGGAGAGGAGGAGCACGGAGGAGAGCAGAATATCCCAATATTGAATAGAAATGCCGCTAATCCAAGGCTCTCACCCACTCCCACTGGGCAGATTTAGGGAGCTGGAGAAAGAAAGCCTCAGCCCAAGGCACACAACTCAGTCTCCTAAAAGCGTAATGTCTCAGCTCCACACCTCTATACATTCCCCTAGCATCATCTTCCCCCACCCACTACAATCTCCAAATGTTTTCAACGGGGCAGATCTGCCAGCTGGGAACTTTCATGGACAAGAAAGTTCGGTCTTTGCCTTGCCTGGCCCCAGAAAAGCCAATGAACCTAGCAGAGGGCCAGTGGGAGGTGATCAGAGGACTCACAGGATGGCCTTGCTCTTTGGTTTAGTTCCTGTGCCCCGGTCTCCTTAGCCTGTGGGTGGTCAGTGAGAAGGGGAGCAGCTTTGCTGGGAGGAGGCCACTTTGCTACCTGCCCCCCTGCCCACAAGGTGAAGACCATAGCGTGTGTCCTCATGCCAGAGGCAGTGGGCTGAAAACAAATCTGGTAGCCAGCAGTGAGGGGGTCGTTGGACAGTAAGCCCGACGTGAGGAGGGGGGGCACACCTCAAGTCTGCTGAGCCTGAGTCACGGTGAAGGGGAAGAGAAAGCCAAGAAGCTGTGAGAACGGACGATTAGAGCGACAACCCTGCCACCCCCAATTCTGCCCACCTCTTCTCTCTATCCTTACGTGCAAAGCGAATCTCAAGTCGTAGATCGCCCTTGCTAATAAGGTCCAGTAATCTTCAGCCTTGCTTGCACCTTCACAATGTCCAGGGGTAGCCACTCCGCCGAGTCCTCTGTATTAGACCAGATGCAAAGCGGCTAACATTGCTCTCCAACTCCCAGCTGTGAAACTCGGGCCAACTGTTTATGAACAAGACCAGTATTTTTTGACCCAGGGACTCACTTCTCCGTCTGCAATAGCCCTGCTCTGGTGCCAAAGGAGGAAAACCCTGACCCTTGGTCATCTCATAGCCATAGACAACCACCCACTCAGGTCCAGCTTGCCCTCTGCCTTCAGACCTGCATGCTAGCAAGTCCTGGAAAAAGCCTACTACTTCGCTGACCTGATTACAATCACTGTTACTTCTCAGACACCTGAATAGTAATAATAATGGTATTTGTTAAGCACCTAGAATGCACTAAGCATGGGCTCTGATACAAGAAAGAGCCTGGGCTTGGGAGTCAGAGGTTGAGGGTTCTAATCTTGGCTCTGCCATTTATCAGCTGTGTGACTTTGGGCAAGTCACTTCTCTGTGCCTCAGTTACCTCATCTGTAAAATGGTGATTAATACTGTGAGCCGCACGTGGGACAACCTCATTACCTTGTATCTACCCTAGCACTTAGAAAGTAGTAAGCGCTTAATAAATACCATTATTATTATCTGACCCAATCCCCCATCCGCACAGGGCTCACAGTCTGAGAGGGAGGCAGGCACTGAATCCCCATTCTACAGATGGGGAAACTGAGGGCCAGAATAAGCAACTTGTCCACAGCCACAGACGGGCAGGTGTCTGGAGCCGAAATTAGAAGCCAGGTCTCCTGAGTCCAGTCCCGTGCTCCTTCCACTAGGCCATTCTGCTTTTTCAGGATCTCGGAATGCACACGGCAACGGGGTAACTTATAGAGCCCTTGTTTGAGCAAACCTCTGGACTAGATGCCAGGTCACAGGCTGCCTCGGCTGTGGCTTCTTCTCCTTCCCCAAAGTCCACCATGCTGGGCTAAGCGTCCCTCCGACTGGGAAAAAATGCCTCTGCCAATTATGGAAGGTAGCAGACGGGGGGAGGTAGAAGACTCAGGGAGCGGTAAATTCAAGGTCCCCCTTTCTCCCACGCAGAGAAGCTACCAACCTCCAGCCGGATCACTTATTTCTTAAGCTTTGCTTCTCAGACCTCACAAGGGTGGCAACCTGGGTCAAGTGGAGAGATCCACTGGACCTCTGGAGGCCCCAAAGCCTACAGTGACTGATCAGGTGGGCAGCAGAATGGCTCGTTCACAACACTCCCTCGGTGAGCTCCTTGAGAAGCCTTCCCCTTGGGCTGTTTGTGCAGAGAGGCAGTCGGTCAGTCAGTCAATTGTATTTATTGAGCGCTTACTATGTGCAGGGGGACTATACTAAGCACTTGAGAGCCCTGACTGAGCTGACCCGCAACAATTACACAAACTGCTCTAGCAGCTCCTCAGCACCAAAGTCTCCCTGTGCAGCTAGAGAGAACTAGGAGAGGTCTCAGGGCAAGCAGGGAAAATAAACGACAGGATTACTCTTTGGGTTCGCGGCTTTGGAGTGATTCTGGTGAAAGGCCATCAAGAAAACTGAGCAAGTCAGTTCATTTCTTTCCTGCAGATCCATCTGTTCGTTCTTGCAGGATACCTTGCGAGGAAGTCGGCTTCAGGCATCTGCTGCTCCGTGGTCCCCAGATCTCTTGCCATTCCTCTGCCCACCCTGCTCTGTACCCATCAGTGCTAGGCTCCCCTGAGCTCCCCGGGATGCACCACCCAGTCTTTTGGGAGCTGGGCAAAATGGAGTCCAGAGACCAACTAACTCACCATCCACAATAGTCTGCAGCCTTGGGTGGGGGTCCCGACCTCTGACCCTCTCCTGTTCCTTCCTCCCCCTCTAAGTGCTGGAAAGGTGTCCTCAGCTCTCATCTGCCACCGAGCGAGGAGGATGGCACGCTTCCCCCTTATTGATGTTATAAAATCACATCTGCTAAATACGCTAAATAAATACGATTGAATGAATCTGCTAATAGTAGCGCCCAAGGCCAGTAAAGACAGAGCAATGGGCTCCCAGTTGAAGACTGGGGACCAGCCTAACCTCCTGGGGGCACTCCACTGATTTGGAAAAAAAGGGGCACTCACATGCTTTGGGGTACGCCCCGGGGGACGACATTCAAAGAGGTCCCACAACTTTGGTGGACATGAAAACTTTGTCACAAGCTATCATTTCCAAGCCAGTCCATGCAGGACGTTTTGCATGGAATTTAGGGTGAACGGAGCCTCCGTGCTTTGTGGAACAGCCAACGGGATACTTTAGAAAGTCCTAAACCTCTAGTTTTATTTTATATCACACAGACAGCGCATCCAGAGGCTTTTCTGAAGCCATTTTTTCCAACTCGAGGCCCTTCTGCATGCATTCTCTCACCTGTTCTCCCAGCACCCCTGGGCTATAGAGAGGGGAAGGGAGGATGATCTCCCTTTGACAGAGAGACACCGAGTGAAAAAGCACCACCCCCGGTCCCTATGATAATAATAACACCAGTATTTAAGCACGTACGATGTACCAAGCACTGTGCTACGCGCTGGGGTAGATACAAGATAATCAGATTGACACAGTCCCTGTACCACATGGAGCGCACAGGCTAAGGGGGACAGAGAACAGGTATTGGACCCCCATCAGCCCACTGTTGGGTAGGGACTGTCTCTATATGTTGCCAATTTGTACTTCCCAAGCGCTTAGTACAGTGCTCTGCACATAGTAAGCGCTCAATAAATACGATTGATGATTTTACAGACCAGAAAAGAGGCACAGAGAAGCGAAGTGCTTTGCCCAAGGTCACACGGCAGGCAAGCGGGCAGAACCCAGGTCCTCTGACTCCGTGGCCCATACTCTTTCCACCAGGCCACACTGCTTCCCCTTCTTGAACTATACTTTTATTATCACGACGGTGAGTTTTGGCTGTTTGCCCCACTCATTTCGGGCAACCGACCATCCCAAGCAGTGAGCGTGAGTGTCCAGAACTCCCATGGGGGCTGCCAAGTTCAACCTCACCCACTACAATCTGCTCGTGAACCCTGGCTCATGAGTCCGTCTTGAGAGCCACAAACAGAGCCTAGGTCTCCCGGCTACCGAGCCAGACCCGACCCCCTGAACTCCACCCCACCTCAGTGGGTATCTGACGGGCGGCCGCCACAGTGAGCTTGACCCCGGGCAGCCTTTGTGCTGGCTGGGAAGGGCAGAGGGCTAGCCAGGCTTGGGAAGGAACAGATGGCCCGTAAATTTGCTTTTGGCTCTCAATGCACAACAGATGATCACAAAACAGAGGCTGAGCCGGATCCATCTGCCCTCAGCCACCATACACGGCCTGCCGAGGCTCTCGGCAACTACTGGAAGCGCCGTGCTGTCCAGGCCCAGCACGGCACAGCCATTCCCGAGACCCGGAAGACCAGGAAAGGCAGGCTGATGCTTCCGGCTGGGGACGCACCTCCCGCCCCTCCACCCCGGTCCTGGGTGAGCCCCTCAGAGCCAGCATGGGGGCATCGGGGTCCGGGCAGACTGAGAAATGTTCCGGAATTCCCACTTGTTCTGCCTCATATGAGGAAAGGCAGAGTTTTCAGTCCCTTAAGTTGGACCTACTGCCTTTAGCCAACTTCCTGACAGTCACCCCGGCCACCCCAGCGGAGCACTCCACTCCAACCCTGCCCTCTGCTCCTTCCCACCTCCGGGTCCTCCGCTTTCCAACCTTGTTCCTTTTCTCTGCAGCCACGGGAGCTCTGGACCCCTGAGCCCACCACATCCTCTGGGTTCAAAGACTAAGTGGAAAAAAAAAACTACTAAAAAAAAATAACTTTTAATTAGCATTCAAGATTCTTCCTTTCCCAAAACAGAAACAGGCCGAGCCCAGATGGACACCCTGTGGGCCTGACCCCAGGCCCGGCACTGAAGGTTGAGGCTTGGAACAAGGAGGGATGGGGCAGGAGCGCAATCGGCCTGCTTTCCTTAGAAAGGCTACTGCCCGAGCGAAGATGTCACTTGAAGAAGCGAGGCGGCAAGCAGGTCCAACCACAGTCCTTAGGGGAGACCAATCCCCCCCTAGCCTCCCCACCCCGGAGCAGTGAGGACATCGACACCCCCAAACCATGCCCCAGTGGCCCCTCAAAGGCCCTGACCCAAATATAAGCCAGTAGGACCATTGCACGTGGGAAGCCCAGCCTCACCCAAGCACCAGAGACCCAGGGGAACGCCCTGGGGGTCTTTGCCGCTGCCCGGGGGGTTGGGCAGTAAGAGTCAGCCGCTTGGCTGACCAGCAAAGCACTGTCCAGAGGCCAGAGCCCAGCCGGGTTCCCTACAACACATCCCCAACCCCAGCTCTACCCCAGATTCTGCCCCCAAATACAGAAATCTCCCACTAATAAAGGGGATGTGGAATCTCCTTGGTATGGCCTCTCCGGCAGAACACAGTTTGTTGGGTGAAGGAGGGGAGGGGGAAGGGAAACAGAAGCAGCTCTGGCTTCACTCTCCAGACCTCGGGCTTCAGCCTCAGTGGAGGGTCTAGGTTGATCCCCTCGGCAAAGCCCTCCCCAATTCCCGCCCCCCGATACCTGAGCCCCCCAGTCACACTGGGTTTCGGGTCCCAAGCCTCTCTTTGGCTTTAGTCCATGAGCTCGACTCTTTCCAACTCCCACTTGTGCTACATCCACCTTAGCTCCAAAGTTTCAGTCTGCCCTAAGAGAGGGAGACCGGGCATCGCAGAAGCATCGCTGGCGGGGAGCCATTTACGGTCCACGTGTCTGTCAGACCTCAGCTCCCCTAGCCCCTTCGCCTGATGGCTCCAGGGAGCTTCAGAAGGGCTCCCTGTGTGTGGATTCCTATGCTCTGAGAAGCTGAGAGTCAACATTTTAGGGGGCAGCGCACACCGAAGCAAACCAGAGAGGGACCACAGGAGGAAGGGGCGACTTCAGGCGCAGCCCCCGAAGCTCTGCAGCGAGGAGCTCAGACTACAAAGTGTCCACTCCTCCCAGGAGACCAATTCCCAGACAGAACGAGGTGGGCAGGGCGAAAGAGGGGGCAGTCCTGACCCTCGCAGCAACAACCCATTGTGGGGGAAAGCATTGTCGTGTACACACAGTGCCAGCCCGATGGGCCACTGAGGGAGGTGTAGGGAGGGGGGCCGCTGGGTGGGACTGAATAACTGCTGGCGGCTGGCAGCTATGAGGGGTGTGAGCTTACTGAGCACTGACTGGAAGCAAACAACCAATGAGATCAAAAACGCTGGCAACCCTGGTCCACAGGGGTGGAGGAGAGAGCTGGGCCAACAGTAGAAAGGGGAGAATCTCCCAGAGTGAGGGAGGCCTAGAAGGAAGGGACTGGGGGTGGTGGGAGACTTGGGAAGGGTGGGAAAAGCCAGCCGAGTTGGAGGATGCAGTGGGGCAGGGGCGCTGCCCGGGCATTAAGAACGCAGAACTTGAGGTTTCCGGTCTCCAATCTAATGGTATCGTCTGGAGGAGAAACCCTTCTTCCCTGACAGCCCCTTCATGGGGCGGCAACCTCCACCTCGAAGCTGGCCAGCAGGCAGAGGTGGTCCGAAGAGCAGAAAGGGTTCGGCAAGCCATTAGCAGCCCAGATGACCTCTTCGGACAGGAGGGAGAGGCGGCCGAGCAGCTTCAGGGCTCTGCCCCAGGACCGGTCATGGCCTGGTGAACAGGGAGAGCACGTGTGGCATGAACGGACCAGGGCCGGGGTCACCACCCTCCTGGGTCTTGCCCGGTCCCCCCTGCCCTGTCCCCTGGCCCGCAGGGGAACCCACGTGGCTCAGCAGACCCGGTCACACAGCCGAGGAAGGTTTTGCACCTCCTCCGGTGGATGCCTTAGGCCTAGGAAACCCCCACCAGGCAGTGGGGCCACCCCGAAAGCTTCACCACACGTCCATTAACTTATTTGCTTCTATCTTCCCCAGGGCTGAATACAGTGCCTGGCACACAGTAAGTGCTTAACAAAAGCCTTAAAAAAAAAAAAAAAAACGAAGGGAAAGAGCTTAACTTTGCATCTCCCCCTTTCTCCTGCTGCCCCGAGCTGACACAGAAGTCAGGGGCCTCCTCGTCCCCGCGCCACTCCTGTCAAATGCAGCGCGAGTAAGGGAGAGTGTGAACTCTTTCCCACCCACTGGGGTCTTTCCCGAAAAGGGACTGCCCTCCCCGCCACCCAGCTTACGCTGCCCGAGCCCCTCTTGGCCTAGAAGGGAGGCCCCCGGCCCACCAATACTCACTGGCTCCGGGCCCGTCCTCCGAAGGCTTGGCTGAGAAGAATATGTAATCCACCGTGGCACCCAGGCCCAAGGGCACCGTGGTGACCTCAGGGCAGCCCTGCTGGGGCAGGAAGTGGCTATAGACAGAGGTCAGGCGGAGGCTGTGCTGGAGAGTGTCTGCGGTACTGGAGAAAAAGCAGAGAAGGGGAGAGAGTTTGAGATGCTCCCACCGGGAAAGTTCACTTCTGCCGCCCCCGGGTGATTCGGTCAATCAACCGCATTTACTGAGCACTTACTGTGTGCAGAGCACTGTGCTAAGCGCTTGGCACTGAACTAAAGATTCAGAGATCTCATTCTGGTCTGGGGAGGTGAGGGGAAGGAGGAATGGAGATATTACTCACACAAAAACAAAAAGAAGGACCAAGTGCAGAAAGGCGAGTAGGCAGCGTGGCTGGGAGTCAGGAGACCTGGGGTCGAGTACTGCCCCTGCCACTTGCCTGCTTTGTGAACTTGGACTACTAACTTGGCTTCTCTGTACCTCGGTTTCCTCATCTGTAAATTAGGAATGAAATTGCTGTTTTCCCTCCTTCTTTGGACTGTGAGCCTCAATCAACCAATCAATGGTATTTACTGAGAGCTTATTGCGTGCCAAGAACTCTACTAAGGGCTTGGGAGAGTACGATATAGCAGAGTTGGTAGACAAGATCCCTGTTCACAGGGACCTCAGAGCCTAGAGGGGGAGCCTCATGAGGATCGGGGACACTGCCTCACCTGATTAACTTGAATCTACTCAGCACTTAGTAAATAGTAAAAATAGTCCACATCTCTCCACTCCTCAGAAACCTACAAAGGTAGCACATCCTGCTCGGCGTCAAACAGAAACTCCTCACAGATGAGGAAACAGGGAGATGTCGACGGAAGAGCCCGCTCACCTGGATGACAACAAAGGCACATGCATCGGATGTGTCCGATAATCTTTTGGGAGAAGGGCCGGAATAGGGACATAACAGAAGTTTTGGAAGAAAGACACTTCCCCACAATCAGCAGTCAGTGAGCTCTCCCTCTCCTACCTTTCCTTGCTCCTGTCTCACTACTGCCCGACAAGCCACTCCTCTAAAGCCAACCTGCTCACTGGATTTCAGTCTTGTCCATCTCCCTAACACCCCCTTGCTCACGTCCTCCCTCTAGCCTGAAACTCCATCCCCCTTCACAAATGACAGATCACCACTCTCCCCCCGTCTTCAGAGCCTTCCTAAAAATCACATCTCCTCATTATCTACTCGCTCTCCCTTCTGTGTCGTCTATGCACTCGGGTCTATTCCCCTTAAGCACTTTTGGATACTCGCCCCACCCCAGCCGTCTGGTATTCACGCACCTATCCGATAGTCTGCCATCTTCCTTAAATGCAACTTAGTTTAATGTCTGCCTCCCCAACCAAGCTGTAAGCTCCTTGATGGCAGGAATCGTGTCTACTAAAAGCTATCTTACTTTACTCTCTTCCAAGAACTCAGTACAGTGCTCAGTAAATACTACTGATTGATCAATCGACTAATAAACACCATAATTCGTAAGCAGCCCTCATTCCCTTCAGCCCCTCCTGGCCCATCTCATTGCCGCCTCCCACTACTGCCGTGAAGAATCCCCGAGTCCTTGCTCCTGGTTTCCATCCACCCCTGCCCAGGCCCAAGTCCAATTCCAGGCAAGGGGCTCAGGAGTAACAGGTCTGTGGGAGTCTTCCAAGGACGGATGCAATTTCTTTGCCCTTGACAGAACTGGCATAACTCGCCTTGGCAGCCACACGAGCGAGTCTTGGAGGAGGCTGTGGAGGGGAAGACCAAGGGTGGGTCCCGGGAGGGCAGCCCAGAGTTTCGGGAAAGAGCAGGCTTGTCTCTCGCCCTCGCCCGGGGACAGGGGAGAGGAGAAAAGGAGGTTACCTGGGGAGGAAAGGTTGGAGGTCTTTAGAGTCTGCCTCAGGGATAGACCGGGACCAGCCCTTGGGACGCTCTGCAAAACAACAAAAGAGTCATGGGCTTACCCATCCATGGGCAGACTGCAGGGACACGGTCCCTTGTCTTGAAACTCCACCCAGAGCCCAGCCTAGTTTTCTCTTCTCACGGAGAGTGGACAAGAGCAATCTGTTCTGGGGACCTTGTTAAGCCAGGTCAAAGCATTAGGTGAGAGCCAGCAGGGGGATGAGAGCCCCATCCTCCTTGACCCAAAAACTCCCATCTCAAGGGCCCACTGGAAATGCTGGGACAAATTCAGCCTCGGGAGACGGGATGGGGTTCGGGGGGTGGGCGCTGCCTCCCCAGGCAAGCCTTGGAGGGCTTCCCTTGGGAGAGGACTACCTAAAAGAAAGGGCCAGAAAGGCCCGGGGCCAGTGAAAAGGGGAAAAGAGGACAGGTCTATTCTGCTCCCGCTACCTGAAGTGGCGTCGGTTACTCCTTCTAACAGGACCAGCCCCATGGGCCGCTGGCAAGCGATGTCACAGAAGCGCAAGCTCAGCAGGAAGTCCCGGTTATACTTGCGTTTCTCTGCAAATGAAATGTCACCCCAGAGTGAGGGAATGGGAAAGAAGAAGAAGCACCGTCCGAGGGTCTCTCTCCACAACCCCAACCCCAGCTCTGGACGGGACACTCCCTTCCCGCCCCCATTCCAGACTTGCAAGGGGAAAGGAAAATCTGCTCAGAGAACAAATGGCTCGTCTCATGACGGGCGAAATTCACATGGGTCAAGTCACGGCCCCGAGTCGGCTGAGGGTAAGGAAAGCCAGGGAAAGGAAGTAATCTGCTAGGAAACAAAATGGGGATATTCTCCCTTCCCTTTTTTTATGGCATTTAAGCTCTTACTATGTGCCAGGCACCATTCTGAGCGCTGGAGTAGATAGAAGCGACAGTCTTAATCCCCATTTTACAGATGAGGTAACTGAGGCATAGTTCTCTATGTTAAGTGACTTGCCTAAGGTCACAGAGCAGACAAGTGGTGGAGCCGCTTGTCACCGCAGAAAACTCAGACAGACAGGCACAGATCGAAGCAAGAAACATGGCTCACCGGCAATCTTTGGGAGGCAGGATGCGGTGTACTGGCAGCTATCCGAGATGCCCAGAGAGCTGGGCCACAGAGGGGTGGACAGCTTTCTCTGGTAAAGCTGATGGGAGAAGTCTTCCTGCCCAGACACCTGTAGGGAAGCAGGAAGACAGAGATGAGGAAACGGGGAGATGTCGACGGAAGAGCACGCTCACCTGGATGGCAACAAAGGCACGTGCATCGTATGTGTCCGATAATCTTTTGGGAGAAGTGCCACAACGGGGACAAAACAGGAGTTTGGGAGGAAAGACACTCCCCCCAAAAACATCCTGTGGCGGTGCGCATGATAGAGAGGGAGAGCAGAAGAAGCAAGTGAGACAAGGGTGGAGGGGGAACGGTAGCACCTGTGGACCTCTACCTAAAGTTCACATTTCACTTGGGAAAAGAGGTTTGCAACTGAACTTCACCGGGGCATTAATGCTTCCGGGGGGTCAGCTGGGCTTTTACACTGCAGTGGAAATGGCTATTTGGGGGTCAAGTCTTCCCTGGCTACTTGCAGCAGGCCCCAACCAGGACAGCTAGTAGCCTGCGGCAGAGAATCCCCAAGTCACCCCACCGAGAGGACATCAACGATGTCAACTCCGCAGCCCCAGGAAGCGTTTCTCTGCCAGTGGAGCATTTCCCCACGTACGTACACATAGAGTCTCTTTCCATCTCCAAGCTCCCTAAGGACCAGCCTGCACCCTTTTCCACCTGGTCCAGCGGGCTTATCATACTGACACTATGAGCCATTTCAAAAAGAGCATCACTCCGGTAGAAACACGGGCACTCAGCCCTTTCTTTCCGTCCACTCCTGCCATTCGGATAGGTGGGCTCTGCTGGCTCAAAGGGGCGGGGAACTGGGGTCCCGGAGGGCTACGGCAATCAGCAAACTAGGAACCCAGACTGCGCGTTAAAACTCCAGGGCTTCCAATTCCCAGGCCTGGGCACGAACCACAAGATCCCATGATCCCTGAGAGTCTTCCAGTTCCCATCAACTGGAGGGGACATTTAGATAGCAAAGCGGCAGGGAAGGCAGAAGAGACCAAACGGACCACTAGTGATGAGTATAATTTGGAAGGCAACCAGTTGCTCTCCGTCTCCAGTAAGGTCTGAACGAAAGGAGGACTAAAACTGCGTCACCCGGGATTTAGGTCAGACACAAAGAAGAACTGCCTGAGCCTGGTGACCCATTAGACACTGACACGGGTTCCTAAGGAAGGTTTGAGAGTCTCCCCATTCTCCTCCTCCTCTTTCTAATCCTCCTCCCCTACAGGTCTTTCCGAAAGGCCGGAGATTCCCCGGCCAGGGGCAGTCAACCAGTGTAAGTGTGGTGCCGATGAAAAGCACGGCCTAGGAGGGGCATTCTCATTCGCTTTTGATCAATCTGCGAGAGCGGGCCACGGTGTGGCACGATCGCGGGACCGAGAGGCCGGTCGGCTTCTTGCCACGGCCCCCCCCGGCCCTCACACCCATCCCCTTCCGAGACCCCCCCTCCCCGCTCACCTTCCACACCGGAATCCCTCGGTACCGGAGCCGCCCCTTCCGGATGAAGTCGTAGAGCGGTGAGTTGGGGACGGAGTTCAGGTCGCCACAGAGGATGATGGGGCAGTAGCTGTCGTCTTCCAGCCTCGCCATCTTGTCCACCTCGGCCAGGAGGATGGCAATCTGGGCCAGCTTGATGTCCCCCCGGCGGGGGTTGTACAGCAGATGGGTGTTGGCCACACACAGGGGCCCCGTGGCTCCGGGGCCCGAGCTCTCCGGGACCAGCGGCTGCAGCAGGAGCACCAGCCCCACGTTGTCGCGGTTGAGGAGCTCCAGTCCAGGCCGGAAATACTCCACGGGGCTCGAGGAGAGCAGGCGGAAGCGGGTGTGCTTGTAGCATATGGCACAGCCATCCGTCTTGCACCTGGTCCTCCTCTTGTAGAAAGAGGTGAAGCCTGGAACGAAAGCCACAGTCACTGTCTTTGTCAGCAGCAGAGCGGTATCACCCTGGAGCCAGCCTAGGGCGCCTCGGAGCAGTGGCAACCAGCTCGGGGCTCGCTTCGGCCAGTAGATAAATGGACGGCGCAAGGGTGGGGGGCGGTGGTTTGGGAAGAGGGGTGAGTGTGTCTGTGTGTCTGTGGAAGGGAAGTCTGTGTGTTTTACCGTCCAGAGAGGGGGAGTCAGGACTCCCAGATCCCAGGGGGAGCAGGATGAAAATGAATTCTTCGGCCGAAGGGGAACTCCTGGCTAGGCCCTGACATCACCGGGAAAACAATCCCCAGCAGACTACATTACCCATCATCCTCAGGGCCGGCTCCAGCTGCTCCCAGTAGTGATCCTCTTGCACTTCCTGGAGACACAGGATCTGGGAAACGGATGAAGTGAACGTTTACCTCGGCGTGCCACTTTGCAGAGACCGCTGGCTGTCTCTGCCAGATGGCAAGGAACTGGGACGAACTCTTCCCGAGCGACTAGGCAACAATGCAGATGTTGGAAACGCTGAGGCTCTCAGGACAAGTATCGCCCGGCCCATTTCCCTCCAGCCTGAACAGCCCCAGCCTGAAACTCAGGGTGCCAAACTCCACAGGACTCTGCTTTCCCCCCTTCTCCGTTCCCAGCCGCCTCTGGCCGAGGACATCATAGACCCCAAAAGGAAGTGCTGTTATTCAGTGTACCGAAGCAGGCAGGTGTAGCGGAAAGAGACAGGGGACCGGGGTTCTGATCCTGGCACTGCCACCTGCGTGCCACGTGCCTTAGGCCGAGTCACTTCACCTCTCTAGACCCCAGTCTCCTCATCTGCGAAAAGGGGGGCGAAATACCTGTTCTCCGTCCTCCCTAAACTGCGGGCCTCCCGTGGTTTAGGGACTGTGTCCGACCTGTCTACCGTGACCCTTCCTCGGCACTCAGCATACCGAGTCACGTGCACTGTGCCTATTAATGTTTTGCCAGATGCGAGCGGGCCTCTAGAAGGCAAAGGTGGGCATTCGGGAAGGCCGAATGTCCGTCGACGCAGTCCCGTCAGAGAAGGAGTGGCCCTCCTGGCGACTCACGTCCGGGTCCCAGTGCTGGAACTCCTGCAAGAGGTTGGCGAAGCGATAGTCCCAGTTGAGGACGTCGGGGTGGCAGTGCAGGTAGAGCTCCGGGCACTGATGCACCAGGTCCTGGGCGAGGATGTTGTAGGACATGACGGTGAACTGGAACGGAGAGCAGTTCCCCGCCGGCAGCCCCTGCCGAGCCTCTGGCTGCGGGGAGAGTTCCTCCCATTCGCGCCACAAGATTTCTAAAGGCAGGAGGCAGGCCTGTGTCAGTCACAGGTGCTTTGGGGATTTACGCTCTCCATTTCCCCCGGCAACTCCTCCCCGCCCCTAGTCCCTGCACTGCTCCAAACTCTACAACTCGGAAACCAAAGACAATGGGGATCCCCCTCCATCAGGGCAACTTCTCCGCCTGACGCTTTGGAATTCCGCCTACTCCTTCCTCAGATCACCCTCGGCTTCCTTCTGTTTGAAGGGGGCTCCCGGGACTCTTCCCCACTCCCAAGCCACGGAGCCCAGGACCGTCACGCCCTCTGAGGATGCTACGAGGAGTGTGGCCTCGTGGAAGGACCACGGGCTTGGGAGTCAGGCGACCTGGGTCCTAATTTATTCATTCATTCAATCGTACTTATTGAGCGCTTACTGTACTAAGCGTTTGGGAAGTACAAGTCGGCAACATATAGAGACGGTCCCTACCCAACAACGGGCTCACAGCTAATCCCAGCTCTGCCCCCAAACGGCCTGCTGTGCGACTTTGGGCCGGCCACTTTGCTTCCCCGGGCCTCAGTTTCCCCATCTGGGAACCAGGAATTCAATATCTGCTCCCCCTCCCCACTGTGGGGCCCACACTGCATCTAACTGCATCGCCTCCACCCCGGCCCTGAGTGCAGTGCTCAGCACGCAGTGCGCGTTTAACCACTACCGCAGTTATTAAGGACGTTTCCGACCTCGGGCCTGAACGTTTCCAGGTCCCACCAGCAGAAGCCGAGGAAAGAGAAGGGGCGTCTGGTGCTCTGACATCATCGCTAACATTTCGGGGCCCTCCTCCGCTCCAGCCCCAGCCCACAGTCACCCCGCTCTCCTGCCCTCACCCTCCATTTCCCATCAAGACTGACCGTGGTAAGGTACTTCCAGCGAAGGAGCCGGCACGTACTCCAAACCCTCGAAGGGCCAACCGGACGCTTCCCCTTCCGGCCCCAACTCGGGCGCTAAGCTCCAAGATGCCACGGCAGGACCTTCTTCCCACTGGTCCGTACACAGGGCAACCTCGGGAGGGGCCTCGCAGTCTGGAAACTGGCGGTCCGGTGGCGTGGGGATGGCCACCCACGTGTCTGCGTCCGCTTTGGGGAAAGGCCCCTCTTCCTGCTGCACCCCGGGGTAAGGTTCTCCGAGCACCAGAGTGCGGAGGTCACTGAGCTGCACGCTGGACCACTTGTCTTCCGAAGCCACGTCCTGCTGCTCCACGGAGCTGGCCATTAGGAGTGCCAAACTGCCTTCCCCACGGGCCAGCCCCTTCTCCAAACAAGCACCCCCGCCGGCGGGCGAGAGCAACCTGTTGGCCTCTTCTTCTCGCCACTGCTGCAGCAGGCCTTCTCTCTCCTCTTCTGGAGACAGAGCAAACTCCCCCTCGGCCTGGGGGGGTGAGCTCTTCGCCAGGACATTCTTCCGGCATGTAAGAAAGGCATCTGTCAGGAAGAGCCAAGACGCTGGGTTAGAGGGGAACGGCACTGTCATGCACTCACCCTTCTCCACCCGGCATGGGGCTTTTCTGACCGCTCGGCAGGGAAAGGTGATATCAGGCTGCATCACCCGCCCGAGCATCTTCCGGGTCAAGCCATCGATACCATTTACTGAGTGCTTAATGAGTGCAGAGCAACGTAGTAAGAGCTTTGGGCATACTCCCTGCCCACGAGGAGCTTACAGTCTAGAGGGGGAAACAAACTGCCACCACGCTGATCCTACACCGCAGCTGACCTCCGGATCATTTCTC
Source organism: Tachyglossus aculeatus (assembly GCF_015852505.1). Lineage (NCBI taxonomy): Eukaryota > Metazoa > Chordata > Mammalia > Monotremata > Tachyglossidae > Tachyglossus > Tachyglossus aculeatus. Next base: position 169,967,586 of record NC_052066.1, on the reverse strand, counting down.
AACAAAAAAGTTCAATCCATGTCCCCCCACTCCTCCAGAACCTCCGGTGGTTGCCCACCCACCCCGCATCAAACAGAAACTCTTTACCATTGACTTTAACGTGCTCAATCGGCTCTCCCCATCCTTTGGATTTCCTCACTGATTTCCTACAGATCAGCTCACGCATTCAGCTCCTCTAACTCTAGCTTACTCACTGCGCCCCATTCTCATCTATCTCACTGCTGACCCCTTTCCCATGTGGTCCCCCTCGCCTGGAACTCCCTCCCCCTCCATATAGGCCAGACCACGACTCTCTCCACCTTCAAAGCATTATTAAGGTCAAATGTCCTCCAAGATCCCTTCCCCAATTAAGCCCTCTTCTCCCCAGCTTGCTTTCCCGTCTGTGTTGCCTATGCACTTGGATCTATGCCCTTTGGACATTTGATATTCGCCTCACCAGTCCCAAAACGCTTACAATACATATCTTGAAGCTAGATATTATAAATTACTCATTTATGTTGATGTCTGTCTCCCCCTCCAGACTGGAAGCTCGTTGTGGGAACATGTCTGCTAATTCTGTTAAATTGGGCTCTCCCAAGAGCCTCGTACAGTGCTCTGCACAGAGTAAGAGCTCAGTCAATACCTCTAATTGACAGGCATTAATATAAATCAATTACAGATATGCATGTAAGTGCTGGGGAGCCGAGGGTGGGATGGATGAAGGCTACAAATCCATGTGCAAGGGCAGTGCAGAAGGGATGGGGAGAAGACAGGAGGGTTTTGTCGGGGAAGGCCTCTTGGAGGAGATGTGACCTTGATGCAGCTTTGAAGGTGGGGTGAGCGATGGTCTGTCATACGCAGAGCGGGAGGGAGGACGTGGGTAAGGGGCCGGCAGCGAGACGGACAAGATTGCAGGATGGTGAGTACGTTTGCCCTGGAGGAATGAAGCGTGCTGGCTGGATTGCAGTAGGACATCATCGAGGAGGGGGGAGAGCTGATTTAGTGCTTTAAAGCCTACGGTAAGGAGTCTCTATTTGTTGCAGAGGTGGACGGGCAACGATCGAAAGTTTCGGAGTAGGGAGATGTGAAGTGAATGTTTCTTTCAGAAAAACGATCTGGGCAGCAGACTGAAATTAATACTGGATTGGGAAGAGACAGGAGGTCAGAGAGGGGGCTGATGCAGAAGTCCAGGCGGGATAAGATAAGGGTTTGGGTCAGCCTAGAAGTAGTCTGGATGGAGAAGAAAGGGCAGATTTTAGCAATGCGGTCACGGTAGAACCAACAGGATTTGGTGACAGATTGAATATGTGGGTTGAATGAGAGAGAGGAGTTGAGGATAGTGCCAAGGTTACGGGCTTGTGAGTCAGGGAGGGTAGCGGTATTGTCCGTGGCAATGGGAAACAAGGAGGACAGAGTTTGCGGGGGAAGAGGAAGAGTTTTGTTTCGGACAGGTTAAGTTTGAGTTGTTGGCAGGAAACAAGAAATAATAATAATAACGGTATTCGTTAAGCTCTTCCTATGGGTCAAGCACTATACGAACAGCTGAGGATAGATACAAGATAAATCAGGTCCCCCATGGGGCTCACTGTCTAAGTAGGAGGGTGGGCAGGGAATGTGACTACGAACCCTGTTAATAAAGTCTTTTTGGTCTCATAAATCATTCTGTGCACATCTCCCATTGCTCAAAACCTTCACCATAGGCTTTAAGGCGCTCAATCAGCTCTCTTCCCTCTTCCTCTCGCCTTCAAATCCGACGGACCTCCACTCATCTCTTCTCCCAAGCCCTCCGAAAATCCCGTCCCCTCCAAGCAGCCTTTCCTGACTAACCTACTGGGTCGCCTATGCACTCTGTCCTAACCCCTAAACACTGAGCTACTCCACCCACATCGCACTTACATATACGTCCTTCTACTTGGCCGCCTCCTTTATCTGTAATTTATTTTAATGCCTGTCTTTCCCGCTAAATTGTCAACTCCTTGTGGGCGAGAACCCAGTTTACTTAAGCTATTGTACTCTCCCAGGCGTTCAATACAGTTTGGGGTTGGTGTGTTTTTTCTTTTACGGTATTTGGTACGTGCTCACTATCTATCAGGCTGTCTACTAAGTGCTGGGGTAGATACGAGCTAATCAGGTTGGACACAGTCCCTGTCCCACGCAGGACTCAGGATCTTAATTCTCATTTTACAAGTGAGGAAACTGAGGTACAGAAAAGTTAAGTGACTTGCCTAAGGCTACACAGCAGACATGTGGAAGAGCCAGGATTATAAATCAGGCCCTTCCAACTCCCACCAGGTCCCCGCTCTACCCCCTAGACCACGCTGCTTCACAGTGCTTCGCACACAGTCGGTGCTCAATAAATACCACCGACTCATCGATCCTCGGAATAACACTCCACACAGTAACTCGCTGGGCCTTCCCCAGCTAAATCGGATTAAATGATCCTCAAGAGGTATAATGTGAACTTACAGAACTTAGCAATAATAGAATTATTATTCTATGGAATAATAGAACTTATAGAATTTAGCAATAAGGGGCTTCACTGCACGTTACTGGGGCATCCCAGCAGTTCTGCACAGGTCCGGGGGTCAGAAGGTCATGAGTTCTAATCCCGGCTCTGCCACCCGTCTGCTGTGTGACCCCGAGCAAGTCCCTTCCCTTCTCTTTGCCTCAGTTCCATCATCTGTAAAATGGGATTGAGAATGTGAGCCCTAGGTGGGAAAGGGACTGTGTCCAGCCTGATTTGCTTGTATCCATCCCAGCGCTCAGTACAGTGCCCGGCACATAGGAAGCGCTTAAATACCATCATTATTATTATTAGTTCTTATTCTATCTCTCACTGGATGATGCCAAAAAATACAATAATAATAATGGTATTGATTAAGCACCTACTATGTGCCAAGCACTGTTCTAAGCACTGGGGTAGATGTGATCATGAGTAAGTCACTTAAATTCTCTGTGCCTCAGTTACCTCATCTGCAAAATGGGAATTAAAAGTGTGAGCCCCACGTGGGACGACCTGATTACCTTGAATCTACCCCAGTGCTTGGCACATAGTAAGCACTTAGCGAATACCAAAATTATTGTTATTACAAGGTACGTAGAGTGCTCCACGTGAGGCTCAGGATCGTAATCCCCATTTTCCAGATGAGGGAACTGAGGCACGGAGAAGTGAAGCGACTGGCCCAAAGTCACACAGCAGACAAGTGGTGGAGCCAGGATTAGAACCCACGACCTCTGACTCCCAAGCCGTCTGCTGTGTATCCTTTGGTTAAGTCACTTCACTTCTCCGTGCCTCAGTGACCTCATCTGTCAAATGGGGATGGAGATTGTGGGCCTCACGTGGGACAACCTGCTGACCTTGTCTCTCCCCTGGTGCTTAGAACAGTGCTTGGCACACAGTAAGCACTTAATAAATGCCATCATTATTATTAAATACCGCAGCAAGGCTCAGTGGAAAGAGCACGGGCTTTGGAGTCAGAGGTCATGGGTTCAAATCCCAGCTCCACCAACTGTCATTCATTCAATCATATTTATTGAGTGCTTACTGTGTGCAGAGCACTGGACTAAGCTCTTGGGAAGTTCAAGTTGGCAACATATACAGACTGTCCCTACCCAACAGTGGACTCACAGTCTAGAAATAATAATAATGATGATGATATTTGTCAAGCACTTACTATGTGCGAAGCACTGCTTTAAGCGCTAGAGACAGTCCCTACCCGACAACGGGCTCACAGTCTAGAAGGGGGAGACAGACAACAGAACAAGCAGACAGGTGTCAATACCATGAGAATAAACAGAATTATAGCTATAGGCACGTCATTAATAAAATAAATAGAGTAGTAAATAGGTACAAATTCATTCATTCAATCGTATTTATTGAGCGCTTACTGTGTGCAGAGCACTGGACTAAGTGCTTGGGAAGTCCAAGTTGGCAACATATAGAGATGGTCCCTACCCAACAACAGGCTCACAGTCTAGAAGGGGGAGACAGACAACAGAACAAGTAGACAGGGGTCAATACCAACAGGATAAATTCATTCATTTGTTCAATCGTATTTATTGAGCGCTTACTGTGTGCAGAGCACAGGACTAAGCGCTTGGGAAGTACAAGTAGGCAATATAGAGAGACAGTCCCTACCCGACAGCGGGCTCACAGTCTAGAAGGGGGAGACAGAAAACAGAACAAGTAGACAGGTGTCAATACCATGAGAATAAATAAAATTATAGCTATAGGCATGTCATTAATAAAATAAATAGAGTAGTAAATAGGTGCAAATTCATTCATTCAATCGTATTTATTGAGTGCAGAGCACTGGACTAAGCGCTTGGGAAGTCCAGGTTGGCAACATTTAGAGACGGTCCCTACCCAACTGTGGGCTCACAGTCTAGAAGTAATAATAATAATGATGGCTTTTGTCAAGCACTTACTATGAGTAAAGCACTATTTTAAGCGCTAGAGACGGTCCCTACCCGACAACGGGGTCACAGTCTAGACGGGGGAGACAGACAACAGAACAAGTAGACAGGTGTCAATACCATCAAAATAAACAGAATTATGGCTATAGGTACGTCATTAATAAAATAAATAGAGTAGTAAACAGGTGCAAATTCATTCATTCAATCGTATTTATTGAATGCAAAGTACTGTACTAAGCGCCTGGGAAGTCCAAGTTGGCAACATATAGAGACGGCCCCTACCTGACAACGGGCTCACAGTCTAGAAGGGGGAGACAGACAACAGAACAAGTAGACAGGTGTCAATACCATCAGAATAAATAGAATTATAGCTATAGGCACGTCATTAATAAAATAAATAGAGTAGTAAATAGGTGCAAATTCATTCATCATTCAATCGTATTTATTGAGTGCAGAGCACTGCACTAAGCTCTTGGGAAGTCCAAGTTGGCAACATATAGAGACAGTCCCTACCCAACAACAGGCTCACAGTCTAGAAGGGGGAGACAGACAACAGAACAAGTAGACAGGTGTCAAAACCATCAGAATAAATAGAATTATAGCTATAGGCACGTCATTAATAAAATAGAGTACTAAATAGGTGCAAATTCATTCATTCATTCAATCGTATTTATTAGGTGCAGAGCACTGTACTAAGCGCTTGGAAAGTCCAAATTGGCAACATAGAGAGACGGTCCCTACCCAACAACGGGCTCACAGTCTAGAAGGGGGAGACAGACAACAGAACAAGTAGACAGGTGTCAATACCATCAGAATAAGTAGAATTATAGCTATAGGCATGTCATTAATAAAATAAATAGAGTACTTAATAGGTGCAAATTCATTTATTCATTCATTCAATCGTATTTATTGAGCGCTTACGGTGCACAGAGCACTGGACTAAGCACTTGGGAAGTCCAAGTTGGCAACATATAGACGGTCCCTACCCGGCAACGGGCTCACAGTCTAGAAGGGGGAGACAGACAACAGAACAAGTAGACAGGTGTCAATACCAACAGAATAAATTCATTCATTCGTTCAATCGTATTTATTGAGCGCTTACTGTGTGCAGAGCACAGGACTAAGCGCTTGGGAAGTACAAGTTGGCAATATAGAGAGACGGTCCCTACCCGACAGCGGGCTCACAGTCTAGAAGGGGGAGACAGAAAACACAACAAGTAGACAGGTGTCAATACCATGAGAATAAATAAAATTATAGCTATAGGCATGTCATTAACAAAATAAATAGAGTAGTAAATAGGTGCAAATTCATTCATTCATTCATTCAATCGTATTTATTGAGTGCAGAGCACTGGACTAAGCGCTTGGGAAGTCCAAGTTGGCAACATATAGAGATGGTCCCTACCCAACTGTGGGCTCACAGTCTAGAAGTAATAATAATGATGGCATTTGTCAAGCGCTTACTATGAGTAAAGCACTATTTTAAGTGCTAGAGACGGTCCCTACCCGACAACGGGGTCACAGTCTAGATGGGGGAGACAGACAACAGAACAAGTAGACAGGTGTCAATACCATCAGAATAAACAGAATTATGGCTATAGGTACGTCATTAATAAAATAAATAGAGTAGTAAATAGGTGCAAATTCATTCATTCAATCGTATTTATTGAATGCAAAGTACTGTACTAAGCGCCTGGGAAGTCCAAGTTGGCAACATATAGAGACGGCCCCTACCTGACAACGGGCTCACAGTCTAGAAGGGGGAGACAGACAACAGAACAAGTAGACAGGTGTCAATACCATCAGAATAAATAGAATTATAGCTATAGGCACGTCATTAATAAAATAGAGTAGTAAATAGGTGCAAATTCATTCATCCAATCGTATTTATTGAGTGCAGAGCACTGTACTAAGCGCTTGGGAAGTCCAAGTTGGCAACATAGAGAGACGGTCCCAACCCAACAGTGGGCTCACGGTCTAGACCGGTCAGCCGTGTGACTTTGGGCAAGTCCTCTTCACTTCTCCGGGCCTCGGTTCCCTCATCTGTGAAATGGGGATGAAGACCGTGAGCCCCCCCCGGGGGACAACCTGATCACCTTGTAACCTCCCCAGCGCTTAGGACAACCAATCAATCAATCAATCGTATTTATTGAGCGCTTACTGTGTGCAGAGCACTGGACTAAGCGCTTGGGAAGTCCAAGTTGGCAACATACAGAGACGGTCCCTACCCGACAGGCAGGTTCACAGTCTAAAAGGGGGAGACAGAGAACAAAACCAAACATACTAATAAAGTAAAATAAATAGAATAGATAGGTACAAGTAAAATAGAGTAATAAATACGTACAAACATATATACAAGTGCTGTGGGGAAGGGAAGGAGGTAAGATGAGGGGGATGGAGGGGGGAGGAGGGGGACAGTGCTTTGCACATAGTAAGCGCTTAACAAATACTATTATTATTATTAATATAATATATATATATATATAATATATATAATATATATAATAATAATGCCGGGGTGGCCCGCCGGGATTACCTGAGAAGGCCCGGAGGAGGCGGACGGCGGGCCACAGCAGGTAGCACAGAAAGGTGCCAATCATCGCGGGGCGGGCACGCGCACAGGCGCGCGCATGCGCGCGCTCCCTCCCCCCGGCCACGTGGCCGCGCGGCCACCGCTCCCGCTCCCGGCCCTTCAACAACAACTTTATTAGGAGCCGCGGACAGCGGGCGGCGGCCGGAAGTCGGCGGAGGGGGGAGAAGGAGGCCTGCACCGCCCAGCGGCCTAGGCCGCCTCACCTCATGGCCGCCATTGCCTCACCCTGAGGGCTCCCCCCACCTCATGCCGCCCACCTGTCATTTCCATCATCAATCAATCAATCAATCAGCCCAGTTCCATCGATCCATTCTCATTTTGCCATTCATTCCTTCAATCATTCAATCAGCCCAATTCCATCCATCCATTCTCATGGGTGTTGACACCTGTCCATTCATTCCTTCAATCCTATTTAGTGAGTGCTTCCTGTGTCCTAATCAATCAATCAATCAATCAATCAATCAATCGTATTTATTGAGCACTTACTGTGTGCAGAGCACTGTACTAAGCACTTGGGAAGTACAAATTGGCATCAGATAATAATAATAATAATAATAATAATAATAATAATAATAATAATAATAATGGACAACAGATAATACTATTCATTCATTCAATCGTATTTAGACTTTTAGACTGTGAGCCCACTGTTGGGTAGGGACTGTCTCTAGATGTTGCCAACTTGGACTTCCCAAGCGCTTAGTCCAGTGCTCTGCACACAGTAAGCGCCCAATAAATATGATTGATTGATTGATAGATGTTGCCAACTTGTACTTCCCAAGCGCTTAGTCCAGTGCTCTGCACACAGTAAGCGCTCAATAAATATGATTGATTGATTGATTGATTGAGAGATGTTGCCAACTTGTACTTCCCAAGCGCTTAGTCCAGTGCTCTGCACACAGTAAGCGCCCAATAAATACGATTGATTGATTGATTGATGTTGCCAACTTGTACTTCCCAAGCGCTTAGTCCAGTGCTCTGAACACAGTAAGCGCTCAATAAATACGATTGATTGATTGATTGATTGATGGAGCACTTACGGTGCGCAGAGCACTGGACTAAGCGCTTGGGAAGTCCAAGTTGGCAACATCGAGAGACGGTCCCTACCCGACAGCGGGCTCACAGTCTTGAAGGGGGAGAAAGACAACAAAACAAAACATATGAACCAAATAAAATAAATAGAATAAATATGGACAAGTAATTCTTTCATTCATTCTATCGTATTTATTGAGCGCTTACGGTGTGCAGAGCACTGGACTAAGCGCTTGGGAAGTCCAAGTTGGCAACATCGAGAGACGGTCCCTACCCAACAGCGGGCTCACAGTCTAGAAGGGGGAGACAGACAACAAAACAAAACAGATGAACAAAATAAAATAAATAGAATAAATATGTACAAGTAATTCATTCATTCATTCAATCATATTTATTGAACGCTTCCTGTGTCCTAAGCACTTGGAAAGTACAAATTGGCATCAGATAATAATAATAATCGGCAACAGATAATACTATTCATTCATTCAATCGTATTTATGGAGTGCTTATGATGTGCTGAGCACTGGACTAAGCGCTTGGGAAGTCCAAGTTGGCAACATCGAGAGAGAGTCCCTACCCGACAGCGGGCTCACAGTCTAGAAGGGGGAGACAGACAACAAAACAAAACATATGAACCCAATAAAATAAATAGAATAAATATGTACAAGTAATTCTTTCATTCATTCAATCGTATTTATTGAGCTCTTACGGTGTGCAGAGCACTGGACTAAGCGCTTGGGAAGTCCAAGTTGGCCACATAGAGAGACGGTCCCTACCCGACAGCGGGCTCACAGTCTAGAAGGGGGAGACAGACAACAAAACAAAACAGATGAACAAAATAAAATAAATAGAATAAATATGTACAAGTAATTATTTCATTAATTCATTCAATCATATTTATTGAGCGCTTCGTGTGTCCTAAGCACTTGGGAAGTACAAATGGGCATCAGATAATAATAATAATAATAATAATCGGCAACAGATAATACTATTCATTCATTCAATCATATTTAGACTTTTAGACTGTGAGCCCACTGTTAGGTAGGGACTGTCTCTATATGTTGCCAACTTGGACTTCCCAAGCACTTAGTAAAGTGCTCTGCACACAGTAAGCACTCAATAAATGCAATTGATTGATTGATTGATTGATGGAGCGCTTACGGTGTGCAGAGCACTAGACTAAGCGCTTGGGAAGTCCAAGTTGTCAACATCGAGAGACGGTCCCTACCCGACAGCGGGCTCACAGTCTAGAAGGGGGAGACAGACAACAAAACAAAACATATGAACAAAATAAAATAAATAGAATAAATATGTACAAGTAATTCTTTCATTCATTCATTCAATCATATTTATTGAGCACTTACTGTGTGCAGAGCACTATACTAAGCGCTTGGGAAGTACAAGTTGGCAACATAGAGAGACGGTCCCTACCCAACAACGGGCTCACAGTCTAGAAGGGGGAGACAGACAACAGAATAAGTAGACAGGTGCCAATACCATCAAAATAAATTCATGTATTCATTCAATCGTATTTATTGAGCAGTTACTGTGTGCAGGGCACTGGACTAAGTGCTTGGGAAGTCCAAGTTGGCAACTTCTAGAGACGGTCCCTACCCGACAGCGGGCTCACAGTCTAGAAGGGGGAGACAGACAACAAAACAAAACAGATGAACAAAATAAATAGAATAAATATGTACAAGTAATTCTTTTATTCATTTATTCAATCGTATTTATTGAGTGCTTACTGTGTACAGAGCACTGGACTAAGCGCTTGGGAAGTCCAAGTTGGCAACATAGAGAGACGGTCCCTACCCGACAACGGGCTCACAGTATAGAAGGGGGAGACAGACAAGAAAACAAAACATATGAACAAAATAAAATAAATAGAATAAATATGGACAAGTAATTCTTTCATTCATTCATTCAATCGTATTTATTGAGCACTTACTGTGTGCAGAGCACTGTACTTAACACTTGGGAAGTACAAGTTGGCAACATAGAGAGACGGTCTCTACCCAACAACGGGCTCACAGTCTAGAAGGGGGAGACAGACAATAGAACAAGTAGACAGGTGTCAATACCATCAGAATAAATAGAATTATAGCTATAGGCACGTCATTAATAAAATAAATAGAGCAGTAAATGGGTACCAATTCATTCATTCATTCATTCAATCTTATTTATTGAGCGCTTACTGTGTACACAGCGCTGTACTAAGCGCTTGGGAAGTACAAGTTGGCAACATATAGAGACGGTCCCTACCCAACAGTGGGCTCACAGTCTAGAAATGATAATAATGGTGATGGTATTTGTCAAGAGCTTACTATGTGCAAAGCACTGTTCTAAGCCCTAGAGATGGTCCCTACCCGACAACGGGCTCACAGTCTAGAAGGGGGAGACAGACAACAGAACAAATAGACAGGTGTCAATACCATGAGAATAAATAGAATGATAGCTATAGGCATGTCATTAAAAAGATAGAGTAGTAAATAGGTACAAATTCATTCATTCAATCATTTATTGAGCGCTTACTGTGTGCAGAGCACTGGACTAAGCGCTTGGGAAGTACAAGTTGGCAACATATAGAGATGGTCCCTACCCAACTAAAATCAATAGAGTAATAAATACGTACAAATATACAAAGTGCTGTGGGGAGGGGAAGGGGGTAGGACAGAGGGAGGAGGAGGAGAATGATGGCATTGTTCTAAGCGCTGGGGCACATACAAGGTCATCATGTTGTCCCACGTGGGGCTCACAGTCTTCATCCCCATTTTACAGTTGAGGTAACTGAGGCACAGAGAAGGTACGTGACTTGCCTAAAGTCACACATCTGATAAGTGGAGGAGCTGGGATTAGAACCCACGACCTCTGACTCCCAAGCCCAGGCTCTTTCCACTAAACCACGCTGCTTCTCTTGTTTTGTTTTGTCATCTGTCTGCCCCCTTCCTAGACTGTGAGCCCGTTGTTCATTCAGTCATTCATTCAATCATATTTACTGATGATGATGATGGCATTTATTAAGCGCTTACTATGTGCAAAGCACTGTTCTAAGCTCTGGGGAGGTTACAAGGTGATCAGGTTGTCCCACGTGGGGCTCGCAGTCTTAATCCCCATTTTTACAGAAGAAGTCACTGAGGCACAGAGAAGTTAAGTGACTTGCCCAAAGTCACACAGCTGACAATTGGCGGAGCCAGGGTTTGAACCCATGACCTCTGACTCCAAGCCCGGGCTCTTTTCCACTGAGCCATACTGAGCGCTTACTGTGTGCAGAGCACTGTACTAGGCGCTTGGGAAGTACAAATCGGCAACATATGTAGACGGTCCCCATCCAATCTCTAGCTGTTGCCCAATTGTACTTTCCAATCGATTAGGCCAGTGCTCTGCACACAGTAATAATAATAATAACAATGTTGGTATTTGTTAAGTGCTTACTATGTGCCAAGCATAATAATAATAATGTTGGCATTTGTTAAGCGCTTACTATGTGCCAAGCACTGTTCTAAGCGCTGGGGTAGATACAAGGTAATCAGGTTGTCCCACGTGGGGCTCAGAGTCTTCATCCCCGTTTTACAGATGAGGGAACTGAGGCCCAGAGAAGTTAAGTGACTTGCCCAAGGTCACACAGCTGACAAGTGGCAGAGCCGGGATTAAAACCCATGACCTCTGGCTCCCCAGCCCGTGATCTTTCCACTGAGCCACACTGCTTCTCCAAGCGCTCAATAAATACGATTGAATGAATGAAGGAAGGAATCGGTCCATGGTATTGATTGAACAATAATAACGATGGCATTTGTTAAGCGCTTACTATGTGCCGAGCACTGTTCTCAGCACTGGGGGAGATTCAAGGTCATCAGGTTTTCCCATATGGGGCTCACAGTCTTAAACCCCATTTTACAGATGAGAGAACTGAGGCACAGAAACATCAGGTGTCAAGCATTGCTCTAGGCGCTGGGGTAGATATAAGCTGATCAGGTTTTTTTTAAAAAGTATTCATTAAGTACTTACCATGTACCAGGCACTGTTCTAAGCACTGGGGTAGTTACAAGGTAATCTGGTTGGTTACAGTCCCTGTCCCAAATTGGGTTCACAGTCTTAATCCCCATTTTACAGATGAGTTAACTGAGGCCCAGAAAAGTGAAGTGACTTGCCAAAAGTCACACAGCTGATCAGTGGCGGAGCCGGGATTAGAACCCACGACCTCTGACTCCCAAGCCTGGGCTCTTTCCACTATGCCATGCTGCTTCTCTCTAACTACTGCAACTACTAGTCATTCACTGATTGAGTGCTTGCTGCGAATAAGGCACTGTGCTAAGCGCTTAGGAGAGTTCAGTACAACAGTAAACAGACACATTTGCTGCCCATTCATTCATTCAATCATATTTATTGAGCGCTTACTGTGTGCAGAGCAATCAATCAATCAATCAATCAATCGTATTTATTGAGTGCTTACTGTGTGCAGGGCACTGTACTAAGCACTTGGGAGAGTACCATACAACAGCATTAGCAGACACATTCCCTGCCCATAACAAGCTTACAATTTAGAGGACACGAGTTTACAGTCTAGATGACTCCTACTACTCCAGAGTTTAGAACAGCGCTTGGCACATAGTAAGCGCTTAACCAATACTATCATTATTATGACTACTACTACTACCACTACTATTACTAATAGTAATAATAATAATAATATTTGTTAAGCACCTACTATGTGTCAAGCACCGTTCTAAGCCCCGGGGTAGACAAAAGCTGATCAGATTTTTTTTTCATGTATTCATTAAGCACTTACCATGTACCAGACACTGTTCTAAGCACTGGGGTAATCTGGTTGTCCCTGTCCCATGCTGGGTTCACAGTCTTAATCCCCATTTTACAGATGAGTTAACTGAGGCACAGAGAAGTGAAGTGACTTGCCCAAAGTCACACAAGAAAGCAAGCAGTGGAGTCGGGATTAGAACCCAGGTCCTTCTGACCCTAGGCCTGTGCTTTAACCACTAGGCCACCCTGCTCCTCATAGATTGGGCACAGTCCCTGTCCCACGTGGGGCTCACAGTCTTCACACTCATTTTGCCAAGCTATTATTATTATTATATATTACATTATTATTATATAGATACAATATTATTAATTGTGTTATTTGTTAAGCACTTTCTACGTACCAGACACCGTACTAAGTGCTATGATGGATACCAGCAAATCAGGTTGGACATAGTTCCTTTCCACATGGGGCTCACAATCTTAATCCCCTTTTTTACTTTTTTATTACTCTACTTATTTATTTATTTTACTTGTACATATCTATTCTATTTATTTTATTTTATTAGTATGTTTGGTTTTGTTCTCTGTCTCCCCCTTTTAGACTGTGAGCCCACTGTTGGGTAGGGACTGCCTCTGTATGTTGCCAACTTGGACTTCCCAAGCGCTTAGTACAGTGCTCTGCACACAGTAAGCACTCAATAAATACGATTGATTGATTGATTGATTGATTTTTTCAGATGATGATGATGATTATGGTATTTGTTATGCACTTACTATATGTCAAGCACTGTTCTAAGCACTGAGGGAGATGCAAGGTAATCAGTTGGCCCATGCGGGGCTCACAGTCTTTAACCCCCACTTTACAGATGAGGTGACTGAGGCACCGAGAAGTGAAGTGGCTTGCCCAGAGTCACACAGCTGACAAGTGGCGGAGCCGGGATTAGAACTCTTGACCTGTGGACTCCTAAGCCCGTGCTTTTTCCACTGAGCCATGCTGCTTCTCTGAGCAGCTTCTCTGTGCCTGAGGTAATCAGGCACAGGGATTTTAAGTGAAGTGATTTGCCCAAATGCCCAGCCTCCCTCCATCTCAGATTCATTCATTCAGTCGTGTTTATTGAGCGCTTACTGTGTGCACAGCATTGTGCTAAGCCCTTGGGAGAAAATATAACAATGAAACAATAAATAGATCCATTTATAATTTAGAGGACTCGAGTTTACAGTCTAGATGACTCCTACTACTCCAGAGTTTAGACCAGTGCTTGGCACATAGTAAGCGCTTAAACAATACTATCATTATTATTACTACTACTACTACTACCACTACTACTACTAATAGTAATAATAATAATATTTGTTAAGCACCTACTATGTGTCAAGCACTGTTCTAAGCCCTGGGGTAGACAAAAGCTGATCAGATTTTTTTTTTTTGGAAAAAAAAATAATAGCTCTGCCAGTCACAGGGCAGAGTTGGGATTAGAACCCAGATCCTTCTGACTTCCAGTCCCAGGTTCTATCCATTAGGTCACACTGCTTCTCTTGCTATGTGCAGAGCACTGCAGTAAGCATTTGAGAGAGTTTTTAGACTGTGAGCCCACTTTTGGGTAGGGACTGTCTCTATATGTTGCAAACTTGTACTTCCCAAGCTCTTAGTCCAGTGCTCTGCACACAGTAAGCGCTCAATAAATACGATTGATGATGATGATACAATGCAATAGAGCCGGTGGACACAATCTCTACCCTCAAGAAGCGTACAGTCTACCCCATCCCGCTCCCCCAAGCAATGGGTAGGTTTTCTGCCCCGACCCCGAGGCAGCAGAGATCCCCCACAACCTCCTCATGGCCCTGAGGGAACGAAGCTGGAGGGCTTGGATGTTGTCAAGCCGAGAAGAAGGCGGAAGGGAGGGATCCAAGAGTCTCCATTGAGTGAAAACGATTCCCGTGTACTCCGAGTGGGCTGAGTATCCTGGTTCTCTTAATCCTAAATTTTACCAGCTGTTGTCATTATTTCCCGCATCCCGGGAGGCAGTGCCTGAAGCGCCTGACCTCTCATTCGTGGCTGGAGTCGTTGTTGTTCCGAGAAGCCTTCTGGGGAGTCTCCAGACCCGGGGCTGGCAGGGTACATCATGACACAGGCTGGCTGGAGGGAGACAGAGACACGTAGACACACTCAATAATCTCCCACTTTGGCCAATCCCATCACCCCCATGCCCTCAGCATTGTCAATTATTGGGAGGGCAAGAGCAGTAAAAGGGTTAAATACCACCCGCATGGGGTGACCACTGGCCACCATCAGATGCCCGTGATGTCACACCAGCAGAAGCAGCACGGCCTGGTGGAAAGGGCACATATCTGGGAGTCAGAGTTCTAATCCCGGCTCCCCTACTTGTCTTCTATGTAGCCTTGGGCAAACCCACTTCTCCGTGCCTCAGTGACCTCATCTGTAAAATAGGGATTAAAATGATGAGCCCCATGTGGGACATGGACAGTGTCCCACCTGATTAGCTTGTGTCTACCTCAGCACATAGTAAGCACTTAACAGATACCATTAAAAAATTCTAGTGTAATTACATCACATCATTTAAGGCAAGCCGAACCTAGAGCAGGTCACTTGGGGGGCCCCTGAGACCCTCCCCATTCCTCCAGAGCCCTCGGACTCCCCGAACCCCCAGGCCCCTGTTAATGTGGACATTGATTTTGGGAGCAAATCTGACTGTGAGCTCGTCACGGGCAGGAAATAGATCTATTTATTGTTGTATTGTTGTATTGTCTCCCAAGTGCTTAGCACAGTGCTGTGCACACAGTAAGCACTCAATAAATACGACTGAATGAATGAATCTGAGATGGAGGGAGGCTGGGCATTTAAAAGAACCTGTCATAAAGGCGTCCTGGGTTTTGTCCATACCAGACAGGGGACAGACCGGCTGAAACCCAGGCTGTTCGGTATAAAAGAGACAAAGGCCATCCTAATCTGAAGTGTCTGGCACATAGTAAGCGCTTAACAAATGCCATTAAAAACAAGAATCGTGTCTACTAATTTTACTGTACTCTCCCAAATGCTCTGTCCACAGAAGGCCCTCAGTAAATACTACTTACGTATCACAGAAGCCATGAGATTCCCACCCTCTGTCCTTACATGCCCCAAGAAAAACCAGGATCCCTAGTTCTTTCTCCTTCAGTAAAATGTTCTGGTTAGCTCCCAGGTAGTACTAGGACCCCAAAATGCCTGCTTCTGAAGTAGTCTCACCCTTCCGAGGCTCTAAGAGCCCAAATGATAATCAATCAGTGGTCTTTATTGAATGTTTACTACGTGCAGAACGCTATACTAAGCATTTGGGGGAGGCACAACGCAACAGAATTAGCAGAAATGTTCCCTGCCGGTGTAATGGTCACCTGCCTTCCTCTATGTCTATGGAAGGAAATCAGCATGTGAGGACATTGGGACATTTCTCTCTAAAGAAATACCTCCATCATGACGTTGCTTCATTCATCCATTCATTCATTCATTCATTCAATCAATTATATTTATTATGTGCTTACTGTGTGTGCAGAGCACTGCACTATGTACTTGGGAAAGTACAATACGACAATAAACAGTGGCATTCCCTGCCCAAAATGAGCTCACAGTCTAGGGTTGGGGGAGACAGGCATCAGTACAAATAAATAAAATTACAGATATATACATAAGTGCTGCGGGGCTGGGGTGGGGGAAGAGCAAAGGGAGCAAGTCAGGGTGATACAGAAGGGAATGGGATATAGGAAAAGTGGGGCTTAGTCTGAGAAGGCCTCTTGGAGGAGATTTGCCTTCCGTAAGGCTTTGAAGGTGGGTAGAGTAACTGTCTTTTAGATTTGAGGAGAGAGGGCATTCCAGGCCAGAGGCAGGACGTGGGCCAGGGGTCGGCAGCGAGACAGTCGAGATTGAGGCACAGTGAGAAGGTTAGCAACAGAGGAGCAGAGAGTGTGGGCTGGGTTGTAGAAGGAGAGAAGCGAGGTAAAGTCGGAGTGGTCGAAGTGATGGAGTGCTTTAAAGCCAATAGTGAGGAGTTCTTGTTTGATATGGAGATGGATGGGAGACCCCTGAAGATTTTTGAGGAGGGGCTTGGCATGTCCTGAACGTTTTTGTGGAAAGATTATCTGGGCAGCGGAGTATGGACTGCAATGGGGAGAGACAGGAGGTTGGGAAATCAGCAAGGAGGCTGATGCAGTAATTTAGGCGGGAGAAGCAACCCTGCCACAATCATCTGACAGGAATCATTAAACACTCTCTCGTCCACTTTGAGTTTATAATGCTCTCTTCAACTCCACTTGCAAAAATCCAGGATTAAAATCAATAAATATATTATGAAATAAAATCAGTGAATGATGAAATTGATTGGGGGTGTGCTCCTTTATCCACTACAGAAGAGACAAGACAACTTTGTGTAGGATAATTAATGGCTTCTCTGAGGCACAGAAAGCATCAGTTTTTTGTCTGGCTTCGGACTACTTCACTATCAGGGCAATGTCCTCATCTTTCATCCTCTGCTTAGGGCTCTCCCTCTGGGTAGCAACTGAACCCAGGAGCAAGAGACCATAAGTGTCAGAAATTGTTTCATTCTGCTCATGGAAATTCTCTTAATGAATGGTCAGAAATTTAAAGAACTACTGTAATGTTTTCCCAGCTGCAATCTGTCTATCCCTGGTTTGAGTCCCTTCTTCCCTAAGTCTCCCCATTCTCCCAACTGCTACTTTCCACTCTTACTTTGCCTCCGATGTGGATTTTCCTAGTCTCCTCTGCTTCCCTAATAGAGGCAAAAGATGAAATGTGTGAGTTCTACCTCTTTCCTCCAGATAACCTTAAAGTCAGGTGATTAACAAGCCTTTTCCAAGAGTTTTATGGCCTTTAAATGACAATAACATTACTTGTTCTGCTATATTGTTTGCCCAGCATCTTGTTTGCAATCAGTCAATAATATTTTATTGAGCACTTACTGTGTGCAGAGCACTGAACTAAGCACTTGGGAGAGTAGGAAAGAGTTAGTAGATACAATCCCTTCTCTCAAGGGGGGAGACAGACACTAAAATAAATTACAGGAACAGGAAGCAATTGAGTCTAAAAGAAGCGTACATCAGTGCTGTGGGTGTGAGTACCTAAATGCTTAAGGGATACGGACTCGAGTGCATAAGTGATGCAGTGGGGGGGTCAGTGTGGGGAGATGAGGGGGAGATGAGAAATTAAGCAGGGAAGACTTCTGAGAGGAGATGTGGTTTTCCAGTGAGGTAAGGGGGAAATATTTCCCCATGTCCCCAAGATGATGAAATTACTGAGTTGATAAAATCGGGAAGGGATGACCAGACCTTCAGAATTTCAGTGCAGCTACGTTTCCTGGTGACTGACTGAAAACTCAAATCCATGAGATTTAGCCAAAGACATGAGCACTTCAGTCCTAAACTAGAAGGGACTCTGGCCTA
The DNA here is from genome assembly GCF_015852505.1 of Tachyglossus aculeatus. Classification (NCBI taxonomy): domain Eukaryota; kingdom Metazoa; phylum Chordata; class Mammalia; order Monotremata; family Tachyglossidae; genus Tachyglossus; species Tachyglossus aculeatus. The sequence goes on along the minus strand of NC_052066.1, from coordinate 169,949,363 downwards.
GATAGTCAGAATTCTTGCTGCTCTGGGCCTGGTGATATTTTAATAATTTGTCTTAATTTGACACTGTTCATCCCCATTTAACCTCAGAGCAATATTCCAAGTGGCATATGGTGCAAAATAAGATAGATTTTATCTACCACTGAAAAGCCTCCTTATTCAAAGGGCAGCCACCTTAAGAACCAAGCATAATGGCAGCTTCCTCACTTATGAGGTTCCGGTGTGGAACCGGCCCACAGAGGGGAAAATACCAACCAATTGATTCACTCACAGTACCTGGGAGTTCTGTCTTGGCCCCGCTGAACACATGAGGGAAGATGGCAGCCCAAGATAAACCAAAGGTAGTCTGGGACCTCTTGTTACCAAGGTCATTCTGGCCAGATCACAATGACTGAATGAGGTCACAGAATACTGGAGCCCTGAAGCAGGGAGGATGGGGAAACCGTCAGGATAAACACACAGGGAAAACTCTTCAGGGAGAGAGCAGATCCGCTCATCCCAATGCCTGGGGAAAGCAAAATTGGGATCAAATCCGGGTCTACCAGCCACCTGTAAGAGCCTGCTTCAGAGGTTGTGATGCCTGGCAAGTAGAAGGAGGCTGTGGTACGTGAGAGAGCCGAGAGCAAGGCCTGAGACAGTGGTAAATGGACAAGGTTTACCACAGAGAAAGGCAGTAAACGGTGAGCTCTCGGCCCCATGGATGACAACGAGGCTTCTGACCTTAAAGCAGAAGGTGAGAAGTCACTTATCACCTCTCAGGTGCCTTTTGGAATAGATAATCTGCAAGCCAGCTAGACCCGGATGGCAAACACACTTCTTTCCCTGCCCATGTAAAAATGCAGGATAGGGTTTTAGCACATCGGTTGGGCCTGGTGATGGGGGAAATTGGGCCGGAAACATTGATTCGGAGCCACCCATTTGGGAGAGACCAGTTTGTGAGGTCATCAGCGCTAGTCTCCTACCTGCAGAAAAGGTGAATGCCTAGAATATGGTGTCTCACCTTTTGGAAAGAATTTCCTGGCAGAGAGTCCCCAAGCTCTCGGTGAAGGCTCTCCTGGTGTTCAATCACTCCTTTAGTCTAGAAGTTCTCTAGTTTTTCTGTGCTCTGGCTAAGATGCTGGAGATTGCAGTCAGTGGCATGGCATGATGGGTCTGAGCCTTAGAGTAAGGAAAGGGAGACAACTTTCTTTGAGAGCCCTGTATGTTTCTGAGCCTGGCCCTCTGACTGAATAAGACTGGTGGGACCAGGCCTGACTGGGCTTGGGCTTCGACTGGGCGATCCGTCTGGAACCATCCTAGGGCAACAATCAATATTACTTGAATGCTTACTGTGTGCAGAGCACTGCACTAAGCACTTGGGAGAGGACAATGGAGTTATTAAACATGGAGTTTACAGTCTAGCCATGGAGACTGACACTAAAATAAATTATTGGTAGGGGAAACAACCATAGTTAAAAGACATGTACATAAGAGCTATGATGTGTGTGTGGTGCAGGGTAGGGGCAGGAATACCCAAGCGCTTAAGGTGACAGGGAGTGGCAATAGTCAGGAGAATAGGTTGGGGAGGTGGAACATCAATCAGGGAAGGCCTCATGGAGGAGAAGTCACACTAAAACAGTTTGGAAGATGGGGGGAGAGCAATGTTCTGCCAGAGGCGAAGGGGGAGGAAATTCCAGGCAGGAGAGAGGGATTGAGCAGTGCTGAAGGGCAAAGACAGCCAGCAGGTCCAGAGGCACGATTTGGGCAGGAGAAGTCACTCAAACTCAGTGCCTGTTCATTAGCCAAGGCTCCAAGTCCCAGCATCCCTCAAGGATGGACAATTCAGCACATGGGACCTCCTGTTCACAGGCAGTCCCCACATTCCCAAAAGAGAGCTAAGGTCCCAATGGGTGTGGATGGGTTTCCGACCGATTTATAGGGCCACCCTCCGGAGCTCATCTCGGGTGGGGCCACAGAATTCCAACCGAGGTAGGAGTCAGTTATGTCGGTTACGAAAGTGGGTCCCTTCCCCTTGAGCCCACTGTTTCAGCTGCCCTCCCACACACACTCCCAGGGGAGTCAGTCAGTCAGACAGTCAATCGAATTTATCGAGTGCTTACTGAGTGCAGAACACTGTACTAAGCACTTGGGAGAGTACAGTATAACAGACATATTTCCTACCCACTAAGAGCTTACATTCTAGAAGGGGAGGCAGACATTAGTATAAATAAATAAATATAAATTATAGATATGTTCATAAGTGCTGTGGGGCTGGGAGTGGGGTGAATAAAGGGAGTGAGTCAGGGCAACACAGAAGGAAAGAAGGGCTTAGTCAGGGAAGGCGTCTTGGAGGAGATGTGTCTTCAATAAGGCTTTGAAGTGGGGTAGAGTAATTGCCTGTCAGATTTGAGGAGGGAGGGCATTTCAGGCCAGAGACAGGATATGGGCGAGAGGTCGGTGGCAAAATAGATGAGGCTGAGGAGCAGTGAGAGGAAAGCATTAGAGGAGCAAAGTTTGCAGGCTGGCTTGTGATAGGAGAGTAGTCAGGAGAGGTAGGAAGGGGCATCAATCTGTGAATCAGTGGTATTAACTGAACACTTACTGTATGCAGAGCACTGTACGAAGCACTTGGGAGAGCACAATAGAGTTGATGGACATGATATCCCTGTCCTCAAGAAGTTTATTATCTAGCAAGGAAGACAGACACTAAAGTAAACTATAGGTAGGCAGAAGAAGGAAAAGAGGGTATATATATGAGTTAGTAATTAAGAAATAGGGTGCAGAAAACATGGACAAAAGTGCACCAGGAGGTTAACAGTATTTAAAGGCTTAGGTGGCACAGAATAGTTTAAATGGAAGTTGGGGAATGCAAACTAGAGAGATGAGGATTCAATCAGGAAAGGCCTGCTGGAAGAGATTTGATTTCAAAAAGGCTTTGACAATGGGGAGAACTGTGGTCTATCAGATGTGAAGAGGGAAGGGTGATGGGAAAGAGGGAGGGTGTGATCAAGAGTCAGGGGTGGGAGAGAAAAGAATGAAGCTCACTGAGAAGGTTAGCTTGAGAGGAGTAAAGCGTGGGAGCTGTAGTGTAGTGGGAGATGAGAGTGGATAAGTTGGAAGGAGAGAGATGATTGTCTTCAAGTGTCTCCGTTTCTGTAAACTCACTGTGGGCAATACACTCTGTTGTATTGTACTCTCCCAAGCACTGTGTGTGGAGCACTGTTCTAACAGTAAGCACTGAATAAATATCATTGATTGACTGACTGGTTGATTGAAGTAAATGGTCAGGGGTTTCTACTTAACGCAGGGAGAACTGGGTGAGAGGAGTGCAGTGATGTATGCGGGTCAAGTCTTATTACCTACAGAGGAAGGGAATAATAATAATAATGGCATTTATTAAGCGCTTACTATGTGTAAAGCACTGTTCTAGGCGCTGGGGAGGTTGCAAGGTGATCAGGTTGTCCCACGGGAGGCTCACAGTCTTAACCCCCATTTTACAGATGAGGTAACTGAGGCACAGAGAAGTTAAGTTGTTATTTATTTTACTTGTACATATCTATTCTATTTATTTTATTTTGTTAATATGTTTTGTTCTCTGTCTCCCCCTTCTAGACTGTGAGCCCACTGTTGGGTAGGGACCGTCTCTATATGTTGCCAACTTGTACTTCCCAAGCACTTAGTATAGTGCTCTGCACACAGTAAGCGCTCAATAAATATGATTAATTGATTGATTGATTGATTAAGCGGCTTGCCCAAAGTCATATAGCTGACAAGTGGCGGAGCCGGGATTTATACCCATGACTTCCAAAGTCCATGCTCTTTCCACTGAGACATATCAAGAATCTTGTCCTAGGGGCAGAGAAAAAAATTGATCGTCAGAGGAACAAGGAATCCAGAGCCAAGTGAGAGAGGGAACAGAACGAGTTGGAGGACTATACAGACTCTTGAACTATCCCCAACAGTGTTTTAGGAGAAAGTAAAGGCCGAAGGAAGCAAACGTCCAGAGAGACCTGGTTAGGCCAGAACTGAGGAAGTTATTCTCCTTCCAGACGAGGGTGAAAAAGTATCCCCTGACTCGGAATCGGAGGAATCACTCATCTATGACGATGACACAAATCTCCTGGAAAAGGAAAAAGCTGAGGATTCCGAAACCGACCTAGAGATTACAGGTGAGTTTTCGCTTGTCCTCCTGTTGTTACAGCCCCATAACCACGCGTGGGCTCAGACTGTTCTTTTTGTGGAGAAGGTAGCTCCATTTCCTGCCACTGCCAGAGTTGCTTCCTGGGCAGGTCTTTGGGAAGAAATGGCTGCGGCTTGGGTCCCGCAATCTTTTCCACACCCATCACAAGTCTTCCCCGTGGCTAACTTCTCCAAATGTTGCTTATGGGGTCCGTCCCAGCTGGCGACTCAGCCTCTGGATCAATGTAAGGTTTGGCTTGCCCACTTACTGCAGCCTGCCTATTTCTTCTGTTCCACGTATTTTACACTGCTTCAGATCAAGTCCTGGAAAGCAGCGTGGTCTTATTTGATAGAGCACAGGCCTGGGTGCCAGAAGGACTTGGGTTCTAATCCTGACTCCACCGCTTGTCTGCTGTGTGAACTTGGGCAAGTCACTGAACTTCTCTGTGCTTCAGTGACCTCATCTGTAAAATGGGGATTAAGATTGAGCCCCATGAGGGGAGAGGGACTGAGGCCAACCTGATTATCTTGTATCTAACCCAGCTCTTAGTACAGTGCCTGGCACATAATAAGCGCTTAACAATTACCCTAAAAAAATTCTGCAACAGTGGCCTGCCTTCAAGTCAATCAACAGCTAATGCTCAGTGAGCCCGGTGACGGACATTGGATGAAAGAATGAATGAGTGAATGCATGAAAGAATGAATGAATGTCATCCATCCACTCGTTACCACCCTAATGAAGTTGGTAACTTTAAACAATCAATTTTATTAATTGAGCGTTCACGGTGTACAGAGCACTGTACTACGCTCCTGGGAGAATACCATATAAAAGAGTTGGTAGACCTGTCCCCTGATCACAACGAGCTTATAGTCAAGAGGGAAGATACCAGGTTGGACACAGTCCACGACCTAAGAGGGGCTCACAGTTTTAACCGCCACTTTACAGATGAGGTAACCGAGGCACAAGGAAGTGAAGTGACTTGCCCAAGGTCCTGCTTCAAATAAGTGGTGGAGCTGGAATGAGAAACCAGGTGCTCTGATTCCCAGGCCCTTGCTCTACCCAAGCCAAGTCCCATAAAAAAGTGCTGACTTTCTTCCCCTCTAGACTGCAAGTTCATTGTGGGAAGGGAACGTGTCCACCAACCCCGTTATATTGTAGTAATAATGATAATAATGATAATAATAATGATGGCATTTATAAAGCGCTTACTATGTGCAAAGCACTGTTCTAAGTGCTGGGGAGGTTACAAGGTGATCAGGTTGTCCCGCGGGGGGCTCACAGTTTTAGTCCCCATTTTTACAGATGAGGTAACTGAGGCACAAAGAAGTGAAGCGACTTGCCCAAGGTCACACGACAGACAAGCGGCGGAGCCAGGATTAGAACCCATGACCTTCTGATTCCCAGGCCCACACTCTGTACACTACTCCATGCTGTTTCTTGGGTCTAGTTCTATCTGTTCCTCTTCCTCTCTTCAAAGCCCTACTGAGAGCTCACCTCCTCCAGGAGGCCTTCCCAGACTGAGCCCCCTTTTTCCTCTCCTCCTCCCCACCCCCCCGCCCTACCTCCTTCCCCTCCCCACAGCACTTGTATATATTTGTACAGATTTATCACTCTATTTTACTTGTACCGTGGCTCAGTGGAAAGAGCACAGGTTTTGGAGTCAGAGGTCATATGTTCAAATCCCGGCTCCACCAATTGCCAGCTGTGTGACTTTGGGCAAGTCACTTAACTTCTCTGTGCCTCAGTTCCCTCATCTGTAAAATGGGGATTGAGACTGTGAGCCCTACATGGGACAATTTGATCACCTTGTATCCCCCCAGCGCTTAGAACAGTGCTTTGCACATAGTAAGCGCTTAACAAATACCATCATTATTATTGTTATTATTACTATTCTATTTATTTTGTTAATGGTGTGCATAGAGCTTTAATTCAATTTGTTCGGACGATTTTGACACCTGTCGATATGTTTTGTTCTGTCGTCTGTCTCCCCCTTATAGCCTGTGAGCCCGTTGTTGGGTAGGGACCGTCTCTATATGTTGCCGACTTGTACTTCCCAAGGGCTTAGTACAGTGCTGTGAGCACGGTAAGCGCTCAATAAATACGATTGAAGGAATGAATGAATCTGTTCAAGAAGGGAATGCCTAGTGGGGCTCTGCCACCCGGGAGGAAGGTTTCTAACCAAAGAACCACCACCGGCATGCTGCACAGGGGACATGCCCGGCTGGGATTCTGAAACATAGCTGCTAACGTGGGCGGCAAAGAACGCAGCAGCTACCAAGGCAACCGCCTGCTGGGTCATGACATAGCCAAGAGAGCCAGTATGCTGCGGTCTCTTGGGCCCTAAGTGGGTTCTGCACATTAAAAAACAAATCCCTTTGTTTTCATTCTGTAAAATGCCCTGGCCACTTATTCGCACTGCACTCTGCCCCAGTGGGGAGGGGGCTGACAGGGATGGGAGAGTGCGAGGGCACTGGGCAAATCAGAAGCACTGTAATCAGTTACTCCATTGAACCAGGCCAGGACGTGGTCCCCAGGACTTTCTCCTTATTCCCATCTGGAAAAAGGGACCAGGAACAAAGAATTGTTGTTAACCCCCCTAAAATCCCATCTCCTCCAAGAGGTCTTCCCTGACTAAGCCTTCGTTTCCCCAGTCGCCCTCTCCTCATTGTAGACTATGCTTATACTCTATTATTTCCCCTTTCTGTAATTGATTTTGATGCCTGTCTGCCCCTGAAGATTGTACGCTCCTGGTGGGCAGGAACTGTTTCTACCATCTCTAGTATAAGGTACTTCAAGCACTTAATAATGCAGTGCTCTTTTTTATGTGGCATTTGTTAAGCACGTGCTCTGTGCCAGGCACTGTACTAAGCTCAGGGGTAGAGTCAAGTTAATCAGCTTGGATACAATCCCCGTCGCACGGGAGGCCCAACAGTCTGAATCGCCATTTTACAGATGAAGCAACCGAGGCACAGGGAAGTCAAGTGACTTGCCCAAGGTCACTCACAGACAAGTGGCAGAATCAGGATGAGAACTCAGATCCTCTGAATCTTTCCACTAGGCCATGCTGCTTCCAAGTGCTTTCTTGCTCATAGTAAGCACTCAGTAAATACCGCTGATTTACTGATTGATTACCCAAATCCCACAGCATCAGCATCCATTAAAACATGAAGGTCGTAGATTGAAAACACACGAAAGGAAAAATCTAGGGAAGCAGCATGGCCCAGTGGGTACAGCACAGGTCTGAGGGGCAGGAGGACCTGGGTTCTAATCCCAGCTCTGCCATTTGTCTACTGTGTGACCTTTGGCAAATCACTTCGTGCCTCTGTGCCTCAGTTACCGCCTCTGTAAAATGGGGGTCAAGACTTTTAGCCCCATGTAGATATGGGCTGTGTCCAAGCCGATTATTTTGTATTTACCCCAGAGTTTAGAACAGTGTCTGACATATAGTAAGCGCTTAACGAATACCATTAAAAAAAACACCTAGGTCCAGGCCCATGGTCTACCTACTATACCATGCTACTTCAACAATTTTAAGAATGTACTATCACACTGTTCATTCATTCATTCATTCAATAGTATTTATTGAGCGCTTACTGTGAGCACTGTTCCTCCTACTGGGGGGGGGGGGGGGGGGGGAAGCTTTTGAAGACAGCCTACCAGCCTGGATGGGCCATTGTCTACTGCAAATAATAATAATCATAATGATGGCATTTGTTAAGTGCTTACTATTTGCAAGGCACTGTTCTAAGCACTGGGGAGGATACAGGTGATCAGGTTGTCCCACTTGGGGCCCACGGTCTTAATTCCCATTTCACAGAAGAGGTAACTGAGGCACAGAGAAATTAAGTGACTTGCCCAAAGTCACACAGCTGACAAGCGGCGGAGCCGGGATTAGACCCCATGACCTCTGACTCTCAAGCCCGTGGTCTTTCCACTGAGCCATGCTGCTTCCCCGAATAATAATGGTATTTGTTAAGTGCTTACTATGTGCCAAGCACTGTTCTAAGTGCTGAACACTGTTCTATCTTCACATCCTCCAGCCAGGTCTAAAAAAAAGAGGTCCTAATGACACCCAATGTTTCAGATCCCAAGCAAGATCATTTTTCTGACTAATTGCCCAGACTCCGCTATTGAAAACTGGGTCTGTGGCCTGAGTAAGGAGAAGTACCCAGGTGTTGCCGATTCAGTGTCTCAGCTTTCTCAGTGCAGATATTTTTCACTAAGTCCCCAAGGCGACAGATGTTGCTATCAGTCAAGGTTGCCGAGTTTGTCTAGCTCTGACTGACCGTCAGCCCTTCAGTTTCCCGAGCTGCGAGTCTACCGTACAACTAAACCGCCAAGAAAGGGCCAGACCCTAAAAGCATCTGGCCCCAACACTGACTGGATTGGAATTTGTTTCAAGGACATACCGGGACATGAAGCTGGTGCTTATTCAGGCTCTGGAGACTTCAGCCTCTAAGCACTGGGTTTAGAGGAAGGAATGTAGACAAGCAGTGACAACCGCCGCGTCTGGTCTGGGCTCTCCTGCGAGCCGGGCCGACGGCTTCCCAGACTGGCGTTGCCCAAGATGCTAATGTCCACTTCTGCGGTCTTGGAGAATAATCCAAGGCAGCACCAGAATGGTGATATTGCCTCCCCAGGAAACTGGAAACCAATGAGCCAGTTTGGCTTAGCCGAGGCTGCAGTAGGAGCGGTCACCGCTCTGCAACCTCAGACGGAAGATGGGCCTGAAAGAGTGGGCTGGTTTGTGGCTACATGACATGCCCCCAAAAAGTCTTTGCCTTGTCCAGACAAAGGTCTTGCTGTCTGCCTTGGAAATGCCTGTGGTCAGTTGGCTGGGAGCCCTAGTAGCATGCCAACTTAGACCCTACTGAGCCACAGTTAGGGAGAGATCCATAGCTCAAAAGGGAATGAAATGGCAAGATGAGAGGGTAAGGTGGGAAGCAAATGAAATGCGGACATGTTTGGCCAGATGTGAGTTCGGTTTGCGCAGAACTAGGTTCTCCTGAGCATAGTAGAGTTGCCTATTGGAAGGAGCACAGGCCGGAGAGTCAGAAGATCTGGGTTCTAATCTTGGCTCCGTCGCCTGCTGTATGAGTCAGTGTGGCTCAGCGGAAAGAGCGCAGGCAGGCTTGGGAATCAGAGGTCGTGGCTTCGAATCCCAGCTCCGCCACTTGTCCGCTGTGTGACCTTGGGCAGGCCACTTAAATTCTCTGTGCCTCAGTTACCTCATCTGTAAAATGGGGATTAAGACTGTGAGCCCCACATGGGACAACTTGATCACTTGTATCCCCCCGAGTGCTTAGAACAGTGCTCCACACATAGTAAGCGCTTAACAAATACCACCATTATTATTATTATCATTATCTTGGGACAGTCACTACACTTCTCTGGGCCTCAGTTTTCTCATCTATAAAATGGGGATTCACTACCTGTTCGCTCTCTCCCTTAGACTGTGAATCCCATGTGGGCCAGGGACTGTGTCTAATCTGAATCACCGATCTCCCACTACAACACAGCCCATACCTTTCACTCCTCTATACCAACCTACTCGCGGTACCCCAATCTCGTCTATCTCATCACCAACTCTGACCCACGTCCTCCCTCTGGCTTGGAACTTCCTCCCCGTTCATGTCTGAAAGATCACCACTCTCCCCAATTTCAAATCAGGCCTTCCCTGATTAAACCCCCTAACCTAATCCCTCCCTCTTCTGCCTTGCCAATGCACTTGGATCCGTAGCCCAAAAGCACTTGAAATGTAAATGTCCTTTGCACTTTGACTTTTCCCCTATCTGTAATTTATTTTAATATCTGTCTACCCCTCTAGACTGTAAGCTCCTGGATGGTAGGGATTTACAATAAATATACACAATACATACATATATATACAATAAATATATACAATAAATACCAAATTAATTGTATAGTATGTACCCTCCCAGGTGCTTTATTACAGTGCTCTACACAAAGGAAATCCTAAATGAATACCACTGATTAACTGATTGATTGATCTTATATCAATCACTTAGTGCTTGGCTCATACTAAGTGCTTAAAAAATACAATTATTATTACTAGGAACAAGGAAACAAAGGTGGCCAGGTGAGGGTCTGATGACCTTGTTTGCCCTCCTGAAATTGGCCCCCTTTTGGTATTTGCCCAAGACCCTCTCTGATGTCTTTCCCTGACAGTTGGAGCCTCACAAAACTTAGTCCAGCATCATAACCGAAGAGAAAATGTTTGGTCCACTCTGGAATTTCTGAGATCAATCAATTAATCAGTGGTGTTTATTGAGCATTAGAGCACTATACTAAGTGCTTGGGGCAGTACAATATTAGAGAGTTGGTGGACACATGCCCTGCCCACAGGGAGCTTACAGTCTAGAGGGGAGCTCTTCTGGGCTGCTTCTTTGTGGCCCGCTGTTGGGTAGGGACCGTCGCTATATGTTGCCAACTTGTACTTCCCAAGCACTTAGTACAGTGCTCTGCACACAGTAAGCGCTCAATAAATACAATTGAATGAATTAATGAATGGATGGAAGTGCTTCTCCCTCTTTTCCTCTCTGAGTTGATCACTTTTTTGGGGATTGATGGGTCCCCCACTGCCCCACCAGCTCTGACAAATTCTCCCTGAAAGGGTGAAGCGGTAGAAAGCGGAGGTCGGGTCGGGGGGGAGAAACCCTCTTCACATTCCCTCGCCTTTCTCTTTCAGAAACCGAAAGGCTTTTCACCACAGGCCAAGCCGAGCTGTACGTGGAGGCCTGCAAAGTGGTGGGAGTGATCCCTGTATCCTACTTCCTTCGGAACATGGAAGAGGCCTATGTGAACCTCAATCACCACGGGCTGGGACCCAAGGGTACCAAGGCCGTTGCCATTGCTCTGGTGGTGAGCACGCTGGATCTGGAAGCCGAGGCGCAGTAGACGTCCTGGGGAGGAGAAGCGGGGTTTGGCACTGCTGTCTTAGACTCTCCCTTTCCGCCCACCCGGAATCTGAAAGAACATCCCGTTCGCTGCCCACCCTACCTGCTCATCTTGCCATTTCGCTCCCTTTTGAGCTATGGATCTCTTCCAAAGCCACTCTGGGGTAGGCAGCGGCAGAGCTGGGCAGAAGAAATGGGTCGCTCTCCATTTTGAGCCCTGAGAGGCCGACCCCGGAGGGCTCCTACTCTCGGGACAGCTAGGAGTAAATGAGGAGGGCTCTGAATCAAACCAGGAATGCCAACCAACTGCCACTTAGAACCCCAGTGTGGGGATCGGCTAAGGAGAAGCAGCGTGATTTAGTAATAATAATGATAGCATTTATTAAGCACTTACTATGTGCAAAGCACTGTTCTAAGTGCTGGGGAGCTTAGAAGGTGATCAGGTTGTCCCAAGGGGGGCTCACAGTTTTAATCCCCATTTTACAGATGAGGGAACTGAGGCCCAGAGAAGTGAAGTGACTTGCCCCAAGTCACACAGCTGACAGTTGGTGGAGCTGGGATTTGAACCCATGACCTCTGACTCCAAAGCCTGCACTCTTTCCACTGAGCCCCGCTGCTTCTCTAAGTAGAAGAGTTCTCTAGTAGAAAGAGAACTGACTTGGGAGCCAGAGGATCTGGGTTCTAATCCTGGCTCCACCGCTTGTCTGCGGCATGGGACCTTGGGCAAGTCACTTCACTTCTCTGTGTCTCCATTCTCCTGTTCTCCCTCCCACTTGGAAGCTCTATCCACTCCTTGGGAAGTAGTGTGTTGTTGTGGATAGATCACAGGCCTGAGAGTCAGAAGGTCATGGATTCTAATCCACGCTCTGCCACTTGCCTGCTGTGTGGCCTTGGGCAAGTCACTCAACTTCTCTGTGCCTCAGTTCCCACATCTGTGAAATGGGGATTAAGACTGTGAGCCCCATGTGGGACAGGGACTGTGCCCAACCCTATTTGTTCATATCCTCCCCAGTGCTTCACACAGTACCTGGCACATAGTAAGCGCTTAACAAATACCACAATTATTATTAGTAGCATAACGAAGACTGTGACCCCCCTGCAGGACAGGGACTGTGTCCAACCTAATTAACTTATACCTAACCCAGTGCTTAGAACAGTGTAAGCGCTCAACAAATACTATATAAAAAAGGAGTCCCCATCTCTCTGACCCCTAGGCAGGCCCAGGAGGAGGAAGGCTGTCCAACCACATAATCTTCAGGGTAGAAGCACCTTTCGGGGTCATCCAGTTCAATCTTTAGGATGACCATAGGGGAACTTCAAAGGAGACCCACCCCCAATACATCTCCCTCCATCATTTATTTCAGGAAATTCTTCCAATTCTCTATCCTCAATCCCTCTGTATGTTCCAATGCTCCAGTGTTCCCTTAACGTGTTCCTGGAATGGGTTATCCTCTCTGTGGCAGCCAGGACATGCAGGAGAAACAGACGCTCTGGTCAGGGCAGGAAATATCATTGTCGTCATCTCTCTCTCTCTCCCTCCCTCCGTCTCTCTGTCCATTCCCCTGCGGCTGAAGTCCAACACAACCGTCACACACCTGGAACTGGCAGACAACTGGATCCTGGCTGAAGGAGCCTTGAGCTTGGTGCAGATGCTGCGGGAGAACTGCTACATCCAGGAACTGGTACCCACTTCTCTCTACTGACTCCCTTCCAAGCGCTCTGAGTAGCGGAGCCCGGCAGATGGGTATTTCAGCCCTGCTCTCTGGCTTTCCTCCAGCGTGGAAACAACAGATTATCGGGCCCTCTGAGAGCCAGTTCTTTCAGGCCCTGGCTCTCTCCATTGCAGAGTCACTGTGCTCCAATCCCACAGGCCAGTGGAGGGTTTACTGAGTCAAACCTGCCCAACCTCAAAACCCAGATCCTCAGCAGCTGCCTCGGTTTGAACATTTTCAAAGGCTACAAGGTAGTAGAGTCATCTGGGATAATCAAATCCTGGCTCTGTGAAGACGGCCCCTTCCCACCTCCCTGGCACACATTACGGAAACCCAGTCAACTCAGGGCAAGATCAATAAACTTCCCCCAAGAGCCCCAAACCCACAGGTTTCTTACAGTAGAGCCGCTGTTTCTAGCTTCATTTCAAACCTACCAAAGGGGAATGGGCAAGTGGTGAATTTTGTCATGAGGTTTGGGAGCTTTGGAAAAAGCCATTTGTTCCACAGCTGCTGCAAGCCTGGGATTTTGGTTGTGTGACTGTGTTCTCTAGGGGAACCTCAAAACCGTGTTTCGGCAGCTCTCAACTGGCCCCTCTCCCTGCTTCCAGTTTGTCTGGAACCTGTCCTGCCAGGAAGCCCCCAACATGATGATGACATGGGGTGGGACATGGATGGTGGGAGAAGAGGTGTTATCTCTCGGTCAGTGGGGCTTGGGCTGAGGCTAGAAGCTGTTGGCTCCACAACTTTCCCTTCCTGTCCTGCCTCCATCCCTCCACCTGTCAGCTCTTCCTACGAGCGTTGATTTGAACCAGGGTGACTATTTATCCGGTTTTATACCGAATAGTCCAGTTTTCAGCTAGTATGAAGCAGTGTGGCTGAAGGCAAAGACCACGAGCCTGAGAGTCGGAGGACCCTGGGTTCTAATCTCAGCCCTGCCACTGACCTGCTGTGTGCCCTTGCTTAAGTCATTTAACTTCTCTGGTCCTCTGTTTCCTCTTCTGTAAAATGGGGATTCACTACCTGTTCTCCCTCCCCACCTACATTGTAAGCCCCCGTCCCCGACTGTCCCAGACCTGATTGTTTTGTATCTTCCCCCTTAGCACGTAGTAAGAGCTGAACAAATATACAATTATTATTATTTTTATAGTCTGTCCCCAGAGCGCCTTTATGTCTGGAATTTCTATTTTAAACTCCTAGTCACCCTCTGTCTCCCACTCCTGCCTTGTTTCATTCATTCATTCATTCATTCAATCGTATTTATTGAGTGCTTACTGTGTGCAGAGCACTGTGCTAAGCGCTTGGGAAGTACAAGTTGGCAACATATAGAGACAGTCCCTACCCAGCTCAGAACCTGTGTCCAGAGGGCTCTGTGAGGGAACACAAAGACCCCTGAACAAGTTGTGGGGGTGAGGGGTGCCCCTGGAGAAGCACATTAGATGTTGTTAAACTCCATGCAGGAATTCCACAGAATATGTCATTATATTGTGTTGTCTGGTTTCAATCTGTCGATCAATAGCAATTCTGGAGCTCTTACTATGTGCAGAGCAGACTGTAAGCGCACTGTGGGCAGGGAATGGGTCTGTTATATTTTTATATTGTACTCTCCCAAGCACTTAGCACAATGCTCTGCATGCAGTAAGCACTCAGTAAATTTGATTGACTGACTATACTAAGCATATGGAGGAGTACACTTCATTGAACTGTATTTATTGAGCGCTCACTGTGTGCAGAGCACTGAACTAAGCGCTTGGAAAGTACAATTAGGCAACAGCTAGAGACAATCCCTGCCCAACAACAGGCTTACAGTCTGGAAGGGGGAATTAGTACCTTAGTACCTCAGGGAGCTTACAATCTACCATGGGGCATGCCAAAATAAATTACAGCTAGGACTGTAAAGATATGCATCTAAAGTGCTAGAGTCAAAGGTGATTTAGTGTTACAGAACTACTAAAGTGACAGTTGTCTGTCTCCCCCTCTAGATACATGGGCCAGGAATGTGTCTGTTTATTATTGTACTCTCCCAATCGCTTAGTACAGTACTCTGCACACTGTAAGTGCTCAATAAATATGATTGAATGAATGAGGGAATGGATGTCAGGGGAGACTTAGGTGGGGAGATGAGAAATTAAAAACGGATCTGATAACCACAAGTGTTATCACTGAACATCAATTTGGCCCTGAGGGGTCAGTTTGCCATCTGAAGATTATATGGTAAACGGGGGAACTTTGTCCTCCCAAATTTCTTTCAAGTCCTCCTTGTCCTCAGCAGACACGTTCCCTGGTCTTCTAGACTGTGAGCCCATTGTTGGGTAGGGACCATCTCTATATGTTGTCGACTTGTACTTCCCAAGCACTGAGTACAGTGCTCTGCACACAGTAAGCGCTCAATAAATACGATTGAATGAATGGTGGCAACTGTTAGCTTCATTCTGCCGGAGTTCCTTATGTCGAGGCTTTTTGCCTTTCAGAATATCTCCAACAATCACCTGGATACTGAAGGGGCAAAAATCATCACTGGGTTACTTCTGGAAAACCTCTCTTCTATCTGGTCCCTCCAGCTCTCAGGTGAGAGGCTGCAGAAAGGAGGGAGGAGGAAGCAGCAGGGCCCCCAAAGATTAAGAGAAGGCAGTCCTTCTAACACCGGAGCCCCACTTAATCTTTTTCATCTTCAAGGCAATCAAGAATCTAATAGAGCCATCCAAGGGGCGAGGGAGAGTGTAGCTGCTGGGGAGTGGTGAAAAAAAAAAATAATGATAGTAAAAATTGTGGGATTTGTTAAAGCACTTACTATGTGCCAAGCACTGCACTAAGTGCTGGATAGACACAAGATAATCAGGAAACTCCAGTGGTGAGGTTGGAGGGATGGAAGGACAAGTTGGAAAGGTTGCAAAAACTCCTGACCATAGCTTTAAGGCTCTTCATCTTCTTTTTCCCTCTTATCAGCTCTTCATCCCAGCACTCATTCATTCATTCATTCAGTTGTATTTATTGAGCACTTACTGTGTGCAGAGCACTCTATTAAGCGTTTGGGAAGTACAAGTTGGAGACATATAGAGACGGCCCCTACACAACAACGGGCTCACAGTCTAGAAGGGGGAGACAGACAACAAAACAAAACATGTGGACAGGTGTCAAGTCATCATAATAATTAGAATTAAAGCTAAATGCATACGCTCTTCCATCTCCCCAAAATAATCTCACTAGGCCTCCTTCCCAACTTGCCTCCATCCCTTTGCTCACACCCTTCTTCCTGCCTAGAGCTCCCTCCCCTTTCAAACCTCCCAGACTACGGCTCTCCCCATTTTCAAGACCTTCCTGAAAAACCTTCCCAGGGCACATTTTCCAATTAGGCCCTCATTTCCTCTTCTCCCACTCCCTTCTGTGCACCTTTTATTCACCCCTCCCTCAGCCCCACATCTCATATGTGCATATCCATAATTTATTCATTTATAATAATAATAATGGTATTTGTTAAGCTCTAGGTTTCAAGCACTGTTCTAAGTGCTGGGGTAGATACAAGGTAATCAGGTTGTCCTATTTGGGGCTCACAGTCTTAATCCCCATTTTACAGATGAGGTAACTGAAGCACAGAGAAGTTAAGTGGTTTGCCCAACGTCACATAGCAGACAAGTGGCCAAGCCGGGATTAGAACCCATGCAATCT
Organism: Tachyglossus aculeatus; assembly: GCF_015852505.1. NCBI lineage: Eukaryota > Metazoa > Chordata > Mammalia > Monotremata > Tachyglossidae > Tachyglossus > Tachyglossus aculeatus. Next base: position 169,932,915 of record NC_052066.1, on the reverse strand, counting down.
GACTCCCAAACCCTTGCTCTTTCCAATAAGCCATTTATATTAATGTCTATCTCCCTGCCTGGATTTTAAGCTCAGTATGGACAGGGAACATAATTGCCAATTCTGTTGTATTCTCCCAAGTGCTTAGTTCAGTGCTCTGCACATAGTAAGTGCTCAATAAATACCACTGATGGATTGATCAATTGATTGATCAATCCTTAGCATTTATACTTTTTCACCTACCCTTAGCACTTTATAATAATGATGGCATTTATTAAGTGCTTACTATGTGCAAAGCACTGTTCTAAGCACTGGGGAGGTTACAAGGTGATCAGGTTGTCCCATGGGGGGCTCACAGTCTTAATCCCCATTTTACAGATGAGGTAACTGAGGCACAGAGAAGTTAAGTGACTTGCCAAAAGTCACACAGCTGACAAGTGGCGGAGCTGGGATTTGAACCCATGAGCACTGACTCCCAAGCCCCTGCTCTTTCCACTGAGCCACGCTGCTTCTCTATGCATATTCTTTATGCATATTCTCAATTAATATTGGCTTACATTTATTTGTTATTCTGTTTGCATTTTTGGTATCAATGGACAGAATGGTGTTTCTTCATCCCCCAACAATTTGAGAATGGCTTGTGTCGGTCAGTGAGGGCAGGGACCATTCTTTAACTCACTTGTATTCTCCCAAGTGCTCAGTACAGTGCTCTGCAGCCAGAAGGTACCAAAACAGTCAATCAATCAATCATATTTATCATGTGCTTACTGTGAGAAGCAGCATGGCCTAGTGGAAAGAGCATGGCCCTGGAAGTCAGAGGACATGGGTTCTAATCCTGACTCTGCTACATGTCTGCTGTGTGACATTGGGCACATACCTCAGTTACCTCATGTATTACGGGGATTAAGACCTTGAGCCCCTTGTATGACAGGGTCTGTGTCCAATCTGATTATCCTGTATCTACGCAAGTGCTTAGAAGAGTGCTTGGTACATAGTAAGTGCTTAACAAATACTTCAATTATTATTCTATATGTTGTGTGACTGAGGGAGGGGTGAATAAAGGTTGAAAATCCAAGTTCAAGGGCAACACGGAAGGGAGTGGGGGAAGAGGAAATGAGAGCCTAGTTGGGGAAGAGAAGTAGCGTGGCTTAGTGGAAAGAGCACGGGAGTCAGAAGGACTGAATTCTAATCCTGGCTCCACCACTAGTCTGCTATTTGACCTTGGGTAGGTCACTTAGCGACTCTGTGCCTCAGTTACCTGATCTGTTAAATGGGAAATAAGATCGTGAGCCCCATGTGGGACACGGACTGCATCCAATCTGATTAGTTTGTAGCTACCCCAACACTTAATACAGTGCCTGGCACGTAGTTAACAAGTGTTTACCAAAAACAATTTTTTTTAAAAAAAAAGGTCTCAGAGGAGCTGTGCTTTCAATAAGGCTTTGAAGGTAGGGAGAGTGATAGTTTGTGAGATAGTTTAGGAGAAGCAGCGTGGCTCAGTGGAAAGAGCACGGGCTTTGGAGTCAGAGTTCTTGGGTTCAAATCCCGGCTCCGCCAATTGTCAGCTGTGTGACTTTGGGCAAGTCGCTTCACTTCTCTGGGCCTCAGTTCCCTCATCTGTAAAATGGGGATGAAGACTGTGAGCCCCATGTGGGACAACCTGATCGCCTTGTAACCTCTCCCAGCACTTAGAACAGTGCTTTGCACATAGTAAGTGCTTAATAAATGCTATCATTATTATGTGAAGAGAGCAGGCTTTTCAGGCCAGGGCAGGACTTGGGCTGTTGACATTAAGGTAAATAAATAAATAAATATCATTGATTGATTGATTGAAGGTGAAGCCCACCCCTGCCCTCTCTCCCAGGCACTTTTCCCCACAGCGTGCTCTGATAACACTCCCGTTTTGCCACAGGGAACAACTTCCGAGAGGAATCAGCCCAGTACTTCTCCGAGGCACTAACGGTAAGGAGCGGGCACCGCTCTAATAGCTAGCTGCTGGGAGCCCAGGATAAGGATTGCCATGGGGAAGGTGGATAGCCTTTGGGCAGATATGGAACCTCTGGCACTTCCATCCCCTCCTCCACTACCTCCTTCCACCATTCTCCTGCCAGCCTCCCTCTGGAGAGTTAAAGAGAAAAGAAGAAGAAAGCCCCTTTGATCTTCAAGCCCCCAGGGGTGTACCAAGAGTGAGGGCCTATAGTATAAACAGCTGGACTGACTGGAAGGAGGATGGGAGAGATGACCCTCTGCTGATCTTTGTCCCACCAGGTTAATTACCGGACAAAGGAACTGGACCTCAGCCACAATGAATTTTCTGAGAAGGGAGGAGAGTTCCTGGGACACATGCTGGGTAAACCCACGGTGGTGGGTGGAATGGTGGGAAAGGGAGGGGGAGGCGGGTGATGATGGGAGGGAAGCTGTTTGATTTCTAAAAGGCGGTCTGGGGTGGCGGGTTATCTCATGCCCCTCTCCTGCTAATGTCATCTCCTGCCAGCCTTGGAGAAGGGATTCTCTTGAGCTGTTGTCCAATCTCTTTGCCAGCCTACAATGAAGGGCTGACGGTACTGAATCTGAGCTGGAACCATCTGCGGAAGAAGGGGGCTACAGCAGTGAGCACTGGTCTCCGGGTGAGGCACGCCCCAAGGAGGTCTCCTCCCCTCATCCCCACTGTCGTCATCACCATTGTCATCTTCCCCACTTCCATCACTGGCCTGTCTCTTGTTATTGTCCCCACTGTTTGGATCCCCATCAGTCATACCTACCTAGTGCCCACCGAGGACTGTGTGAATCCCCGTTTCTGTGATACCCCTCTATTCTCTGACACTGGTCCTGTTGGGGTAGTGAAGCGGGAAATAGCTAATAGTGGAGTCCATGGGAGTGTTTGGCAAATTAGGGCAGCAGGAAGGACACTGTTGGGAGTCTATGCCTGATACTGGTTGGAACAATATTGTGTTGTTTGGGTTTTTTTTTTAATCATTGGTATTTGTTACATGCTCGTTATGTCTAGTAGGCACTATACTAAGCACTGGGGTAGACACAAGGTAGGTTGGACACAGTCCATGTCCCACATGGGGCTCACGGTCTTAATCCCCATTTTGCAGATTAGGTAATTGAGGAGTAGAGAAGTGAAGTGACTTGCCTGAAGTCACGCAGCAGATGAGTGGCAGAGTCAGGATCAGAACCCAGGTCCTTCTGACTCCAGGCTAGTGCTCTATCTACTAGGCCACGCTGCTTCTGAAGCTTTCAGCTGAACTTTCAGTCTGGGTCCTGCTAGGAGTAAGATGGAGCAGACAAACCCTTTCTGGTCCCCCTCCTTCCCTCTGGAATCTTTGGCTTAAAGGGAGGCCAGAGAGCCGCCGGAGAAAAGGCTGAAAATCCTTTTTGGCTAGATATTCTGCCTCCGTGTTGCCTGTGATGCTCTCATCTCTCTCTGGAGGTCAATGCGACGCTGAAGACTTTAGATCTTTCCTGGAATGGCTTGGGGAATGAGGGGGCCCTGGCCCTGGGGGAGGCACTCAAAGTCAACACCACCCTGGTCTACCTGGACATCAGCAGCAATCACATCTACAGCGAAGGGGCTGGGAAGCTGAGCAAGGGCTTGGAAAGCAATGGGACCCTCAAGATCCTGAAGGTAAAGCTAGCATCTCAGTGGCAGGGAATTTCATTCATTCATTCAATCAATCGTGTTTATTGAGTGCTTTCTGTGTGCAGAGCACTGTACTAAGTGCTTGGGAAGTACAAGTTGGCGACATATAGAGATGGTCCGTACCCAACAGTGGGCTCACAGTCTAGAAGGGGGAGACAGAGAACAAAACAAAACATATTAACAAAATAAAATAATTAGAATAAATATGTACAAATAAAATAAATAGAGTAATAAATCCGTACAAACATATATACATATATACAGGTGCTGTGGGGAGGGGAAGGTGGTAAGGCCGGGGGGATGGGGAGGGGGAGGAGGGGGAGAGGAAGGAGGCGGCTCAGTCTGGGAAGGCCTCCTGGGAGAAATTCTAGGAGGAGAGAGGAAGGGAGGATGGGTATCCAGTGAGAGGTCCAGAGCTAGAAGGAATGAAAGCCCTCAAACTGCTTGAGCAGAGTGCAAGAGGCCCCGGAAGGTACAGAACACTGGAATGAGTCCCCTGAGAACAGATCCCAAGAAGACACAGTCATGATTAGGGGGACCACCACCATCTTGAATAACCCTCCCCTGCCTCAACCTCTGTCTTGTTTTTCTCCCGCAGCTTTCCTTTAATCCCTTGACCGTAGAGGGGGCCATGGTCCTTATTGCATCTCTCAAGAAGAACCCTAAATCCAGGATGGAGGAGCTCAACATCTCAGTAGGTCACCCACATAAATCCATTTCCGAACCATCTGGGGGTTCAGACTTCAGGACCTGGGATTGTCTTCACAGGGTTGCATTTACAAGGAAAGATAGGTCCTATATGAATTGGAAAAGTCTGAATGGGGTAGCTCAGGAGATTTACGGGTCCTCCCCAAAATGCAGCTTGGTTTGGTGAACTCTTTCTCTTCAGGGCAGTACCAAAGGTAGTAAGTAGTAAATCACCATGGCCAAGGGAAAAAGTCCAGAACTGGGTGTCAGGAATCTATCATTTATCAGCATCTTCATCATCATCATCATCACCATCATCATTAATGGTATTTGTTGAGAGCTTACTATGTGCAGAGCACTGTACTAAGCACTTATAAGAGTAGAGTGAAACAGAGTTGGTAGAGGAAAGAGTCCTCTTACAGTCTAATGGAAGAGACAGACATTAATATTAATAAATCATTTATGACATATAATATATAGGTATGTTCTTAAGTGCCCCTGAAGTGGGGCAAACATCAAATGCCCAAAGTTCACAGATCCTAGAACCTTGGTGCCAATCCCAGCTTCACCACTTGCCTCCTGGGTGTCTTTGGACATGTCACTTGACTTCTCTGTGCCTCAGTTTCCTGATGAAATGCCTATTCTCCTTCTCCCTTAGACTGGGAACCCTAAGTGGGGCAGGAGCTACGTCTGATCAGATCATCCTGCCCCCACCCTAGCTCTTCGTACATAGTAAACTCTTAACAAATGCCTCAGTGATATGTGATGATGACGATTAATAACACTCATGTCAACCCAGTGTTGTATCCGGCATGCATACTTACAGGAAGCGTCTTTTAGTCCATAAATATCTGCGACTATGAGAGTGCCACAACTACCATCCTGATTCCTCCCCCTCCTGTCCCATGTAAAGCCTCAATTCCACAAAAGCCATCACGGCTGCATCAGTGTCCCGAGCCACGGAGCCCCAGGCCCCAGTCCAGTGGCTATTACAAGTCCCAACCCTGGCACCCAGCCTCAGACCCACACCCAAGGCAATGTCACCCCCTGCCAGATCATGGCAAAGCTCCATCCCGGCTGCAGCTGGCCACAGGATGCCCTAGAAAGCAGCTCTGGAAAAGTCAACAATGCCCCTTCCCCCCAGTTCCTACACCCACACCTTCTCCCAGACCCTGGAGAGAGCAATGGAATACAGTCAAGAGAGAATTCATAGGCAGAAAACAGAAATATTAAAGGCCCTTCCTAAACCAAGTGAAACACATAGAAAGAAAAAAATACCCATTAAATCAGGGGAAACAGAGATCACCACGCACACACCAGGAGGCATACATGGACTCACAAAGGCACACAATGAGGAAGACCTGAAAAAAGTAATGGGCACACTCACAAGTAAAACACATATTTAGAGAAACTCAAACAGATCCACGCGGGAAAAGCCAACCCAGACACAGACACACATTATAGGTTGCATATATGTGTGTATTTTTATCCACCAAGGATGGTACTGTTTTCATTTCTCCCTCCTTCTTTGTAATATGATTTTCTCCAAGCCTTGACTCTATTATGTTAGAGCCACCTCTTTCTAACTTTTGCATGCCTCGCTGGTCAGCTTTCTACTTCTGCTTTCCAGCTGTCCATACTGTACCACGTCTTCTGAGGTCTTGCTTCACTGAGTCCCCAAAACATTTCTTCCATCCACTCTGTTTCTCCCTTTCAGATAACTGCAGAGCAGTTGTTTGGGTATCTGCTTTCATTCACACATATCCTGCTCAGGAATGTTGGATATGAAGAGCATTACTTCAAAGCCAGTAAACTCACTGACTCTAGGACTTGATCATTTGTGATCCTGTCTTCTCGTGTGACAACAAGTGTGACAAAAAGACACATTTGAGGGGCCTAATGTAGGAGTGAGATGTCCTATCTAACAAACACCATTTAAAAAAATATCTATAAAGAGCCTGTGACCCAGAACACAGCCCTGATGCAAAGACTAGATTGAACAAAACTGGATTTGCCTTACTCCATTGATTATGGGGAAGGTCAAATATCAGACCTCGTATTGTGATGGAGCTAGTCGTATCACATTGAGGTAATTTCATAATCTTGCTATATTTTCAGGACAACCACATGTTTTAGTAATTTACCTGAATCCAGATTTCCTAAAGGGATTAAATCCTTTGCAAGTTTTTCACATGCTCGGTAGAGGTCTTGAGAGTGGTCCCTGCATGTCTTCTGTGTCTGGCATGCAGCAAGGATCGCGTCCATTAGAGTCAAGCCTCCTTTTGAGGGTAATAATGATGGAATATTTGAAACCTTGCGGCATTTTCTCAATAGTCTGTAGGTGGAGGGAGGGCATGTGCATGAAGACAGACCATCACAAATACCTTCACAAGAACCCTGGGTTACAGAAAAAAACAAGAGAAAACACCTAGAAAACCCTCAACCTGAGCACACCAATATGGTGAAACACACAGGGACATACCTTAAATTATTCTGGAAAGTTCTGCTCACAGGAATATACCTTGATCTACAGCAATTTAATTTCAGCCAGGGTGCTAATAACATCAAGATTCATTCCTATCCAGGTATGCAGGTAAATTACATAGGATTTTTGTTTGGGAGAAGTAAAGTGTATCTTACTATCAGTGGGCTATGCACTTAATTTGTATTTCCAGTGAAGGTGATGAGTTTAATGCACACTCTCCAGTTTAGTACTGCAATGCCCAACCCCTCCAGAATGTGCTATATGATGACAGACCGGGGTCAAAAGAACACGAACCACATAAGCTCAGCTATATATAAAGACAGGCCCCAAAAGCTAAACAAAGCTCAGAGACATCCTCCATTCCTAGAACAGGTACTTTCCTAGTATTGCATGTAGTATAAGATTAGGGCCCAGGTCAATGGCATGGTCTCCTGCCAGACCCACTCGTCAAGTTCTGAAAGTCAATTTGTTCCTCGCGGCTGAAAGTTAAAGGAATCCTGGGCCATCCCAATTGTTAAGTGCTTATTATTTGTTTAGTGCTTATTATGTGCCAGGCACTGTTCTAAGCGCTGGGGTAGGTACAAGTTAATCAGGCTGGATACAGTCCACGTCTCACAGAGGGCTCACAATCTTAGTACCCATTTTGTAGATGAGGGTACTGAGGCAGAGAGAAGTTAAGTGACTTGATGCAGGTCACAAAGCAGACAAGTGGCAGAGCTGGAGTCAGAACTTAGGTCCTCCTGGGTCCCGGGTCCATGCTCTCAACTGAGACACAAGGAGGCCGAACGAACATTAGGAAGGGGAAACATCTGCAAAGAAGGGGAAACATCTCCCAAGTGCTGTGGGGACAGAGTGGACACTTTTCCTGGCTAGAGGCCCCGTCTAACAGGGTGCCCACTCTGAGCTCAGCAGAGCCCCCTCTTTCTTTCCCTTGCCTAGAATGTGATGGTGAACGAAGGGTTCCTCAGACTGCTGGGTGGGGTTTGCCACGTTCACCCCCAGCTGGACGTAGTCCATGGTGATGTCGGAGGACAAATCAGCAAGAAGCCCAACCTACAGCCAGACCCCATGGTATTGATTAAGGTGAGAAACTTCCTTTACCCTAGGGATGACGATGATAGAGTCCCCAAAGAGAATGATGGATGAACCTTGGACCTGAGAGTTCACCTGTGCAGAGGAAGGGATGTGAGCGCCATTCACGTTCTCTCATCCCTGCCTGTCACATCCTCGCTGTGATACAGTGAGACCAACAAGTACGTGGGACGGGATGCAATGCATTGACATAAAACACAAAAAGCCCTCCTGGAGAGTGCAGGGGTCATTTACAGCCCAAACTAGCAGATGATCCCATGTTAGCCAGTTATTTTTCCGAATTCCTGTGGGTCTGACCACCTCATGGAATACCCTAAGGAGTTCTTGGTGGTTCCCTACTTGAGGACCTAATGGAAAGAGCAACTGGTGTGACCTAGTGGAAAGATCCCAGGACTGGGAGTTCAATTTCAAGCTCTGCCACTGGTCTGCTGTGTGACACTGCAACCGGAGCCCTGTCTTTGTCCCCAGAAGGATTGGCAGGTGATATGCAATCTGTCCATCAATGTCTCCTCCTTGACTTCAGTGGAATTTGAGCTAACTTATTAAGTGTAGCATCCTCCCATACAGTGGCCATCCAGCGACTGATCGCATCTGTCTTTGCATCCTGTTCCCACTCATTCCTTCACCTTCTTCCTTCCCTTCTAGCCCTCTCCTGGCTCATCAGAGGGTGATCCGGTGGGCAAATTCAGTAGTTGACCTCAGTGTTTTTCTATCATTATATCAGTCTGTGGCCTCCCTAATCCTCTCAAGCACTAGGTGAATTTGTGAATTCAACGAACAGTCTTCCAAAGAATCCCCTCAGTGTTATAAGATGACTGAAACATTCTTCTGAATCGCTATTGAACCGAAGTCCATGTCCTAAACTGGTCAGCGCTCTCTACACTCAAATCTTTCCTATTCCTGTTTTCTGATCTGTTCCCTGATCCACCCAATGTTCTCCATATTCTTAAAAGAGAATTAAGGAGAACTCAAACTGAAAGACTAATGTGGCAGTTTGGGAAATGATGACAGTAGTTTTATCAGCTGCATGGCCTAGTGAAAATGTCCATCTTCCCCTCTAGATTCTAAGCTTGTTATAGGCAGGGGACATGTCTGCTAATTCTGTTGTATTGTACTCTCTCAAGTGCTTAGTACAGTGTTCTGCACATAGTAAGCGCTCAATAAATACCACCGATGGATTGATCAGTCAATTGAAAGAGCAGGGGACAAGGAGTCAGTAGACCCGGGTTCTAAGGCCCAACTGTCAGTTGCCTGCTGTGTGACCTGGGCAAGTCACTCAACCTCTCTGTGCCATAATTTCTTCATCTGTTAAAAGGGGATAAAATCCCCATTCTCACACTAAGACTAGGAGCCCCACATAGGACAGGGATTGTGACCGATTTGTTTATCTAGTAATCTGTCCAGTATCTGCCTCATAGTAAAGACTTAAGATATATTACTAGTATTTTATCATTATTATTATTACCTAGAGGTAAGTAGGAAGATTCAAACTCAAATCACACTGGGCCGATCGGCATGACTAGTCCTGGACTTACACAGAGCACTGATCAGGTCCCCAAGATGTTGTGATCTTGGAAAAAGTTCCACACTGCTTTCCACATGTGCATTCTTCTGTTTTTCTCAGAACTACCTGGACGAACACAAGCTGAAACTCTGGGATTTCTTCAGAGATATGGACAAGGAAGGAAACATGAAGATCCCCGTGGCAGACTTCCGGAAAGCTTTAACGCAGGTGTGGTTCGGAGTTTATTCTTGGCCCCTCAGTGTGTGGATTTACTCTCTTTTCTACAGCTCCCAGATGGGAGACCCGGGGGACTCTGCTGAGAGGAGAACTCATCCCAGAAGGTCTGGGAGGAGCTGTTACTCCAAATCAATCTCAGAGGCAGTGCCAAGGCAATGCCACATATTGTATACCTGGCAGAAGAATCCACAGATTCCATCTGGAGCCATCTGTTAACCTTGTGGCTTCTCCTCCCTGTTCTGGGCATTTTCAAAGGGTTATAGACAATCAAAAGAGGTTGTATCCCACGCCTGTCCATCATCGGGCCACCTGGTCCTTTAGGATCATGGTCTTTTAAATGTTCCAGAATTAAATGGTTCCAAAGGACTGACTAATATGCCAAAGCGGGAGATTTCTTTCTGGTCCTAAACACTGGGATCTGTCTCCATGCTCGTCGGCCCACAGGTTTCAGTTTCCGTCTCGGCAGGGGAGGGTTTCCTGGAATAAGCTTCAAACCATTTTCTATGGCACGAGGAGTCTGAGCCCACAGAGGCTACAGCAGGCCCAGTCACTGTATCATCCCCATCCTTCTGTCTCCATAGCAACACAAGATCCCTCTGGACCAAATTCAAATTAGGGAGCTGATAAAGAAACTGGACCCGGATCACACGGGAAAGGTGGACTACAGGTGAATGTCAAGTTCCAAGGGTCATCCTGACTTACTTATTACTGAAGAATCCTCTCTGCTGACCGTGTCTCAGTCAATCAATCCATCGATTGTATCTACTGAGAGCTTACTCTATGCAGACTCCTGTCTCACTCTCTCCTATGTCTCCCCACATTCCTTTCCCTGTCACCCAATGTCCCTGCCTTTTGGAATTCATCTTCTCAATACAAATAGTCAATCTGGCCAGATCAATCTGCCAAAGATAAATTCTTGTACCACCTTCCAGATGCTGTTATTCCACTCCAATTGACTCCAGTCCTTATTCACTCCTCTAATGCTAACTTTCTCACTGTTCCTCCATCCCATCTATCTCACCGCCAACCCCTCACCCACATCCTGTCTCTGGACTGGAATGCCCTCTCTCCTCAAACCTGCCAGACAATTACTCTCCCCGACTTCAAAGCCTTATTTTAGGCACATCTCCTCCAAGAGACCTTCCCTGACTAAGCCCTCCTTTCCTCTTCTCCTCTTCCTAAGCTTTTCTATGTCACCCGGATTTGCTCCCTTTATTCATTCCCGCTCCAAGCAAGCACCACAACATTTGTGTACATATCTGTAATTTATTTATTTATTTATATTATTGCCCGCCTCCCCCTGTAGACTGTAAGCTTGTTGTGGGCAGGGAATGTGTCTGCTTATTGTTGTATTGTACTCTCCCAAGCGCTTAGTGCAGTGCTCTGCATACAGTAAGAGCTCAATAAATACAATTGAATGGACTGAATTAATTAATTAATTAATCTGACAAGAAAATGTTCTAATTTTAGCTCTCCCACTTGTTACATGCCAGGGCCATAGGCACCTAGAACAGCACTGATCCAATCCCCAAATGACCTTCGCTCAGCTTCAGCCCCAATATGGACAGATAGGAGGGCTACGTGCAGCCCCAAATAACTGACATGCAGACAGGCTTATGAGGGTTGGGAGAGTGGAGTGGCCAGGGAGATTGGAGATCAGTCATGGCACCGATCTCCACTGAGGTGTGTTTCTCTGCTATTCTAGTTGTTCAATCTCTCATCCTATCCCAACTGGATTACTGCATCAGCCTCCTTTCTGGCCTCCCATCCTCCTGTCTCTCCCTGCTTCAGTCTATTCTTCACTCTGCTGCCTGGATTATCTTTCCACAGAAATGCTCTGGGCATGTCATTCCCTTCCTCAAAAATCTCCAGTGGTTGCCTATCAACCTTTGCATGAAGCAAAAACTCCTCACTCTCGGCTTCAAAGCTCTTCATCACCTCGCCCCCTCCTACCTCACCTCCCTTCTCTCCTTCTACAACCCAGCTCGCACCCTCCAGTCCTCTGCTGCTCACCTCCTCACTGTGCCTCGCTCTCACCTGTCCCGCCATCAACCCCTGGCCCATGTCCTTCCCCTGGCCTGTAATGCCCTCCCTCCACACATCTGCCAAACTAGCTCTCTTCCTCCCTTCAAAGCCCTATTGAGAGCTCACCTCCTCCAGGAGGCCTTCCCAGACTGAGCTCCCTTTTCCTCTGCTCCTCCTCCCCTCTGCATCTTCCCTACTCCCTCCCTCTGCCCTACCCCCTTCCCCTCCCCACAGCACTTGTGTATATTTGTACATATTTATTACTCTATTTTATTAATGAGGTGTATATAGCTCTAATTCTATTTATCTATTCTGATGGTATTGACACCTGTCTACTTGTTTTGTTTGTTTTGTTTTGTTGTCTGTCTCCCCCTTCTAGACCGTGAGCCCATTGTTGGGTAGGGACCGTCTCTATATGTTGCCGATTTGTACTTCCCAAGCGCTTAGTATAGTGCTCTGCACACAGTAAGTGCTCAATAAATACGACTGAATTAACGAATGAATGAATAATGAATGAATTCTCCTCATTCATTCATTCAATCGTATTTATTGAGCGCTTACTGTGTGCAGAGCACTGTACTAAGAGCTTGGGAAGTACAAATCAGCAACATATAGCGTTGGTAACATACAGAGACGGTTACCCAACAGCGGGCTCACAGTCTAGAAGGGGGAGACAGGCAACAAAACAAAACATATTAACAAAATAAAATTAATAGAATAAATATGTACAAGTAAAATAAATAAATAGAGTAATAAATATGTATAAACATATATACATATACACAGGTGCTGTGGGGAGGGGAAGGAGGTAAGGCGGGGGGATGAGGAGGGGGATTTGAACCCATGACCTCTGACTCCATAGCCCAGGCTCTTTCCACTGGGCCATGCTGCTTCTCTATAAGCAGAAATAATAATAAAAATAATGGAAATAATAATAATAGAAATAATTTCCACCCTCAGGTCGAAGGTAGGGGGCTCCTGGGCCCAGCTGGGCAACCCTCGTGAGCATCATTGAGCTCCTGCTGCTGAACACGAAACTCAACTGTTTGGGTCACACTCTTTCCTTTTTTTGCTCCCTCAGAAAGAGGTGAAGGTTAGAGAGGTATCCCTCTAAGATTATAATGATGGTATTTGTTAAGCACGTACTATGTGCCAATCACTGTTCTAAGTGCTGGGGTAGATACAAAGTAATCAGGCTGTCCCATGTGGGGTTCACACTCTTAATTCCCATTTTAGAGCTAAGGGAACTGAGGCACAGAGAAATTTAGTGACTTGCCCAAGGTCACACAGCAGACGAGTGGTGGAGCCGGGATTAGAACCCATGATTTCTGACTCCCAAGCCAGTGTTCTTTCCACTAAGCCACACTGGTTCCCTAAAATGATCTTCACCTCGACCCACAAGAGATGTGGATACATAAGTGTAGTTCACTAGTCCAAAATTTGATGCTTCTTCCCTAACCATTAGAAATGACCACCATTTTACAGTTCCTCTGAACATCCTGTTGCTAATGTTAAGAGATGGGAGTTCAGATTGCCTGGGTCCTTGATCTCCTCCAGGACTGCTAATGTGCATGCTCTTATGTCATCTTTCCAGCAACAAAGACTTGAGTAGATGTGAAGAGCAAAGCATTGCAGCCAAAACCAGAAATCTCAGGTCGCTGCTTGCCACCAAGGGACATAAAATCTCTGTCTTGTTCCCCTCTAGATTGTAAACTAGACTGTTATGGGCAGGGAACGTGCCTGTTAATTCTGTTGTACACTCCCAAGTACTTAGTATAGTGCTCTGTACACAGTAATCACTCAGTAAATTGATCGATTGATTGATGTCTGTGTCTCCCCTATAGTAATTATGGTATTTGTGAAGCACTTACTATGTGCCAGGCCAAAGGCAGCCTTGTTCAGAGCTCCAACCCTACAGATCCAAGTGGCTCTCAGGCCTGATCTGCGCTCCGCTTTTCTTTCAAACCAGTCACTTACAAGATCAGAAGCCACAATAACAGCAAACTCAAGGAGGAGAGAAACCCTGGCAGAAAGGACAGACCCAGCTCAGCAGGATGCCGAGGAAAGAGCCGGAGCTGCCTGAAGTAACTGTGGACTTATGCTAAGGACTAAGGAAAGTCAAAGACCCAGACCAGAAGGAAGTCACTTAGTCTCGGGAGCTAAACATAAAGGTAGGGTTCCCCTACATATCCAGCCTGGTGGTTTGCATTTCCCCTCCCAGATTCAGAAAGTTGCAGGGGGCAAAATGGGTTTGGAGGACTTGGCAAGTTAAGCCACGCTGAGTCATTAGCTGCTTTGTACATTGAGCCCCTTGGTTGAGGTTGAAATGAAGTTTTCTATCTTGGACCCTGCTGCTGAGAAGGTTAAGGTTGGAGGCCCAGCGGTGTTATCAGGATAAGTGAGGTGGAGGGAGGTTAGAGAGGAATCGCTAGGGAAATCAGTGAGAGGAAGGGGGGGTTTTAGAGCTGAGGGTAAATGAGTAAATGAGGCACAATCAATCCATCGATGGTATTTATTGAGTGCTTCCTATGTGCAGAGCACTGTACTAGGCACTTGGGAGAGTACGATACTACAGAATCAGCACAAACATTCCCTGCCCATATCAAGGCACAAGATGAATGAACCATGATTCAACATATGACCACGACTCTGGCTTACTTTTTAAAAATGGATCTTAGTGACCCAAATAAAGCTGCCCAGAAATTAAAGGAATAATCGATCCTGTAAAAAACAGGGACCTCTAGAAATAAATCCGTGGATTTCCATCTCAGAGGGGAGTGATTACCCGACAAACTTGGAGGTTGGATTAAAACGTGCTACTGATGTTCAGGAAGCAAGGAAGAGAGAGCCAGGGCTCAGCTTTCAGGAGCCAGGAGTTTTCCTCAAAGTCCCCTCCTCTGAAAATCCTCATTACTGCCCACAAGACCTCCATTTCACCTTCAGAACCAAAGGAAAATCAGGCTTTTCCAGGGAAGAAGTGAAACTAAAACATCCCAACCAGAGGGGATGGAATCTCAAGATGACCTTCTTTGTGGGGGCTGATTTATCTATATTAAGCTGCCTGTCCTGGCTCTCACCCACCTGTCAAAACTGCCTTTGGCCTGGTGTCAATAGCAAACCATAACTCCTCCAGTGATTTCCCAGATTGAGCTTTTTAGTATTTAAAACAAAAATCTCAAGACTCAGTCCTCATGGTCTTAAAGTGGCTTGGAAAACCTTTCTTGGGAGGGCTAGTCTACCCCACTCCCTTTTTTCCTCTTTCACTCTTCTCCAACTCCATGGGTCACTTAGGGTGACCATTTATCTGCTTTTATTCATCTTGAAGTCTCAGGACCAAGGCTCCTCCACCACTCCTGATGAGGGACTCCACCACCGGTAAGCAGGTAAGGAAAAACTGAATAAGAAAAAAAAACCTAGAAAGGACATATCTCAAAGGAAACGGTGCTAGCTTAACCACAGAATCCCTTAACGGAGGAACGTGAGACTCTAGAAAGGCCCAGAGAGCTGCTTCATATTCCAAGATGATAATAGTGATAGAGACAACCTGTCCAGGTGTATGGATGTGACTGAAAAGTCCTATGTTCAACTGCCACTCTATTCCAAATGTGAAGTTGTGTATGCAGAGGTGGTCCTCTGATGGACTGGTGTTTTTGCCACATAGGGCATTGCTCCTCTAAGGGCTGGTTATTTTCCTCAGTCTTACTGTCAGTCTGAAGCAGTTTCCTGACTCAGCCAGATGATTCACAATCTTTGCCTATCTTTTTATGTGTGTGTGTATGCTTCTAGACCACAGTCACCAGAATACGATAGCTCTTGGGTAAAGTCTCAGAGACATTCAATGATACTGGCAGCCTTTAGAGTTCCTTTCTGGCATCTTTAAACATGGCAGCATAAAAGGCCCTTCAGTAGGTTCTGAGATAAATCCCTAATTCACGCTGATGTTAATGGTAAAGGGCTCTTTCAACACTGACTCAACCACCCTGGGCTCGGGGTCCTGATGGACCTTTCAGGGCAGCTAAATTGGCATCGTATTTGCCAGAACCCAAATCTGTTCATGATGTCAAATACTATAGGAGGACCTACAAACTGCTCCCTGCAATTTTCCTATGTTTGTTATGTGGCAAAGAGAATATTTGCTGGACTGTGCTGTGTTTCGTCTGAAAACATGCTGCAGTATAGACAAGACAGTCAACAGGGGGATTCTGCTGACTGCCAGAAAAAGCAGCATGTCCTAGTGGAAAGAGCACTGGCCTGGGAGTTGGAGGACCTAATTCTAATCTAATCATGATTCTAATCATGTCCCTGCTGTGTGGCCTTAGGCAAGTCACTTAACTCCTCTGTGCCCCTGCTCCCTCATCTGCAAAATGGGGATTCAATATCTGTTCTCCCTCTTACTTAGATGGTAAGTCCCACGTGGGACTTGGTTATCTTGTATAATAATATTAATAATAATAGCATTTATTAAGCGCTGTTCTGAGCACTGGGGAGGTACAAGGTGATCAGGTTGTCCCACATGGGGCTCACAGTCTTAATCCCCACTTTAGATGAGGTAACCGAGGCACAGAGAAGTTAAGTGACTTGCCCAAATTCACACAGCTGACAGTTGGCGGAGCCGGGATTTGAACCCCTGACCTCTGATCCAAAGCCCGTGCTCTTTCCAATGTATCTACCCCAGCCTTAAGAACAGTGCTGGGCACATAGTAAGCACTTAACAAATTCCACTATTATTATTCTGGCTAAGGTCTTGCTGGTGATGGAGATAAGTGAGAGACCCTGGTGATTTTCACTACCAGTTTTTTTGTGTGTTTTTTCTTGAAGGTGGTGATTATGGTAGGTGTTTGGAAGTCCTGGAATATTTTTTGGTGTTTTGAATGTTGAGAGAAACCCAGTGCGAATGGCTAAACATTAAATCTCTTAATTACATAAATGAGCCTTCCTACTACTTCCTACACCAGTAGGGGTATTGTTGTTATATTTCTTAAAGGCTTATTATGTGTCCAGCACTGTTCTTAACTCAGGGGTTAATCAGATCAAACATTGCCCTTGTTCCTACAGTCTACGTAGGAGAGAGAACTGGCATTAAATCCCCATTTTCCCGATGGGGAAACTGAAGCACCAAGAATTGAAGTGACTTCCCCAAGGTCACACACAGGCAACTGACAAAGCTGGGATTAGAATGCAGGTCCTCTGAGTTCCAGGCCCGTGCTTTTTCCACTAGGCTATGCTCCTTGTTGTTACTGCGATTACTGAGATTTTGTTACTGAGATATCTCCACAGGACTTCCCCCTTGTCTCTGATGAGAGAAACATCTTCTGCTCTCATCAGGAATGCTGTGATAGTGTACCAGGGTTTTGCCACTTCTCAGTGATGAACAAAGTCTTTGGTTTGGTGGAGGTCAGCATAGTTCTAGTTCTCTTCCATCAGTAGATCAATGTCAGTCAATCAGTGGCAATTATTAAGTGCTTACTATTCATTCATTCAATAGTATTTTTTGAGCGCTTACTGTGTGCAGAGCACTATACTAAGTGCTTGGGAGAGTACAGCGCAGCAGAATCAAGCAGACACGTTCCTGCCCATAGCGAGCTAACTTGTTGGCATGTCATCAATGGTCACATATTGTCCATTATTTGCAATTATATGTATAATTTTATTACTTCATTTATTTGGATGGGAGCTTTAGGAAGATCCTAATTTACATCAGAACACAGATCTAAATATGGAATGCAGTCCCAACAGATGAGAAGAAAAATAACTTAGGGAGGGCTAGAATTTCACCATTCCCATGGTCTTTCCGTCGTGGTGCCACTCTTGATGGTGGCATTTTATCAGATGTGTAGGACTCTGTGTAATGATATGGTAAAGGAGGGTGCCTAGAGGGTGAGATGTAGCGTGGCTCAGTGGAAAGAGCACAGGCTTTGGAGTCAGAGGTCATGGGTTCAAATCCCGGCTCTGCCCATTGTCAGCCGTGTGACTTTGGGCAAGTCACTTAACTTCTCTGGGGCTTCAGTGACCTCATCTGTAAAATGGGGATTAAGGCTGTGAGCCCCCCGTGGGACAACCTGATTACCTTGTAACCTCCCCAGCAGTTAGAACAGTGCTTTGCACATAGTAAGCACTTAATAAATGCTATTATTATTATTATTATTATTATTATTATTATTATTATTACTCAGATCCCACTATAGCAGAGCAAATGTCACTGAATCCAGTTCCCCCAAAATGTAAGCTCATACTACTCTGGGACCACTAGATGTCACGTCAGCCCCAAAATTCAGACCAACACTGGCGTGACACAATTTCAGCCAAGCATTTTCTTCTCCTAGAGGAGACCCTAATACTTTACATAAATATATTTTATTTTATTTTATTTTATTTTATTTTATTTTATTTTATTTTGTTGGTATGTTTGGTTCTGTTCTCTGTCTCCCCCTTTTAGACTGTGAGCCCACTGTTGGGTAGGGACTGTCTCTATGTGTTGCCAATTTGTACTTCCCAAGCACTTAGTACAGTGCTCTGCACATAGTAAGTGCTCAATAAATACGATTGATTGATTGATTGATTGATTGATTTACCTTTTACTTTACTTCACCTTTTTAAATCCACCAACAATCACGCTGCCGAATTCTCACTCAAGAGGGAGAGATTTGGCTTAACCCCTCGGCTGCCAAGAACTTCCCCGCAGCACCTGTATATATGTATACATGTTTGTACGTATTTATTACTCTATTTATTGATTTATTTTACTAGTACATATCTATTCTATTTATTTTATTTTGTTAATATGCTTTGTTTTGTTCTCTGTCTCCCCCTTCTAGACTGTGAGCCCACTGTTGGGTAGGGACCGTCTCTACGTGTTGCCAACTTGTACTTCCCAAGCGCTTAGTACAGTGCTCTGCACACAGTAAGCGCTCAATAAATACGATTGATTGATTGTGTTAAATCGTTAGGGACTAGGACTACTGTCTACGCTTGTTATGAGGAGGGACTACGTCCACCAATTCTGTTGTTTTGTAACTCTCCCAGGTGCTGAGTACAGTGCTCTGTACATTGTAAGCGTGCAATAAATACCATCGATTGATGGATTTCTTGACCCATCACTGGGTCTCATGACAGCCAAAGTTCAGGGGCTGCATTGGCTGGGCATTCAACCCTTCAGATAAGGGAGTAGGGAGGAGGTAACAAGTTCCTTCCACCATTCATTCATTCATTCAATCATATTTATTGAGCACTTACTGTGTACAGAGCACTGTACTAAGCGCTTGGGAAGTACAAGTTGGCAACATATAGAGACGGTCCCTACCCAACAGTGGGCTCACAGTCTAGAAGGGGGAGACAGAGAACAAAACAAAACATATTAACAAAATAAAATAATTAGAATATTTTACCACCACCATAATGGGTGGTGGTTCAACCTGGGGCTGCTTGACTATTAAATCCTCTGGACTCCACCTGGACTCCACCTGGATTATGCAATATTTGTTCTGTCAAATGCTTTATTCATTTATTCAGTCGTATTTATTGAGCTCTTACTGTGAGCAAAGCACTGTACTGAGCGTCTGGGAGAGTACAATATAACAATCAACAGACACATTCCATGCCCACAATGAGCTTGCCTTCTTTTGTACCACACCACAACTGCAAACCGATGTGATGTCTCACTGCCAAGAATAGTAATAATAATAGCATTTGTTGAGCACTTACTATATGCCCAGCGCTGTTCCAAGCGCTGGGGTAGATAGAAGGTAATTGGGTTGCCCCAAGTGGGGCTCGCAATCTTAATCCCCATTTTACAGATGAGGTAACTGAGGCACAGAGAAGTTAAGTGACTTGCCCAAAGTCACCCAGCAGACACGTGGTGGAGCTGGGATTAGAACCCACGTCCTCTAACTCCCAAGCCCGTGCTCTTGTCACTAAGCCATTCTGCTTCACATGCAAGAAAGCAATCCTCTCAAGTCTCCTGGGAAGAATTCTTGCCCAAACAAAATTCTAGCTCCTTTGAGCTCCCTTACCCAACTACCACCATCCCCGAAGCGTCGCCCTCGACTTCGGGCTTACAAGGATGCAGTACTCTATGGGCCTTGACAGTATTACTCTTAATACCCTCTGCCAATTACCTAGTGAAATCTCACCAGGACAACAAGCTTCTGTGAACCTTGCAGAAGGTGTCAATTTTACATTGAGAATCCAGGGGTGAACTTGGAGTGGAACATAGAGGGAGCGGGGCTTCACTATCCACAGGGTAGTGGCTTTCAGCGCTTAGAACAGTGCTTTGCACATAGTAAGCGCTTAATAAATGCCATCATTATTATTATTATTATTTCAGAGTCCCAGACTGAAGCTGCCTTTTTGGCCCCTCTTCCAACCTTCATCTAGCCCCAACGTTGGCAAGGCAAGCTGGTTACAGCTGTTCACCCTGACCACCAAAACTGTGGGGCTGAAAATCACACCTTCCAGGCCTATTCCACACAGGGATGATGCCCCCTCGCTCCATAGACCAACCCATGTGAGGCTGACACGGGAGAGGAGCAGAGGTGCCTGGGTGAATGAGGGCTCCGCCAATACACATTTATTTGAGCAAATGGACTTTCCAGAACTATTTGAAAGCGAAGCCATAGCGTCAGAGTCACTGGCAGAGAGTGGGAAGTCCTGGGCCAGGAGGAGAGAGAAAAACGAAAAGGGACTGTGGCTTGGGAGTCTGTCTTTGTTCCAAGAAACACACGACGTTCAGGGGAAAGAAGAACCGGGGGCAAGTGAGGTAGCGACAGTCACATGGTCTAGCAGATTGAGGGGAGGGCTGGGTGTCAGGACTCTCGGGTGCCATTCGCAACCCAGCTTCTGCCTTCGCGTTTGGCTTGAACAAAAGAGAAGCGATGAGAGAAGGGGGAGGAAAGGGGACTCTCTGGGCGGGATAACTTCCTTCTTGTTACTCTGAATCCCTCCGAGAGGACGTTATTTTTTATATTTTAATTGGACTCAGGAAAAACAATGGTGTCTAACCTACTTGGCAAAGAGCAAGGAGTGAACAGGCTTTTATAGTGCTGCAAGCTGGATGGGAAGGATGAAATAAACAGACTCGACCCTGGCTTCCCTCCAGAGATGCACAAAGAAAAAGGAGTCCATCTAGTGCCCCTGTTTGCCTCCTCATAGCCTCTATTAGACCCTTTCTCCCACCCTCCCACGCCACTGGGCTCTCTCTCTATAAGGGGGTCATTCTCCCTGCCCCCCAGAACTTGCTTCACTACGTAAAGACAAACACCATCCCCCCTCTGGAGCTTACACTTCTTCCTTCGCTTCCACTTGTATTTCCACTCCCAAGATTCACAATAAACTGGACAGCGGGGTGCGGGGGAGGTAGAGAGGAGGGCCGGGACGGATCCGGGGCACTCCTTCTCGTGTCCATCACTATGACCTTTTATTTTTTTCTTCTTATCCATGGTTTCTCCTGGCATGCTGCAAATGTGAACAAATTAAAAGTTATACCACGCTTTGACCTGCTCAGAGGAAAAGGATGTGGTGAAACATCATCCTCTTCTGAACTTCTCTGTCTGCTATCTGTCTGACCCGGGTATGATTATCTCTGCAGACATCTCACCACAGTGTGGTTGGGGCTGGAGTTACTTGATAGGTTGGAAAATGGTATCTGAAATGGGAATCTGTATGTCTGCAAAAATGTGAAATATCAGTGCGAGTATGTGTGGGGGTGTTGCGGGGGACGGGGCTGCTCTAACCACCGGACAGGAGACCCAGCTGTCTTAAGCCCCTTAGGAGGATCCATTCAAGCTATTCTAACATCACCCTCCTCTCACTATTCTTTCCCTCCTCTACTCTGACTGGTGTTCCAAGGTCACCCTCAAATGTCCCTCCATAACCAAGTCTGGGCCCACCTCAGGGAGGACTGAAGGGGAACCATGACCCCGTGCTTCTGATTTCTGGGGCCTCAAGCCCATCAGAACAGAAGCCTGTGCCCTTTAGATTGTCAGCTCGTTGTAGGCAGGGAATGTGCCTACCAACTCTGTTGTAGCATACTCTCCCAAGTGCTTAGTGCAGTGCTCTGCACACAGTAAGCATTCCATAAATACCAATGATGACAGATCGACTGATTGATCTAAGCCTGAGTGTCCAGTAATCCCGGAGATCAGTGAGCCTGGTCTGCTCTGCAGGTGAAGGAGAGGGGAAGGGGTGCGGGATGGGGAGCTGGGGAGGACATGCCAGAATTCATTCACGGGTCTGGCGGCGCAGTTTTCACCTACCCGGTGCTTTTCCAAATCTGAAGGACAAGCCGCGCAAACTGCTTTTGTCCCATCTCTTCTCTTATGTGCCCAGACGAGGGAGCCCCGCTCTCACAAGACGTTGCATTCCCGCCACATTCCCAATGCATTCCAGGGAGTCAGCCAGCCATCCAGGGAGACAACTCCAGAACCCAAACCCCAAGACTCCTCTCTAACCCGAAGCAAACCCGTATCCGACAGATATCTCTCTGTAGCCTTCCCCAGCCTGGGGAGGCAGGGGATGGCCCATCAGAGCATCGGGAGAAGACTGGCCAGAGGTCAGTAGGAAGAGGCTGCCCACTAGCTCCTCCAGGGCAACCTGGTTCAGAGTGCAAGGGAATTTTCCTGGGACAGGAAATCTAGCAATAGAACGGAAGTTGATCTTTTCCTTTCCCCTATTCTCCTTTCTCAGAATGTATTCCGAGAAACCGTGGTGACCCCCTGCTACCTCGTGGAAGCCTCGAGCCCCAGAGTGAGGGGCTCTCAAGCAGCTTCTGCCCCTACTTAACCCTGAAGCTTCTCATTCGCCTCTCTTGACAATAAATTGGCTGCAAACCCTTGATGTGGGCTTGACGCCTGATCGAATGGCTGGAACGCTCCACATTGGCAAGTCTACCTGTTCCAAGGATTCCAGGGATCCAAACTGAACCCTCACAAATTCCCTAGGGAATGATCAATCTGGGTCCTCTCCCAGGAGCCCTGGACATGTCCAGGGTCCCCCAGACTCCCCTGAGACTCTGGGACCATGACCCGGGCCCCCAAGAAAAGGAGAATGGAATTGCTCTGGGCTCCACCAAATCTCCTTGAGTCGAAGATGACCCGAAGTCCTGCAGGTCCCTGTTCACTTCAGTCATTTGTTTGGTGGTATTTATTTATCATCTCCTTTATTTTTTAAAAAATGGTATTTGTTGAGTGCTTAGAATACTAAGTCCTGTATTAAGTACAGGGGTAGATACAAGCTAATCAGGTTGGACACAGCCCAGGTTCCACGTGGGGTTCACTGTCTTAATCCTCATTTTTTACAGATGAGGTGACTGAGGCACACAGAATTTAAGTGATTTCCCTAAGGTCACAAAGCAGTCAAGTAGCAGAACCAGGATTAGAACCCAGGGCTTCTGATTCCCAGGCCCGTGCTCTTCCCTTTAGGCCATGTGGCTTCTCTGTGGGCGAAGCAGTCTGCTAATTCTCTGGTACTGTACTCTCCCAAGCGCTTAGCAGAGTGCACTGCACCTAGCAGAGAAGCAGCGTGGCTCAGTGGAAAGAGCCCGGGCTTTGGAGTCAGAGGTCATGGGTTCAAATCCCTGCTCCACCAATTGCCAGCTGTGTGACTTTGGGCAACTCACTTCACTTCTCTGGGCTTCAGTTACCTCAACTGTAAAATGGAGATGAAGACTGTGAGCCCCATGTGGGACAACCTGATTACCTTGTATCCACCTCAGAGCTTAGAACAGTGCTTTGCACACAGTAAGCACTTAACAAATGCCATTATTATTATTATTATTATTATTATTTGGAGTCAGAGGTCATGGGTTCAAATGCCAGCTCCACCAATTGTCAGCTGTGTGACTTTGGGCAAGTCACTTCATTTCTCTGGGCTTCAGTTACCTCATCTGTAAAATGGGGATGAAGACTGTGAGCCCTACGTGGGACAACCTGATCACCTTGTATCCCCCCAGTGCTTAGAACAGTGCTTTGCACATAGTAAGTGCTTAACAAATACCATCATTATTATTAGCAGTAGTAGTAAGCTCTTGATAAATACGATTGATTGATTGAATGTAAGCAGGTAACTAAGCACTGGGGAAGAACATAAGAGAGGATAGACAGGCCTCAGTCCCTGAGGGGCCTCACAGGCAAGAAGGTTGAGTATGAGCACATGAAAAAAGATTGAAGTATTGAAAGATTGAAACCCCAAAACCACGAGGACAACAAAGGGCACAATTAGAGCTCAAGAACAGTTTTCAGGCTCCTTTCTGAGGAGGCGGGGCTGTACCACGGTCACACAACAGCCAACCACCAGGGCCTAACTGATTTTCTCAAGTCTGCGGGGCCTCAGGCTGCTTCCGCTTATTATTACTGCTTGGACAAGCCAGGTTCAGAGCAGAGCCCTCAGGTGGAAGAGAAGAAGGTGGGCCCCTGGCATCACGTCTCTGGAGGGCCAAGGGCATGTTGCTGCTGATGATTCTTTTCACGGAGCCAAAGCCCCCGAAGGGCTCAGGTGGGGCTCACTGATCCCCAGGACGCCCAGTCCCCACCTCTCCCCACCACCCCCTCCCAGAATGGAAATGGTGAACGAGTATACCATTGCCTCACTCCACTTCCTAACACCCATTCAGTCGGTCAATCAATAATAATGATGGCATTTACTAAGCGCTTACTCTGTGTAAAGCACTGTTCTAAGTGCTGGGGAGAGTGCAAGGTGATCAGGTTGTCCCGGGGGAGCTCACAGTCTTGCCCCATTTTACAGATGAGGTAACCGAGGCCCAGAGAAGTTAAGTGACTTGCCAAAGTCACACAGCCGACAATTGGCGGAGCCGGGATTTGAACCCGTGACCTCTGACTCCAAAGCCCATGCTCTTTCCACTGAGCCACATTGCTTCTCTAATCACATTTATTGAGCACTCACTGCATGCAGAGCACTGTACTAAGCACTTGGGAGAGTACAATATAACAATAATAATGATGATATTTCCTAAGCATTTACTCTGTGCTAAATACCATTCTAATACTAATGATAAATGATAATGATAACTGCGGTATTTGTTCAGTGCTCACTAAGTGCCAGGCACTGGGGTAGATAAAGCTAATCAGTTGGACACAGTCCCTGTCCCACGTGTGGCTCATGGTCTCAATCCCTATTTTACAGATGAGGTAACTGAGGCACAGAGAAATTAAGTGACATGCCCAAAGTCACACAGCAGACAAGTGGCAGAGCCGGGTTGAGAAACTAGGTCCTTCTAACTCCCAAGACTATGCTCTATCTACTAGGCCATGCTACTTCCCAATATAACAGTTGCATATATAACAGACACATCGACAATATAAACAAGAAGGCAGCACCCTAGTGCTCCCCTCCGGCTCCTCTTGACACCCAGTTGTCACTTGGAAACCCGCTAAAGTATCAAGCCGTGTAAGAGTTTAAAAAAAAAATGAGTCTCTCTGACCCTTGGACTTTTGTCCCTTCCTCAGTCAGAGCCTCTATCACGAGACCCTGGGCTCTATTCAGAGCGGCTGGCCTCTGAGATTTTCTGAGAACTGTCCAGACAGTGAATGATGGGTAGCAGCTTGGCAGTAATTGAGTGTAAACACGCCACCCTCCCCTTTTCCTCCTGTCCCTACCCGCTCCTGCAGTCACTCCCCCTTCTCTGCCAAACCACGGCCTTCCCATTCTTCAAAACTCGGCTCTGGACTCAGCTCTTTCGTGAAGCCTTCCCAGACTAACTCCACCTAACCCCAAGCATTCCAGGTGCCCCCACCCTCCTATTCACTCACTCATACATGAGCCCGCTGTTGGGTAGGGACCGTCTCTATATGTTGCCAACTTGTACTTCCCAAGCGCTTAGTACAGTGCTCTGCACGCAGTAAATGCTCAATAAATACGATTGAATGAATGAACACACACACACTCTCACACTCTAGGTCAGCATATGTCTTTGCACATCATCTGTTGGTTACATGCCTTTATCTTCCTGCCATTCGTTTCATAATTTGTATGTTTAATACTTCTGTCATGTGTGTTATGGTTACGTACAGTTTTCTTTGGTTCTGCAAGCTGCTTTAAGATGTATATGTTTGCGCTACCTTTGATTGCAAACTATTTGAGGATAGGGATCATGACTTCTAATACTTCTGAACTCTCCAGAGTGTCTTTGCGAGGCAAGGCTGTGCGCAGAGTGTGTGTTCAGTAGGCCGCGTTGATGGTCGACCGTTGACTTGCTGGAAACAGCCGTAGTTGTTTGATCTGGGGCTACATGAACATAGAACAAACATTTCAGTGATAGTCAGGGGAGGATTCCTCATTTTGTGCCCTTGGGCACTCAATCTATTGAAAGGCCTGGGTCTAATCCATAAAAATAAATCAATAAATAAAATAACTATAAAACGATTTCTTCAACAAGTCTATTTTGCGATGGGCTCTCAGCAGGGCACCTTCCCTCCTTTCTGAATAAAGGAATCAAGGATGCCTTAGGAGATGGACGACTATAATTCTATCACAACACATCTCTCTCTTTTAGTCTTTCAAACTCAGTCACCTTGCCCCATCTTACCTCACCTCACTACTCTTCTACTAGCATGGCATAGTGGATAGAGCACAAGCCTGGGAATCATAGGGTCATGGGTTTGAATCCCGGCTCCGCCACTTGTTTGCTGTGTGACCTTGGGTAAGTCATTTCACTTCTCTGGGCCTGTTTCCTCAACTGGAAAATGGAGATTGAGGCTGTGAGCCCCACGTGGGACAAGGACTGTGTCCAATCTGATTTGCTTGAATCCACCCCAGTACTTAGCCCAGGGCCTGGAACATAGTTCACGCTTAACAAATGCTGTAATTATTTTTACTATTATTACAGCTCAGCCCTAACACTTCACTCCTCTAACACCTATTCACTGTATGTTGATCTTGCCTATCTTGTCTCTGAAACCTCCTTCCTCTCACCTGGAACTTCTTACCCCTTCGTGTCTGACAGTTCAACACCCTCCCCACTTTCAAAGCCCTGCTCAAATCACATCTCCTTCTCTTCCAAGAAGACTTCCCTAACTAGGCCCTTATACCCCTTATTTGAGCTTGCTTCCGCAGTGCCTTAAGCACTTGGTACTCACCCTGCCCCCAGCCCCACAGCACTTCCGTACACATCCCTATAATCTCCTATTTCCCCTATCTGTAATTTGTTTTGATATCTGTTGCCCCTCTAGGCTGTAAACTCCTTATGGGCAGAGATTGGGACTACCAAATCTATTATTGTATGGAGCTCTCGAGAGCTTAATACAGTGTTCTGCTTACAGAATATGTGCTCAATAAATACCATTACTTGATTGATTGTAGAGTTCCATTCCAATTTAAATACATTTTCAAAGTGCTCCGTGTCTCACCTTTAGTTCTATCTTTTTTTTCTGTAAAGTTGCTCTCCCCCGTCCAACTTCAGGGGCTGGGGCCTGGAGTGCCTACTGAAAAATCTGCCCCAGAGGCCCCCCGTAAGCAGAAGTTTCTTACTGAGATCATGACCAAGCAGGAAAATTAGAGACTGACCTTATTTTCCCCTTTCTATCTCAACTGCCCACCAGTTGCATGGTCTTGCTTTTACCCTTTCCCTGGGGCCAGCACCGCTTCCTTTCTGGATTGGGAAAGCATTCTCTTTTCCAGGAAACAGAGCAAAATAAGAGCTCTGGAATGAACAGAAAGCATCCCATTTTCCTTTGAAATAGGCCCCTGCAGTGCAGCAGGAAAGTAAAAATAATAATAATGTGGTATTCATTACCCACTTATTATGTGCCAAGCATTGAGGTAGATAAAATCAGATGAGTCTCTGACCCTGTCCCATATGGGGCATACAGTCTACATGGGAGGGAGAACAGATATTGAATCTTCATTTTACAATGAGGAAACTGAGGCCCAGAGAAGTCATGAGTTTCCCCGGGTCACACAGCAAGCAACTGGTGGAGCTGAAAGATACCCTGTCCTACGCTCTTTTTACCAGGCCACGCTGCTTCCACTAGGTCACCAGAGACACTGTCAGCAGTTTATGATAGATGTTGGCAGGGGGCAGATGAGGTGGTACAGCTATTAGGCGAGGGGTCTTGCTCTTGGGCAGACACTATGACCTCTCCCACTGGCCCACCCCAAAGGGCCTCTCACTGTTGGTGAGGAGCTACAGCTAATCCAGGGTCGGCAACCTATGGTCCACGAGCTATTTCCAGCTCTTCCTGGAATCAACTGTGGCTCTTGAGCCAGGAATCGTTAAATTCACAAGGAAGGCAGCTACGCTAGTGGGTTTAAATTTTACAATTGGCTCTTGAAGCACCAGTTGCTCCATGGTTTCATTTTGTTTGACTCTTCTGCCCAGAAAGGTTCCTGGCCCTGAGCTCGACAGGGTTTAATTTGATTGTCCCCTGGGGATGAGAGACAGAGTGGCCACTTGGCTAGTGTCTGTCATGGCCACCTGTCACCCCTATAAACTTCATTTTTTATTCTTTCCTTGCCCAACCCTCTCCCTGCACTCTTCCCAGCTCCCAGCCCCACTGGCCTTGCCCTCCTTTAGCTTCTGGGGCTCCCCTGTGCCCTAGCCATGTTGGCCCTCCAAACCCTGAACCCACTTGTTGCCCACAACCCTCCCTGGCTATGTCAATCCAAACTTCTTTTTCGTTTTTTCAAATGTTCCCCCCACCCTCACCACAGCCACACCTGCCCCTTCCCTTCTGTCCTTGCGGCCCACCAGCCTGGCATGAAATGAGGGTAGAGGAGGGCAGGGAGTGTTGGTCCCCCCCCAAGACCAATGCAGTCCCGGTCCTGGCCCCACCCTGTTATTTTGGGGGTTCCAGGCGATGTGGGCAGAACAAGATTAAAGAAAAGCCACATGAAGCCAGGTCGGTTATGGGCAAAGGGTGAAGGGTGTGGGATAGGGTTGGGAGTGGGAGGAGGGTGGGCCACGGGGAGCCATGAGGACAGAAGCCATAAAGAGACACAGGGACAGTGCAGGGTGAGGATGAGGAAAAGGGTAAAGAAAAACAGATGACTCAGTTGCCAGGTGGGGTAGGTGAAGATGACCAGAGCGGACGCGTAATGAGAAGAGATACTGTGGAAGTAAAAGCCTCCAGGCTGTCGGGGAACCCGGAGGTCAGAACAGCAGAGGGCAACAGCTCTTTGTTTTACGGAAGTCCACCGAAATGGTGGAAAACCAGTCCAGAGCAAGGCGTGTCGGGCTTGAAGATTTACAGGAAAGAGAAACCAAAACTAGGTGCAAGGAATGCAACCTCAGTGAAGTAGGGGGAGCAGGAGGAAGACCATCTCAACAGGTGAAAAATGGTGTTTGTCAGCCAGCAGGCCCTTCCCATGTCTTACGTTTTGCCTGAAAACCGCCTCCTCCGCAAAAGCGACCCATCACTTCAGGATCTGGGGCAGCCAGATTCACCTCCTTTTGCCCCATCAATAATCTCAGTCCCGCCGATGGACACCTGAGAGTCCATATCCTCTCAGCAGGCCCGCACCGCCAGCTGTAGTAATAGGAATAGCATTTATTTAGCATTTGCTACAAACAGTGTGTTGTACAAAGTGCTGGGAAAGAATACGCAGGAGGAAATTAGACACGGTCCCCGGCCCTCAATCCTTCCTCCCAACCTAAATCCGGTTTAAGCTGACTATCATCAGGGGCTGCTGGCCACCAAGCCAAGACGGCAGAAGGAGGAGAGAGGTGGGTTGTGGCGGCCTTAGGGGAGCAGGGGTCAGGGGGTGTCACTGCACCAACACAGAAGGAGAAGGCTGGTTGTCCTTCAGCTGTTCGTGCTCTGCTGGGAAGAAGGGAGGTATTCCTCCTCTGGGGCCCTTGGAGAGGCAGAGCACTGTGCCTCAAGAAAGAAAGGAGGCCTGATTCGAGGTAACAACTCTGCTGCTTCAGAAGTGGGGTTGGGCGGGGGGGCAGGAGGGCCGGCGTAAACGAGGCCCTTGTAGGGCAGGAATGAGGCGACACTGTAAGAGCAGCAGCCCTTCCAGAGGTCCTGTCTGGACTAGGTCTCTCAGCCGCCCCGCTCTTACCCTCACCCTGGGGCAGTGCCAGAACAGAGTTGCCCTTGGCAGCAGGGCCTGGGGGGTGGAGAGAGGAGAAAGCTGAAGGCCATTCACCTCAGTGTGCGGTGTCCTGGGGCGTTTGGGGAGGATCGGCCCAGACACATCGCTGCCTGTTAGATTTCCATTCGTGGCCCTGAGCCTTCCTTCCCTCCAGCCTGGCGTCCACGCCCACGCAGGAAAGGGGGTTGGCGGGGAGGGGCTGGAAGTGGGGAGAGGGGCGGCCCCAGCCCCTGAGCTGGGCCTGGGGCCCCTGCTGGATCTGCTAGGAAGCCAGGCACAGCTCCTGAGTCAGCAGCTTGGCTCGGCCACCAGACTCCTGCTCCAGGAAAGGCTGCCCAGCTCCAGGACATGGTAATTTGACGCCGGTCCCAGCTCAGGCCAGCTGCACAGCAAAAATAACCCCTGCCTGGCTCGTTCACTAGGTCTGGTCTGGGTTCAGGGGAAACCAGTCTGAGTGAACTCCCTGGCTCCTGAGCCTGCCTCTCTCCTCTCCACCCCAATTCCTCTTCCTCCTCCTCCTTCTCCTCCTCTGTGGGCTGAGTGAATAACGTTAATCCAGAGCAGATGGGGCAGCAGAAAGAGGAGGGTACGTAGGCAGGGCAGGAGAACGTTTGGCCCACCAACCGCTCAGCCCAAGAACCGTCTACACTCTCCCCACCCCTCCCAGGGCTCTCCTACCCTGCTGAGGGGTCTTAGGTTGGAGGAAGACCACTGAAGCCACCCCAATCTTCCCAAGTCATCAGAAGCAGATCGCCTCCCCCGGCCCCGCCCATCCTTCCCTTCCATGTCCTCCCAGGGATTGTGCAAAGTTCAGAAAAGGCCCGGGAGAAGCTAAAGGCTGAGCACTCCACTGATTCCACAAAGTTCAGAAAAGGAACTTTGCAAAGTTCAGGGAGAAGCTAGAGAGTCAGAGCATTATCGCCATTTCTTTCGGTGGGAAGAAAAGTATCTGCCCACTGGGGATGTCTGCAAAGTCTCCGGGAGCCCAAAGGGAAAGGTGCTGCACTGGCCCCAGCAGGGATACGGAACCAAACAACTTCCAGGGAACTAAACTGGACCCGAGGGCCTGGGGGAGGCCAGGACGGGGAAGGGGAGAGGATGACCCCCAGGAGCAGAGATCAAGGGTGAGGAAGGAGAGGGCAGATTAAGCAGCCACTACCAAGACTACCCCATTTCATGAATGATAATAATACTTGTGGATTTGTTAAGTGCTTACTAATGCATCAGGCACTCTACTAAACACTGGGATGGGAACAAGCCAATTGGGTTGGGATACAGTCCCTCTTCCTCGTGGGGCTCACAGTCTCAACCCCCACTTTCCAGATGAGGTAACTGAGGCACAGAGAGGTGCAGTGACTTGCCCAAGGCCACACAGCAGACAAGTGGCAGAGAAGGGATTAAAACCCATGACCTTCTGACTCCCGGGCCCGTGCTCTACTCACTACACCACGCTGCTTTGGGAGCCAACAACAGGCTGATGGTGTGTTTCTGAGCGAAGAGGGGGTGGCAATAATCCAAGCTTTTTCACCATGTCCTAGGGCAATGAGAATCTGCCAGTTTCCTTCTGATCCTTCATCCAGACCATGGGGCAACCACACCCCCCAACGTGCATGCTCACACACACACACACACACATATGCACACACACAAACACACGCACACACGCACTGGCTCTGGGTGATGAGGAGGGGAAGAGCAGAAGGGGATCACATCAGGGTTAACACCCAGAGGCTACAGGGGCTGGAGAAGCTGCCATCTCCTTCAAATTGGGTTTGATACAACTTGCTTTTCGGGAAGCGGTTGGCGGAGGGGAGCGAGATACGAACAAAGAACTGCATTAACCTCCAAGGAAGCTGGGGTGGGGTGGCGGGGAGAGCAGGGAGGAGAAGGACGAGGATCCACATGGGTCCTCAGAGGCGGCGGGGAGGGCCACAGAGATGCTTGAGGCGGGTGGGGGAAGGGAGCATCCCCTAGTTTCCACACCCCAAGAAGGACAGACCCAAGAGAACCGACGAGCCAGCCAAAACCTGGGCTGAGAGCGTGTTGGCCGCACTGAGCAGACCAAAGTTGGCTGCCTGTTTCCAGCATTTAATTCAGAAATTCCTCAGGAATGTTTTGTTAGGTTTGGGTGGTTTTTTTTTTTTTCCATCGCAGCTCTGGCCAGTTGGCCGTGGCAGGGGGGTGGCGTCTGAATTTTCCTCCCTTGTTCCCACATCCCCCTCGCTTGGCTGCCAGCTCCCTCCTCCTTCCAGAAGCAGCCTGTTGCAGGGCAGAAGGCAGGACTCTGGCAAGTAGGTGCCGGGAAATGAGTGGGAGACGGATGGGAGGGGGATGAAAGGAGGGGGAGAGAGAGGAAGGAGAAAAGAGGGGAGGGAAGGGGAGGAAAGGGGGTGAGGGAGGAAAAGGGCAAAGGCAGGAGAGAGGAAGGCGGGGGGAGAGAAGGAAGGAGGGTGGGAGCGGAGAGGAAGCTGGGAAGGTGGCCTGGATACTTGGACAGAGGGCTGTTTGAGGATCCAGTTTCCTTCCACACAGTCCCCGAGTGGAGGGAGCCAGGTCTGAGGCCTCTCTGTTGGGCCTGTTCCATGTTGTTAATGTTAATAGTAAGGCAGTGTGTGGGACGGGGGGAGGTTTCTCTCAACAAGCTGTTCTTGGCTGCATGGGAGGGGATGGGGCTCAGCTCTGGGAAAGGCTCGGACCAAGCTGAGCAGAAAACAAGGAGCTGACCGGCTGGCTTCCAGGCGGGGGCCCCTGTGAAACCTCAGGGAACAGCCGGACACTCCCTAGCCTGGACGGTTGCAGGGCCGCAGGGCTGGGGGAGGAGCCTTCTCAACTAATGGGACCCAGATGGCCAGTGGCTGTTGATGTCCATCGGAAGACTTTCTTGTCTGATGCTGCCTAATAGCGGTCAGGGGCCGGGGTAGGGAACAGAAGGGAAGGAAGAGAAAAGCAGGGTAGAGAGAAGGAGCGTGGCTCAGTGGAAAGAGCACGGGCTTGGGAATCAGAGGTCGTGGGTTCTATTTCCAGCTCCACTTGTCAGCTGTGTGACTTTGGGCAAGCCACTTAACTTCGTGGTGCCTCAGTTACCTCATCTGTAAAATGGGGATTAAGACTGTGAGCCTCACGTGGGACCACCTTGTATCTACCTGAGTGCCTAGAACAGTGCTTGGCACATAGTAAGCGCTTCACAAATACCGTTATTATTATTATTATTACTAGGGGCCGAGCGTCACTGAGGGGTTGGGGCAGAGGTCAGCATCCCGGGCATCACTGAGGGGGTGAAGGACTGGGGCAGGGGGCTGGGCATCACTGAGAACCCTCTCAATCCTTTAATGTGGATTTCAAATCGTCTGTGGCCTCCAGTTGGCTCTTAGACCATTAAATGTCCTGCAATGCCATCCAGTGCCATCTCCTTCATAATGATAATAATACTAACAATCAATCAATCAATCAATCATTTTTATTGAGCACTTACTGTGTGCAGAGCACTGTACTGAGCGCTTGGGAAGTACAAGTTGGCAACATATAGAGCCAGTCCCTACCCAACAGTGGGCTCACAGTCTAAAAGGCTCACAGTCTAAAAGTCTGACAATAACTGTGGTATTTGTTAAGCGCTTACTACGTGCCAAGCACTGTTCTAAGAGCTGGGGTACATACAAGGTCATCTGGTTGGACACAGTCCATGTCGTTCGTGGGGCTCACAATCTTGATACCCACTTCACGGATGAGGTAACTGAGGCACAGAGAAGAAAAGTGACTTGCCCAAGGTCACACAGCAGACATGTGGCAGAGCCGGGATTAAAACCCATGACCTCTGACTCTCAGGCCCGGGCTCTTTCCACCAGGCCATGCTGTTTCTCATCCACCCTCCCCAACACCCCCTAGGCTGGAAAGCGGTTAATTCCCCAGAGAAGGCGTCCTTTCCCTGAATCCCCATTGCCCCTTTCCAATCACTTTCCACGTATGTACAAAATCCCACTGCCTTGAAAAAAGGCAATCTGGGGAAGGGTAGGAGGCAGAACTCCAGCTAGTGGGTGCCGGGAAATAAGTAGGAGAGTGAGAAGGACAGGGAAAAGGAGGGAGACAGGGGCGGGGAGAAGGCCAGGGATGGAGAAGAGGTCAAGAGCAGCTGGAATTGGAGCTGTGGGAACAAGTTACTCCCCAAAGGGGTGGACACACTTCCGGACAGGGAGCTGGGCTTTTCAACCACCAGCCCTCCTTCAGTACCCCCACCCCCAAACACCCCCCTTTCTACTCTCAGTCCCCCACTCGCACCTTCTTGAGGCAACTGACGTTCATCCGCGACCCTCCACAGCTTCACCCCCACCTATTCGCTCTTGTCCCAGAGATCTTGTTCCCTTCCCCCCCCCCCCCCAACACACACACTCCTGTGATCAAGGTAGATCAAAGGCCCCAGGGGGGTACCAGGAAGACCCCCCGGCCATGGAAGAAGGGGAGGCAGGGGGCAAAGGCAGCAAGCAGTAGCGCAGGCCAAGCTCGGACTGTAGCGTCCATGCTCAGCTGCAAATGTGGGCCATTCCTTCCCATTCAGAGACAGGGAAGGAGATTTGAGCTCTCTGTGGCTCGGGACTCTGTTTCACCACCATTTCATCTTGTTTTTCTGGGGAAAGCTTCTCATGGAGCCCTTAAGCTTTCCTTACCCCTAGCCTCCCTAGAGAATTACAGTCCCCTTGTGGACTCATATTGGACTATATGAGAATCCCTCCCATCCCCTTCCCTGTGTTCATTCATTCATTCATTCAATTGTATTTATTGAGCACTTACTGTGTGCAGAGCACTGTACTAAGCACTTGGGAAGTACCCCTCTCCTCTCCTGTCGCGGATTTATGGAAAAAACTCTCGTCTCTGATTTTTGATTTGCAAGTCTTCCCTGGGCCGGGGGATTTTCTATTTCCTTTCTCTAATGACTTCTTCTAAGTCATTTACCCAATCTTGTGTTCCCAATTTGGTCTGCAAGATAGAGCTACCCTATCTCTGCCGACCTCCTGAGCAGAGAACCAGTTGCTATTTGGAGATCCCCGAGGAGACCCTAAAGATCCCAGTGGTGAATTATGTTAATTAATCCTGCACAGAGCCCCATCTTACCCATCTTACCTGAAGAGGCCTCTAGATCAGGGCATGGGGGTGGGTTGGGGGAGAGAAGGTGTCATTCTCGAGACTGTAAGCTCATTGTGGGCAGGAAATGTGTCTGTTGACTCAACCGTATTGTACTCTCCCAAGTGCATATTACAGTGCTCTGCACATAGCAGCGTGGCTCAGTGGAAAGAGCCCGGGCTTTGGAGTCAGAGGTCATGGGTTCAAATCCCGGCTTCCCCACTTGCCAGCTGTGTGACTTTGGGCAAGTCACTTCACTTCTCTGTGCCTCAGTTACCTCATCTGTAAAATGGGGATGAAGACTGCGAGTCCCCCGTGGGACAACCTGATCACCTTATAACCTCCCCAGCGCTTAGAACAGTGCTTTGTACATGGTAAGCACTTAATAAATGCCATTATTATTATCATTATTATTAGATTCAATTCCCGATCAGTAAAGTAACTCTTACCGCCTGCTGGGTCAGGCCCTGAGACATAGGATAAGGGGGAACCAGGTGATGATTTAATTGGTGTCCCTTAGTATCTCTGGGATTATCATCCGTTCCCTGATAAACACATCTCCTGGCTGCCCTTGACAGGTGTCCCCGGGTCCAGATTCCTAGAGAGTGAACAAGACTGCATTCACTGATTCACAGGACACTTTTCTTCCATTCATTCATTCATTCAATCGTATTTATTGAGCGCTTACTATGTGCAGAGCACTGTGCTTGGGAAGTGCTTGGGAAGTACAAATTGGCAACGTATAGCGATGGTCCCTACCCAACAGTGGGCTCACAGTCTAGAGTGGGCTCACAGTCTGGAGTGAACTTGAAGCTCACTGGAGGGGACAATGAGCTACCTCCTTGTATGGTATTTGCTTTCCCAGTTCCCAGTGAAGCTGGGAAGGAGTAGGAAATGTTATTCCCATTTTGTTGATAGGGAAATTGAAGGCCGGAGAAGCTCTAGAACAAATCCAGGGTTCAACGCAGCAAGTTTCCAAGCTGATGGAGAAGTCACATTTCCCTCACTTCCTTGCGTGGTTTCCACCAAACCTCGTTTCTTCCACTGGCTCTGAACCTTCCCATTTCAGCCTCTCCTCGGGTCTCCTGGTCTGTAAAATGGGGATTTTTTAAATGGTATTTGTTAATCAGCTAATCAGGTTGGACACGGCCCCTGTCCCACATGGGACTCACAGTCCTAATCCTCATTTTCCAGATGAGATAACCGAAGCTCAGAGAAGTGAAGTGACTTGCCCGAGGTCACAGAGCAAGCAAGTCGGGGAGCCAGTATTAAACCCCAGGTCCTTCTGACACCCAGGCCCATGCTCTATCCTCTGGGCCATAGTGCTTCTCATGGATTCAGTCCGTCTTCTCCCTACCACTTAGACTGAAAGCCCCATGTGGGCCAGGGACTGTATCCAACCTGTTATATCTGTTAAGCACTTACTATGTGCCAAGCACTGTACTAAGCACTGGGGAGGTTATCTTATACCTCCCTCAATGCTTAGTACAGTGCTTGGCATGTAGTAAGTGCTTAACAGATACCATTATTGTTCCAGCCTCTTCCCCGTTCAGTACATTCTCCAAACTGCTGCCTGAGTCATCTTGAAATGTCTCCCAGCATATGTCTGCCCTCTCCTTTCCTCAAAACTCCTAGTGTTTTCCCACCTCCCTCTGCATCAAGCACAGACTCCTTACTCTCAATTTCAAGGCTCTCTCCCAGCTCTCTCCTCCTTCCTTATCAGCACTGCCCTCCCCTTACTTCCCTGTTCCCAAGTCCACCTCCTCACTGTGTCCCATTCTAACCTTGCCTGCCTCCGACCCCATGTTCACGTCCCAGGGCCTGGAAGCCCCATCCTGCCACATGTCTACCAGAATTCAGTCCTCTCCACCTTCACAGTTCTCCTAATACCCCTCCTCTTACAAAGAGCCTTCCCTATTATTATTTTTTTATAATTATAATTTATAATTATTAGCCCTTCTGTTACCTCTTGCGCTTTTGCATTTATTTATTTATGTCTATTCTCATCACTTTCGTGTGTGTATATTCATACATCTTAACAGTGCTTGGCACATAGGAAGCACTTAACAAGTACCATCATTATCATATACATGAATATACATATATTTGTCATTTCTATGTCTGTCTTCCCCATTAGAGGGTAAGGTCTTTGAGGGAGGGAAAAAGTCTTGTGCTTCTGTTGTACTACTCAAGTGCTTAGTTCAGTGCTCCTTAGCCAGGAGGTGCTCAGTAGATGCCATTATTTCTAATTACTCCCATCAAGTGGAACCAGTTCCCTCCTCCGTGATACTCCAGTTTTAACTCCTTGACCTTGCAAACTCCATCCTGCCCACCAAACACTCCTCTCATCCTAAAAACCAAATAATGAAGCTTTACAAGCTGGCGCTCACTACACACACACACACACACACACACACACAATCACCTACACTCCAACAGCCTCACACCCCGCAAAGCCTAAAACATAAATAATTAATCAAACCCTGATGCATTGCAAGATGGTCCTCACCTCACACAGATGCACACACGCATGCACACATACCTTCAACCCTTCCCTGTCTGTCTCTGTCACACACATAAACACCATACACAAACACTGTAATGACATCTCACACCTTTCAGTCACTAATAAAAGGTATTAAAACCCCCAATTTCTTTGCCCAGTCGGAAGAGGAGGGAGCCAAACCCCAGCTGTTATGCAATTTAAACTGATCTCTCGCCTTCTCCCTGTGCAGGGTAAATTTAATTTGAAACCTTCCCAGGGGTGTGGTATTGTCTCTTTCTCGCTGGCCCAAGCGTAAGAGGAGGGGATGCTGCCTGACACTAGCAGTCCAGATGCGGGGTTTCTATTCCTCTAGCTCTCTGCCTCAGAAAACAAAAGGGAGAGGAAGGCTCTGGTTGCTATGGAAACCACATCTCTGGCACTAGGCTCTCCCCCCCGGTGGGCGCCAGCCGCTTCGTCACTGTGGTTTGTGCCCAAGGCCGGAGGATTTCGGGGTGACAAAGTTCCTGGAACTGGTTCTAGAAGAGGTGTCTATCCTCCAAGAGGCCTTCCCCAATTAAGCCCTCTTTCCCTGGCTTGCTTTCCCTTCTGCATCCTCTATACACTTGGATCTGTGACCTTGGGACATTTGATAGTCACCCCTCCCTCAACCCCGCAGCACTTGTATAACATATCTTTTAATTAGATATTACAAATAACTTATTTATTCATATTAATGTCTGTCTCCCCCTCCAGACTGTCAGCTTGATATGTGCTAATTCTGCTGTATTGTACTCTCCCAAGCGCTTAGTACGGTACTCTGCACATAGTAAGCACTCAGTAATAATAATAATGGTATTTGCTAAGTGGTCACTCTGCTTCAGGCACTGTTCTAAGTGTTGGGGTGGTTACAAACAAATTGGGTTGGATGTAGTCCCTGTCCTACAGGGACTCACAGTCTTAATCCCCATTTTAAGGATGAGGTAACTCAGGCACAGAGAAGTGCAGTGATTTGTCCAAGGTCACACAGCAGAAAAGTGGAGGGCCTGGATTAGAACCCAGGTCCTTCTGAATACCATTAATTGATTGCCATGACCGAGGAGCTCTGAGCACATCCTGGTTTACGTGGCCTGGGGACAGCCAGGCTGGCTGGAACCCAGCATAGAGGGCAGAGATCTGTGGGTGCACTCCCAAAAAACCCCTCCACCCCAGGTCTCCTGGGTCCTTCTCAAAGCATCATCATCATCATCATCATCGATCGTATTTATTGAGCGCTAACTATGTGCAGAACACTGTACTAAGCACTTGGGAAGTACAAATTGGCAACATATAGAGACAGTCCCTACTCAACAGTGGGTTCACAGTCTAAAAGGGGGTGACAGAGAACAAAACCAAACATACTAACAAAATAAAATAAATAGAATAGATATGTACAAGTAAAATAAATAAATAAATAGAGTAATAAATATGTACAAACATATATACATATATACAGGTGGTGTGGGGAAGGGAAGGAGGTAAGATGGGGGGGATGGAGAGGGGAACGAGGGGGAGAGGAAGGCAGAAGAGCGTAGTGGAGTCAGAAGGACACAGGTTCTAATCCCAGAACTA
This sequence comes from Tachyglossus aculeatus, assembly GCF_015852505.1. Classification (NCBI taxonomy): domain Eukaryota; kingdom Metazoa; phylum Chordata; class Mammalia; order Monotremata; family Tachyglossidae; genus Tachyglossus; species Tachyglossus aculeatus. The sequence continues at coordinate 169,894,010 of NC_052066.1, read as the reverse complement.
CCACTTGCCTGCAGGATGACCTTGGGCAACTCACTTCACTTCTCTGTGCCTCATTTACCTCACCTGTAAAATGGGGCTGGAGACTGTGAAACCCAGGTGGGACAGGGACCGTGCCTAACCTGATTTGCTTGTATCCCACTCAGCGCTTAGTACAGTGCCTGGCACATAGTAAGCACTTAACAAATATCCTGATTGCTGCTATTATTATTATTGTTCTTGTTGTTAATGGGGAGCAGGGCCCTCTAAAGCCAGCCAGTAGTGAAAGGGGCTGCTGGGCTATGGGGGTGGGAAGGCCCCGGTGTGCAGGATGTGCTGGACGGCATCTGCCCCTGCAGTCACGCAGCCCCCGGGGCCCGCGGGGCTCCAAAGCCCTGTACCCAGTGGCCCCTGCTACTTACAGAGCTGCCAACAGGAGTGATACCAGACGGGAACAAAAACGTCGACGGGATGCTCCTCCCAAGAAACCGAGGCATGGTGGGAAGGGACCTGGAGGGCGACTGGGCTGTCTTGTAGGGTGAATCTGGGCCGGCTGGTTGGATGGGTAGGTTGCCAACTTGTACTTCCCAAGCGCTTAGCACAGTGCTGTGTACACAGTAAGCGCTCAATAAATACAATTGATGATGATGATGATGATGGGTACTGGGTGGGGACACCAGGGCAGAGGGAGCCCCGACCCTGACGGCTCCTCCTGTAGCGATTGGCAGCCGCGTACCGGTTCGGGCGGCTACTGGCGTTGGGTGGGTAAAGGCTGACAGTGGGGTGATCTGGGAATTCAATCAGCGGAATTTAGAGGGCTCTTACCGTGACCAAGCACGGGCCTGGGAATCAGAAGGTCGTGAGTTCTAATCCTGGCTCCGTCCTTTGTCTACTGTGTGACCTTGGGCAAGTCACTTCACTACTCTGGGCCTCAGTTACTTCGTCTGTAAAACCTAACCCAATTTGCTTGTATCCGCCCCAGCGCTTAGTACAGTGCCTTTCACATAGTAAGCGCTTAACAAATACCAGAATAACTACTAGGAGCTTGGGAGAGCTACTACTGAGACCTCAGCTCCTCCAGGAGGCCTTCGCAGACTGAGCCCCCTCCTTCCTCTCCCCCTCCCCCCCCCTCCATCCCCCCGCCTTACCTCCTTCCCTTCCCCACAGCACCTGTATATATGTATATATGTTTGTACATATTTATTACTCTATTTATTGATTTATTTTACTTGTACATATTTATTCTATTTATTTTATTCTGTTAATATGTTTTGTTTTGTTCTCTGTCTCCTCCTTCTAGACTGTGAGCCCACTGTTGGGTAAGGACCGTCTCTGTATGTTGCCAACTTGTACTTCCCAAGCGCTTAGTACAGTGCTCTGCACACAGCACACAGTGGGCTCACACTCTCCTCTCTCCCCTCTTAGTTCCAGACTCTAGAGTCTAGGAATAGTATTTATTGAGTGCCTTCTAAGTGCAAGGTGCTGTATTAAGCACCAGTAGCAAGACAAAAGAAGAAAGTCACACATTCCCTGCCCACAGGAGCTTACTCTCTGAAGGGGGAAGAAGACACAGGAAAGATTTACGAAGAGAAGGAAGAATAAGAATTGCATAGGAAATCGAACAGATAAACCAGGAAGAAATGGTCTGGTCCCCAGATGCCCCACCTTGGGGAACCACTGTTGCTAAAGGTTTCATTTTCCCTCAATAAAAGAGCCCAGCTAAGTTCAGACAGTCAACCCCTGGCACACAAGCAATATCTTTATAAAGGGGGGAAAAAGTTGATGAACAGGAGTAGAAACGTGCCAGTTAGCCCTGGGGAGAGTCACCCTGAGCAGAGCTCAGAAAATGCTGACCTTGAGATGCCCAAGTTGACTCCGACATTACACTGATATGCTGGCACCTTGTCAGGCTGGCATGTCGATGACAGTCTGACTGGTTCTGGCCTAATATGCCCACATCTTTAGCATTTCTCCAGCATAACCTACTCCGCTTCACCTCCAACTTGCTCTGGAACAATTGTGATTCCCTTCCGGACCCACGTGAAGCTGGGTGGTGGGCCCGAAGTGCGGACCCCAGCCGCAGGGACTATTGGAGAGGCACACTCGGCACTGATTGACTGAAAATTAAAATACCAGACAGAAATGCATCTGAGACTGTTTCTGTACTGGATGGGACAGACCAGCTGAAAACAGAACCGCACAGCATCACACCGGATAACTGAGTAGCCACCCCTCAGGCAGAGGGGGTTTTAGCGGGTTGAACCTGCTTCGACTCTCCGGGCTCTGCAAATCCCCGGGAATCGGGCCAGCTGCCATGGCCCAAGTTGGGGTAACTGCAAACTCACCATCTTCCCCGCCGAATTGGAGCTGAGGAAATACCAGAAGGACTTCCAGCCCTGCCCTTCCAGTGAGAGAGAGAATTCCCCAGATCCTTTGATCCATTCCAGGCCACTCTGCCTTGGGCTCTTCCTTGAGGTCCCATCAGCCCTATGGAAGCTAAGTGGCTCTGGGAAAAACCAAAAAAAGCCCCAGTTCTCCATCGACCCCCTCTCCTAGGCGCTGGAGCCAGGCAGCAAGATGGCAGGGGACACTTGAGCAGAGCGGATTCAGAAGGATTCAGTGGCAAAGGCCCACTTCCTCTGAGCACAAAGCTGAGGAGGCCTTTGAGAAAGAGGCTGATTAAATCCAGCATATTTGTATAAGGAGCCATAGAAGTCACCCCAGAGGGGACTGATTACGTATGAGGGTCCAGAGGAAAGCCCAGTCCAAAGCCCAGGGCAGTTATCCGGAGAGCAGCGATAACTCAGCTGAGGCTCAGAGGACCTAGGAGGGCCAGCACACGGGAATGTCCTCCCCTGCTGTCATCCTCCAGCCCAGGGGTCTCCCATCCCCAGCCACTCCGTGTGGGTAGGAGATGAGACAGAGTTTTCCTAGGAACAGGATAAATGAAGAGAAATAGGACCGGAGGGGAGAGGGAGAATGATTGATGTAAAGTTGTCATTCCCCAACTCCCCCCTTACTGTCTCAGGGACAAGACACAGGGCTCTGGTTGTCCCAGCTCCAGGCGCCATCGTAGGCATACCAGAATAATGGGTTCCATGTGCAGGAACAATGCCCTCCCTGCCGGGGAGAGAGAGGGAGGAGTCTCATCGTCATCCTCCTGCCCCCTCTTCATTGCCACTCTTGGGGCTCTATTCCCAACATTCCCTGGGCACTGAGGGCCACCCACGTGAACTCAAGTCACTGCTGATCGTCCCCCATACTTCCCCTCTGGGATGCCTTGGGATTCCTTCTCCCATCTCGGCTCTCAGGGCCCTCGGCCTCCTTCCCTACTGGACCACCACGCTGCCTCCCCACGATCCCACACTGCTCTCCTCCGCATCACCGAGGAGCCTCCATCCCGACCCACCTCCCGCCACCCCCGTGGGACAGAGAGAAGGGACCACAACTTGGTGCCACCTCCCCAAAACCTCGGGTTGGCTGTGGTATCTGCAGCCTGAATGGCCGCTGAGGCTGCAATCGTGACTGTGAACTCTGAGCCGCGAGGAGCGGGAAATTCTGTTCCTCCTAGCTACAGTACCCTACTGAGCTTTCTTTCTGTCTCTGCATTGTCAGTGTTTTTGTTTCATCTCTCTGTATACATCTGGCCCCAGTCCCCTCTCCTCCTTTTTCATTCATTCACTCATTCAACCATATTTATTGAGCGCTTACTGTGTGCAGAGCACTGTACTAAGAGCTTGGGAAGTACAAGTGGGCAACATTTTTATTTTTTTATTTTTCATTTATTTTTATTTTTAGATTATAACCCCACCTGAGGGACAGGAACCATGTCCTATTCCCACCTTTGTATTCTTTCCCAGAGCTCAGTACCCTGCTCTACACACAGTGAATGCTTAATAAAAATACTGTTACTACCTCTCTTATTACTCCTTCTACTCCTCAATCCTCCTCTTCCTCCGCCCCCTCCTCCACTTCTGCCTTTTTTTTAAATATAAGGAAGTCGTGTGGCTCAGTAGAAAGAGCCCGGGCTTGGGAGTCGGAGGTCATGGGTTCTAATCCCGGCTCAGCCCCATGTCTGCTGTGTGACCTTGGGCAAGTCACTTAACTTCTCTGAGCGTCAGCTACCTCATCTGGAAAACGGGGATTAAGACTGTGAGCCCCACGTGGGACAACCTGATCACCTTTTATCCCCCCCAGCGCTTAGAACAGTGCTTTGCACATAGTAAGCGCTTGGCAAATGCCATCATTATTGTTATTATCATTAACCTCACGCCCTACCTCCCATCTCTCCTCTCCTTCCCAGATGCCACACTCTGTCCCTTGCTGGTTCATTTTGGGTACTGTTCTCCACCTGCTGAGGACACTTCTGTTTCCACCTCCCGCCCCTGGATTTAGTTTTGAGGAGAATCAGCACCCCACCTGAAGGACTCTGGCTAATAATAACTGTGGTACCTGCTAAGCGCTTACTAGGTGCCGGGCACTGTTCAAGTGCTGGGGTAGAGGCGAGAAAATTGGGATGAACACAGACACTGTCCCATATAGAGAAGCAGAGTGGCTCAGTGGAAAGAGCATGGGCTTTGGAGTCAGAGGTTGCAGGTTCAAATCCCGGCTCTGCCAATTGTCAGCTGTGTGACTTTGGGCAGGTCACTTAACTTCCCTGTGCCTCAGTTACCTCATCTGTAAAATGGGGATTAAGACTCTGTGAGCCCCCTGTGGGGTAGCCTGATCACCTTGTAACCTCCGCAGCACTTAGAACAGTGCTTTGCACATAGTAAGCGCTTAACAAATGCCATCATTATTATTATTATTAGAGAGAGAAGCAGAGTGGCTCAGTGGAAAAAGCACGGGCTTTGGAGTCGGAGGTCATGGGTTCAAATCCCGGCTCTGCCAATTGTCAGCTGTGTGACTTTGGGCAAGTCATTTCGCTTCTTTGTGCTTCAGTTACCTCATCTGTAAAATGGGGATTACGACTGTGAGCCCTCTGTGGGACCACCTGATCACCTTGTAACCTCCCCAGAGCTTAGAACAGTGCTTTGCACATAGTAAGCGCTTAATAAATGCCATCATTATTATTCTATAGGGCTCACAGTCTTAATCCTATTTTACAGATGAGGGAACTGAGGCACGGAGGAGTGAAGTGACTTGCCCAAAGTCACACAGCAGTCAAGTGGCAGGGACAGGATTAGAACCCATGACCTTCTGACTCTCCGGCCATGCTGCTTCTAGTAGGTTGTCAGGCTAAAAGTAGGATGGGATTGAAAGGCCGGGAAAGGAGCCTGCTGACTGGAAATAGCTCAGCTCCAGTAGGCCCTTTTGACTGACCCGGTTATAGCTGACACCTACTCTGCCACCTCCACTGCCATCTTTAAGAGGAGCTGTGTCCCCGTCAGAGCCCAGGCTCAGTGTAGAGTAAAATTAATTACCTAGAGGGGCTTGCTGCTAGGTCAATGTCTCCTGGAAGGACCTCAGTCCCTCACACAGGCTTGAAACGAAGCCTAGCTTCACCCTCTCTGGTCGGGGCAGGGGTCGGCTGCCCTCCTATCTCCTCCACCCTCTGGACACCGCTTGTAGGCTATCTTATATGCTGGACCCACAGTGAGCCTTTTGTCATCAACAGTCACCGATTACGGTCTGTGGGGCCTGGAGCCAGAATGTACTAGGGACCAGGAAACGAAAACCCTGCTCCCTCAGGCCTGGAATAAAATATCTCTCCGTAAGTGCGTCCACATCTCTCTGGTCCCTTTAAAATGGTCGCTATCTTTGGAAATAGCTGCATCATTATCTCTGGTTACAAGAAAAGTGCCTGCCTAGAGGCGTGTCAGCCAGGGGAAGGCCAGCAGGGATCCCCTCCCCGCCCAGAGAGAAACTCTCCATCCAAATCCCGGTCCAGTGTTATCATTGGTATATGTTGCCAACTTGTACTTCCCAAGCGCTTAGTACAGTGCTCTGCACACAGTAAGCGCTCAATAAATACGATTGAATGAATGAATGAATGAATCATTGGTGGCATAGGGATGAAGATTGGAATACAGAAAACAGGCCTGGAACAGCGAGACATCAAAGCTGGAAAGGCTGGGAAGCAGCAGGACAGAGAAACAGCGTGGCCAGTGGAAAGAGCACAGGTCTGGATATCAGAGGATGTGGATTCTAATCCTGGCTCCACCACATATCTGCTGTGTGACCTCGGGCAAGTCACTTCACTTCTCTGTGCTTCAGTGACCTCGTCTGTAAAATGGGGATGAAGACTGGGAGCCCCATGTGGGACAGAGACTGTGTCCAACCTAATGACAATGTCTCTATACCCCAGCACTTATAACAGTGCTTGGCACATTGTAATCAATCAATCGTATTTATTGAGCACTTACTGTGTGCAGAGCACTGTAAGTAAGTGCTTAACAAATACCAGAATTATTATTATTATTACTGAGGGAGATTCAGAAGAGAAGAGGGAGGCCCTGAGGTTCCTGGGTGATCAGGATGGGAGTCATACTGCAGTTTGTGTCTCAGTCACCTGTGTGGGGCTGCTAGGCTTTCTGGCCTAGCAGGCAGCCACCCCTTCTAGACTGTGAGCGCACTGTTGGGTAGGGACCAACTCTATATGTTGCCAACTTGTACTTCCCAAGCGCTTAGTACAGGGCTCTGCACACAGTAAGCACTCAATAAATATGATTGAATGAATGAATGAATGGAGGGACACCTGCGGCTCTTGCTCCATTGGGTCAGAGGGATGTTTCTTGGCACTCACCTTCCTCCTCTCTTCCACTTGCTCTGCCCTCCTCCACCCTGCCCTGTCCTCACCGTGCTTGCCCTTTTTAAGATTTTTCTTCACCTAATCCCCATCTCTGCTGTTCCATGGGTCAGGGGCACTAGGAGACAGTTACAGCTTTAGAGGTCTGGGGCGTCCCACCAACCCAATTGCCACTGCAATTCAGACGTAATAATAAAAATAATAATATTTCTTAAGTGCTTACTATGTGCCAGGCACTGTTCTGAGTGCTGGGCTAGATACAAGATAATCGGATAAGACACAGTCCCTGTCCCACATGGGGCTCACAGTCTTAATCCTCATTTTACAGATGAGGGAACTGAAGCCCAGAGAAATGAAATGACTTGCCCAAGATCACACAGCAGACAAGTGGCAGAACTGGGATTAGAACCCAGGTCCTTCTGTCACCCAGGCCCGGGCTCCATCCACTAGGCCACGCTGCTTCTCTATCTGGCAGGTAAGGGAGTCGGGGAGGGAGAGCGGGAGCCTTGCTCAGGGAACGCGGGGGCCAAAATGGACAGCCTAGAGATGGAAGCCTGAGGAATCCTTGCAGAGCTTTGGGTCAGTCAAGGAACCCAAACTCGGGGAAGGGAAGGGAAGACCTAGAGGACAGTGAGAGGCTAGGGAGCCACTGCAAGGAGACGATTTTGCTCCAAGTAGAAGAGGAAGTCTCCAGAACTACATGCCGCAATACCACCTCCCCTCTTTGACCCGGAGATCCTTTCCCCCACCGTGATTCCTTAGCTCCCATCTCGACTGGAAAATCCCAATAAGTTTTGTTTTGTTGGCTGTCTCCCCCTTCTAGGACTGTGAGCCCTTTGTTGGGTAGGGACCGTCTCTATATGTTGCCGACTTGGACTTCCCAAGCTCTTAGTACAGTGCTCTGCACACAGTAAGTGCTCAATAAATACGATTGAATGAATGAATGAATGTGCCTGGTCTCTACCTAGGAAAGAGATTCTCCTTTTCACTGCCCTCCTGCAGTTGGGGCGGAGACATGTCAGGGATGGGGTAGGTGGGAGTGAGGTGAGGCTTTGAGAGAAGAGAGTTGAAGGTGCAACACAACCCGGTTGTGAACCCACCAGGGGTTACCTATACCTAAAAGAGACTCATCTCCTTTTGCCTAAACAGGATATAGGAAAAAAAGAAAATCTTCAACCTCCCATGAAACTCTATGCACTTTGGTGCCTCCTTCCTTTCCCTCCGGCTGTTGTCCATTCTTCCTCTTCTTCCCACCCAAACCTCCTTCCTTTCCCTTCGGCTGTTGTCCATTCTTCCTCTTCTTCCCACCCAAACCTTGTCCTCCGCTGGACTTTCTCATCATTGTAGACAATACCACCTCCCTGTCTCACAAGCTCATAACCTCGACATTATACTTGACTCATCCCTCTCACTCAACCCAGATGCTCAGTCTGTCACCAAATCCTGTCAGTTCAACCTTCACAACATTAAAAACATCGCCTACTCCTCTCTATCCAAACGGCTACTGTGCTGATACAAGCACTCATCATTTCCTCCCTTGACCACTGACTATACTAGCTTCCTTGTTAATCTCCCTGCCTCCTGTCCATACTTCACTCTACTGCCGGATCGGGTTTTTTTCCTAAAAAAAAGTTATTTTCAAGTCTCCCCACTCCTCAAGAATCTCCAGTGATTGCCCTTCCACCTCCACCTTATCAAACAGAAACTCCTTACCATCGGCTTTAAAGCACTCAATCAACTCTCCAACATCAACCTATTCATTGTACCTAGATTCTATCTATCTCGCTGCTGACCCCCCAACCCTCAGCATCACAGTACTTTAGGTATATATCTACAAATTATTTATTCATATTAATGTCTGTCTCCAGACTATAAGTTCCTTGTGGGCAGAATTCGCTTGTACTACACTCTCCCGAGGACTTAGTAAAGCGATTTACACACAGTTTTGAGCTAGAACTCCCTCCCTCTTCACATCTAATCCTCCACACCTTCAAAGTCTTATCAAAAGAGGCCTCTCTTCCAAGAGGTCTTCCTCGAGCATGCCCTCATTTCCTCTTCTCCCTCTCCCTTCTACGTTGCTCTTGAACTTCAGTTGCAGGATTTAGTCACCCCACCTCATCCCCACAGTGCTTATTTACACATCTGTCATTTATTCATTTATATTAATGTTCATCTCCCTCTCTAGACTGTAAGCCTATTGTGGGCAGGGAAGGTGCCTGCCAACTCTGTTATAGTGTGCTCTCCCAAGCACTTAGCACAGTGCTCTGCACACAGTAAGCGCTCAGTATGTATGATTGATCGATTACAGTAAGCGCTTAATAATTGCCTTTGATTGATTTGTCAGTATTACATGCTGCTCCCCTGTTGGCTGCCCGAGTGACATAATAACGAATTGACAAGCTTCCACTGTGGGGGGAATTTCCTTCCTTATATCCAAGAGTCTCCAAGGACAACTTTCCCACCCCTCCCCGCTGCCCCGGTCCCAGAACTAACTCCTTGGGGTCCATCAGCAGGGGTCTCCTCAGTAGCTCCCCGGATATCAAGCATTTCTGTGGTCGGGGCCCAGCTCTGTGGTTGTCGTGGTTTCTCACTCAGTCACCTGGCAATGGTTGCTGTGGTTTCTGTTGGCCTTGCAGTTCTCGCCCATATCGTTGCCACCGTTTCCGTCCCGGCTGCCCCGGGCAGGTGCCGTCTTTCTGAGCTGGGGTGCGGGGCTGGGTGGGATTGCTGAGAGATTTGTGTTCAAGTCTCACCCTGGGGTCAGAGGGCATTGAGTGGCTGGGATATGGGTCAGAGGATCTGGGATGGTATAGAAGAAGGGGGAGAGGCAGTCATGGTCCTCTGAAGGCTCAGTCACTCCGCGGCCGTCATCATTATCATCATTGCCAGTATATACTGAGCGCTTACTGTGTGCAGAGCACTGACTAAGCGCTTGGGGGAATACAACAGACACGTTTCCTGCCCACAATGAACTTATGGTCTAGAAAAGGAGACAGAAGTACTACCTGAATAACCAACACGTGCCCACGCCCTTTAGGCACTCTGAGAGCTTTGACAGAAGTAGAAAGGAGTCCCCCCTTTTGCCCAGTGCTTTAGGGTCCCCTCATAGCTCCAACAAGGCAGCTCAGTGCCTTCAACCCCACTCCACCATTGGGGAGACTGAGGAGAGACTCCAGGAGGCGGGGTAGGGGGCTAGTGTCCCACACAGCCCATTACTCCACAAGAGAAGGAGCGGAGCTAAAGAGAATCCACCAATTCATTCACTGTTGCCATCCTACTCACTGTGCCTCCATCTCAACTCTTTCACTCTCAACCTCTTGTTCACATCCTCCTATCCTAGAGAAGCAGCGTGGCTCAGTGGAAAGAGCACTGACTTTGGAGTCAGAGGTCATGGGTTCAAATCCCTGCTCCGCCACTTATCAGCTGTGTGACTTTGGTCAAGTCACTTCACTCCTCTGGGCCTCAGTTCCCTCATCTGTAAAATGAGGATTAAGACTGTGAGCCCCACGTGGGACAACCTGATCACCTTGTAACCTCCCCAGTGCTTAGAACAGTGCTTTGCACATAGTAAGTGCTTAATAAATGCCATTATTATTATTACTATTATCCACTTTGAACTCCCTTCCTCTTCATATGTGGCCGGTCACTACTCTCCCCATCTTCCAAGCCCTGCCAAAATGAGATATCTTCCAGGAAGCCTTTCCTGACAAACTTCTCATCTTCTCTACCCCCTTTCCCTCCCAACTGCTTCACCTCTTCACTTGAATCTATATCACCTAAGCACTGAGGAACTTACCCCACCCTACCTCCCCACAGCACTTACATACAAATCTTTATTCACAGTTGCATCCCCCTACCTGTAATTTATTTTAGTGTCTATCTTCCCTGCTAAATTGTAAGTTCTTTGAGGGTAGTTGTGTGTCTATTAACTTTACTGTACTCTCCCAAGCACTTAGTATTGTGTTCTCTCCAGAACTATCAATAAATACTTTTGCAATAAATACAATTGATTGATTAATCAGAAGGTGGGATTACTCAGGAAAGGCCTCTTGGAGAACCTGCGATTTCAGAAAGGCTTTGGATCAATCAATCAATTGTATTTATTGAGTGCTTACTGTGTGCAGAGCACTGTACTATTAAAACCCAGATCCTCTGACTCCCGGTCTCATGCTCCTCCCACTAGGCCACACTGCTTCACAAGCCACACCAGTTTCTGGATGGTGAGTGTATGTGTGTTCCAGTTTGTATAATTCTGGCCTGTGACTGATTCCATGTGGGGGTGAAGTGTGTGGAGGGAGTAGGTGGGTTTGTGTGTCCTGGTTTGTTTAAGTCTCTGACTGTGTTTGTGTGTGAATTCTGCTTTGCATAATGCTGTGCCAGTGACTGATTTTGTGTGTGTGTGTGTGTGTCTGTGTGTCAGAGAGAGAGCGACAGGTTTTCTAACTTAAGGTTATTTATAGCCACCACTCTGGCTGTTGGAGGTGATGTGATGGCCTGGATTTCTTTGTCAGGAGTGTGAGGCAGGGATGGGGTGTGCGGCGATGAGGATGACCTTTTCGCTGCTGTTTAAAAGGATTCTGGCCGAGTAATTAGCAGAGCCCATGGGAGGGCGGGGCGGGGGAGCCCTGATTTGGAACCGGGTTCCACATTCCGCCCCGTGACAACGACATCGCATCCTGGTTGTGGGCGTGCCCGGGCAAGGAATAGGCAACAGAGGGATCTCACCCAGCAGGGGAAGGACTGCACTAGCTCTGGCTCCCCGGGGGACCAGAAAGGAGGGCAGTGAAATGCAGCAAGAGACTTGAGTTCAAATTCAGACTCGGTCAAGGTGGAAATGAATGGGACCTGCAGGAGATATGCCAGCTAACATCCCCCAAACCATCAGGCGGCCCGCTCCTGGCACCAAATGCGGAACAGGAGTGCAGTCATGTGGGGCGGGAATGAAGAGATGGAGAAGCACATAGAGCGGAGGCTGGATTTGGGGTGCAGGGAGGGAGTCCGGAGAAGTGAGGAGACATGGGCGGGGTGAGGGAGCTCCGTAGGTCAAGGATGAGGGGCTGGAGGCAGTCTCTGCGGGAGGAGCAGAGCGGGACTGAGAGGCAGGAGCTGGGGGTGGATATGGAGAGCAGTGGGGTGGGATGCGGAAGCTGCCTGCTTCTCCCTCCTAGTCTCCCAGCCCTTCACTCAGGCCTGCATCTTCTGGGCCCGGGTCCTCGTGGTTGGGCAGGGCCGGACGGGCAGTGCCGATGGGCTGGGCCGAACGGGCATGGCCGGGTGAGCTCCAGCTGGGGTGTATTTCTGGTTTAGTTCCATGTCATTACTCTGAGCGGGGTCAATGAGAAACTTGTTTCCACCCATGGCCGGGTGTGTGCTTGCTGGGCTGGTGAATGGGCTAGCAATTTCTTCTCTGTGGGGGCTCTGGGTGTATGTGTATATGTGTGTACATCTGTGCATGGGTGTTGGTGTGTGGGTGTGTAGGAGGAATGCTGGATGGGCTGGTATTCAGATATTTGCACTGCTGCTTGGTAACAGTGAGTTTTTTTTTCTTCTACGAAAGGGCATCTCTGTGAACAGAGACAAAACTTTGGGGCCTAGTGGAAGAAGCCCAGGACTGGGAGATGGGAGACCCGGCTTCTAATCCTGGCTCAGTCGCTTGCCTGCTCTGTGACCTTGGGCAAGTCACTTAACTTATCTGGGCCTCAGGTTCTTCTTCTGTAAAACAGGGATTCAATACCTGTTTTCTCTCTCTCCCCTTTAAATTATAAGCTCCATGTAGGCCTGGAATTGGGTCTGATCTGATTGTATTGTATCGAGCCCAGAATTTGGCACGGGGCTTAGCACATAGGGATCACTTAATGAATACTGCAATCATCATTATTATCATTATTGCTATTACTTATTTTAGGAGTCAAAAAAATAGGAAGGAATGGCAAGGGTCACTTAGATGAGGGGAACAATGGAAAGAAGAAAATATTTCTAAAAAGTAGACTTTCCCCTGCTCATGTTCCCACCCCTGCCCCTACCCCCACACCCACTTAAAAACTCCTTCAAGGCCTCCACATATGGTCTCCAGAGCCAGTGTTTCTGAGGAACCTTGCCCTCCCTACCTCCCTCCCCATCAGGTCCTCTGTAAGCTCGTTGTGGGCAGGGAATGTGTCTGTTTATCGTTACACTGTACTCTCCCAAGTGCTTAGTACAGGACTGACTGGCAGGAGAGTGGGGCATTTCTTTTAAAAGAAAAGAACCATCGGAGTTTCCCCTGCGCAGTTACGGTTGGACCTACTGGTCTTTATTTGGCTTTATGTGTCTGGACTTATGGGTGAGTGTTGTTGCAGATGAAAAGACACGCCTTGTCCAACTGGGGTCCTCCCTCCCAAAACTCGATAGTAATAATAATAATAACGATGGCATTTATTAAGTGCTGACTATGTGCAAAGCACTGTTCTAAGCACCGGAGGTGATGAAGGTATGTGGGTCAAGCCATAAACTGCAACTGTGCAGTAGAGAATTCTAACTCTAACTGAGGGTCCTTGGGCAAGTCTCTGACCCTCTCTGGACCCTGGGTAATTCCTCATCTGAAAAATGGGGTCATTACACAGTGAGAGCAAGTAAGCACCATCTGTCAGAAAACTCTTTAGTTTTTAGTTAAATGCTGGTTAACACTTGCTATTGAAGTAGCATGGCCTAGTGGGGGTCATGGGTTCTAATCCCGGCTCCGCCACTTGTCTGCTGTGTGACCTTTGGCAAGTCACTTCACTCCTCTGATTTGCACAGTCACTTACCTCACCTGTAAAATGGGGATTAAGACTCTAAGCCCAATGTGGGACAGGGACTGGGTCCCACCCGATCTGCTTAAATCCCCCCCAACCCCAGCACTTAGTACAGTGCCTGACACATAGTAAGCACTTAACAAATATCACAATTATTATTACTGGTAAAGACTAGGGTGGGTGGGGTGAGGGGAAGAAGAGGGGAAAGAAGGATCCACAGGTAAATGAGCCATATCTTGCATTGCAGGGGAGGTGGAGAAGGAGTTGTGCGGGTGTGTTGTAGTGGGGAGGGATGAGTGCGTACATGTGTGCACGTGTGTGTGTATGTGTATGTGCATGTATCCACCTGCCCTTTCACCCCACTCCTTAACTATTCTGCCTCAGCCTCCTCAGAGCAAGCCACAACGTTCTTGTGCAGGAGCGGACTGGTCCCATCCATCTAAAGCGTGAGAGAAAACAAGGCTGATCCCAAAAGAAAGCAGGCCTTGGGCAAGGGTGAATTTGAAGAAAAAGGGAAAATACATCCCCATTGCCCCAGGCCCCCTGGTTAGATCTATCTCGGGGGTCTAATCCCGGCTCTGCCACTCATCAGCTGTGTGGCTTTGGACAAGTCACTTCACTTCTCTGTACCTCAGTTCCCTCATCTGGAAAATGGGGATTAAGACTGTGAGCCCCATGTGGGACAACCTGATTACCTTCTCCCCCTTCTAATCAATCAATCAATCAATCGTATTTATTGAGCGCTTACTGTGTGCAGAGCACTGTACTAAGCGCTTGGGAAGTACAAGTTGGCTACATATAGAGACGGTCCCTACCCTACAGTGGGCTCACAGTCTAGAAGGGGGAGACAGAGAACAAAACAAAACATATTGACAAAATAAAATAGACTGTGACTGTGAACTAGACTAGACTAGACTGTGAACCCGCTGTTGGGTAGGGACCGTCTCTAGCTGTTGCCGCTTTGTACTTCCCAAGCGCTTAGTACAGTGCTCTGCACACAGTAAGCGCTCAATAAATACGATTGAATGAATGAATGAATGTCCCAGGGTGGGCTGTAGGAGAGACTGTGGACATAGAGGTCGCTTTGGGCTTTCCTGCAGGGCTGTCCTAACAGATCCCGTCAGTGTCGCGGCTGTTGTTGCTGCTGCCACTACTGCGCTGGGCACCAGTCCCTGCCCCGCCTTTCTCCAATGCCCTTCCAGCACTCTGCCAGCTACGAGAGGATAACACCAGGGGCATCTCCTATACCACTTCCCATTGTCCTGTTGAGAAAACAGGCCCTATTTCTCCGGGTAAAGACTTTCCTTTGGGTTAGTTCCCTGAAAGAGGGTCATCCAGATTGCCCCGGCTCCTGGGTGTCCAGCAGGCAGGGGCCAGGCTCACCCTTCACCGCACAGCACACTGGCCCTGGCCCTCCGGACAAAGCCTTCAGACCTAGGAAGGGAGCCACCCAAAGACACCCAGCCGGGCGGCCTGGAATCCTGTGATCTCCCGGGAAGGCAGCTTCCAGGAAAAGCTACTCTCCTCCCACCCCATTCCTGAAATAGGTATGGGCAACTGCAGGAGAGCAGAGGGTGAGTTTTGTGGTATGCAGAGTTAGAATAAGTTAGTCAACACAGGCCAGCTCCCTGGGGTGGGGGGGACCCCAAGCTGCCGGCTGTTTGTCCAAAGTCAGTTAGGGAGTCCGGATGGGATGGGAGGGAAGGTCACAGCAGATAATCTGGCTCTAATCCCGGGTTCTAATCCCGACTCTGCCACCTGCCTCCCGGGTGACCCTGGGCAAGTCATTTAACCTCTCAGGGCCCCACTTTCCTCATACGTAAAATGGGGATTCAACACGTTCTCTTTCTCCTTTAGATCGGGAGCGCCTAGTGGGAATGGGACTGTGCCTGATCCGATTGATTTGTGGAGAGCAGTGTGGCTCAGTGGAAAGAGCCCGGGCTTGGGAGTCAGAGGTTATGGGTTCTAATCCCGGCTCCGCCACTTGTCTGCTGGGTGACCTTGGACAAGGCACTTCACTTCTCTGTGCCTCCGTTACCTCATCTGTAACATGGGGATTAAGACTGTGAGCCTCATATGGGATAATCTGATTACCTTGTATCCCTCCCAGTACTTAGTGTTTGGCACATAGAAGGTACTTAACAAATGCCATTATTATTATTATTATTATTATTGCTATGCCAGCACTTAGTACAGTGCTTGTTCCACATGATAAGCTTATTATTATCATTATTACTATTTTTATTATTATCAACAAGCACCCATTCCTCCAACAAGAGTCCTGGTGGTGGGCTCAAGAGGAGTCTGGGTCTTGGGAATACCAGTGCATCATCTCGCTGGTATCACCCCGATCCAGGCAGGCTGAGAATCCCGGCCTTCCACTATTTAACGAGGGGGAAATGTGTCTGTTTATTGTTATATTGCACTCTCCCAAGTGCTCAGTACAGTGCTCTGCACACAGTAAGCACTCGGTAAATACGATTGACTGACTAGCTGACTAACGAGGAGGCAGTGGAGACAGTATGATGTTACCCCCCACGAAGTCATTCAGCCTGCCAGGTGCGCAGCCAGCTTCTCGACGTTCAGCGCTGCAGAATTCCTGCCAGCCTCCGCTCCAATATACAGTAAAGGGGCTAACGGTCAGACCTAAGACCTTCTGCTGGGGACCAGGGCAGGATACAGTACTTCCTGCAAAGTTCAGCCACTTTTTTAGACGCCCCAGGAGGTTGCAGAGAGGGAAGAGCACTGGGTGCTTATGCCCCGTAGCCACAAGATGGTACTATGGCTCTAGGGGACTTGCTGCCAAGCATCCAACCGGGGGCCCCTAAAGATGGTCCAACTAATCCTGAGGAGAGGCAGCCGTTTGTCAGGATTCCTACTTCAAGAGATGGAGAAATTGAGTGGGGAATCGATTTCCAAAATTCTGCCGCCCTTCCAGGCTTGTCTCGGTTTTGCTCCTGCTGCGGAGAGCGGCGTGGCCTCATTCGGCCGTGTTGGCTTGGACTCTGGGACCTCTAATCATCACCATCAGTCGTATTCATTGAGCGCTTACTGTGTGCAGAGCACTGTACTAAGCGCTTGGGAAGTACAAGTTGGCAACATATAGAGACAGTCCCTACCCAACAGTAGGCGACCTCTAATTCAAGCAGGGTGCTTATTCTGACCCGTCCCAGGTAGCCACGCCCAGGGGCAGAGCCCACGCTATAAAAGGCTTGTAGATTGCAAGGGACTAGGTCTGTTTTTATTAATAATGGTAATAATAATAATAATAATAATCGCGGTATTTGTTAAGCGCTTACTATGTGCCAGGCACTGTACTAAGCTCTGGGGTGGATACAAGGGAATCAGGTTGGACACAGTCCCTGTCCCACATCGGGCTCACAATCTCAATCCCCACTTTCCAGATGAGGTAACTGAGGCCCAGAGAAGTGAAGTGACTTGGCCAAGGTCACACAACAGACAGGTGGCAGAGCCAGGATTCGAAGTCCCATCCTTCTGACTCCCAAGCCCCTGCTCTATCCATCACACCGTGCTGCTCCTCTGTTTTCGTATCAGGCTTCACTCAACGTGCCAAAGTAGGTGTGCTTGAGGATTGGAAATTCGTCCAGGGCCGGAATTGTGTCCTCCTTACTTTCACTGCACTTCCTTAAGCTCATCAAGAATGCCAAGTACTCCCTCACCGAGCAAAGGATTCTACACCCAGTAGGCAAAAGAATGAATGAATGATGACAGTGACTCTTCTTCTGTTTCATCAGCTCAGTGTCGGGTCCAACGGTGCTGTGAATGGGGATATTGATCTGGCCTGAGGCTGGATTCTACCCTGAGCTCAACCATGAACTCGAGTCCAACACCGGTCTGTACCTCATTTCATGCTGGGGAAGCAGCAAACATACTCTAATTTCTCTGGCTGCTCCAGCCGACACTTCACCCTGATGTCCTTTCCCGAGTTCCTAATAGTTCTTTAGAGGTGCTTAAATGAAAGAATGATTTATATCTTATTTTCTCCTGGGCCTGCTGTTTGTTTACCGTCTTCCTAGTTCCCCCGCCTCCAAGAAAACCAGGCTACTAAGTCTCACTTTCTGTTTCTCATTAGTATTGATTTCTGGTCCTTCTGGTTCCTCCAAGAATCTGGTGTTGGGCAGGGAGTTATCTGCAGCCTCGGGGTGCCAAGATGATCCAACCATCGTCTTCCTGGTGCCTCTCTGAAGTCTCCGGCCTCAGACCAGAGAACAGTCAGTGACTGCTGCAGCCAGCTTCTTTCTGCAGTGAGGAAAGAAAAGAAGGGAAGAGAGACAGAACACCTGAATATGAACCAGAGGGTGTATATGCAATAGTTGTAGCAGAACGAATAGTTATTGAGTGCTCACTGGATGCAGTTCACTGTACTAAGCATGTGCAGTGTGAGAAGGCAGGGAGAGACAGAGACAGAGAGATAGCCCTTTCCGCAAACCGGATAGGTTCATGTGAGGCCTGGGGGAACATTGTGAATGAGAGCTCTCTATATATGTAAGCATGTGGAACTTAGGTTCTGCAACACTGCCATGCTAGCAAAAGAGATAATGAGTGTGAGAGAAAAAGTGAGCTTGCAGGCTGCATTCTAGCTATAACAGTGAGCACCGAGGCTCCCCTTTGGGATAGGAAGGTGTGTACAGGAAGCATATATGTAATTCCATGTGAATATATGTTTTGTACATATGATTATGCCCCTCTGTGGGACTGCAATGTGCATCTGGGGTGACTTTAGGTGGTCATCTCATCCTCCCCCCTTCAGACCTGCACCTCAACTTCTCCATTATTAGATGGGTGTTCGTTTGTTTTCCCCCTCACTTAATTTTTTTAATAGTGCCCGTTGAGTGCTTACTATGTGCCGAGCACTGGACTAGGCAGTGGGGTAGACATAAGATCCTCGGGTTAGACACAGTCCCTGTCCCACATCGGCTCACAATCTAAGGAGGAGGATTTAACCCCCATTTTACAGATGAGGCGACTGAGGCATAGAGAAGTTAAGTGATTTGCCCAAAATCACACAGCAGGCAAGTGGCGGAGCTAGAATTAAAACCCATTTAGGTCTCCTGATTCTCAGGCCCAGGTTCTTTCCAATAGGCTATGCCACTCCTATTTCAACAGTTCAGGTCAACCTCATCTTATTTTGCTCCTTCTCTGCCCTCCCATCCCTCCCTTTTCCTCTGATGAATACTCTCGACACCCTCTCCCTGTAATTGTCCTCATCCCACTTCTAACAGGAAGATACTCAGCTGAATCAAAAAATATGAGGCGCCGATTCTGGGAGTGAGAGGCTGTCTAATTAGAGCAGTGTGGGTGTTGTTGAGGTTTGGGAGTATGTGAGTGTGATTGTGTGCTGGGTTTGAGATTGCATGTGTGTAACTGTGTCTTTGTATTGGGCTTGAGAGTCTGTGTGTGTGTTTGTGTGTGTGTGTGTGTTTGATGTACATATGTATGGGTGTGAGTGTGCTTGTAAGTGCTTAATAAATAAGTGCTAAGTTTGTGGGTTGGATTGGGGAATGTGTGTATGTGTGTTTGTGTGTGTGTGTGTGTGTCCTGTGATGTTGTTGGGGATTCTGGGAAAAGAAGGGGCTTCCCCTCTGCCTGTGATTTATTAAAATTGACTCTGACAGCTGTGACTTTTCTGGCGTGAAAGTCCCCAGAGGTCAAAGGCATAGTGGCCATTTGAAATGGATTCCTCTCTGCAGTATTTTGATGCCAGAGTTTTTTCTCCTCTGGTTTCTTTGGGAGACGGTGATGATTATAAATGCCGCTGCTATTGCAGGCTCCAGTGGCTTCGCTCCAGCTCCGGCTCCAGCTCCCCTGTCCCCCTGACACCTGCCACTCAAACTGACAGCTCTTAGCTGCTGACTTAGCCTCAGGGATTCAACGAGGCACTCACCCAAGGCAGAGGATGCAGCTCAGACCCAACCGAGTCAGGAAACGTGTGGACTTTGGAGGCCGTTACCAGGCCTTCCGGCTCAGACACGCTCTTCCTCTCCCTTTCTTCTTTTTGCACCCCACTGCAAAATGCTCACAGGGCACCTGCGTGGGGCCTTTTCCGACTTTAAGCTTCAAAATAGATGGAGTTTTTCAGTAAGAATAATTAATGTTGTCTTTAGTGCAGAAGCATCCACCTCCTGGTGGGAGAGAGACCGGAAGGCAGTCGGCTCGGGCAAAGGTGGAATTGCTCACTCCCGGCCCTGCCCAGTGGTTAGAACGGGAACCAGGGGTGATCCAGAAGGGTGAGTCTATGCATGACGTTAGTTTTGTTTCCTCATTTATTCCGGCGCTTCCCGAGCTGGGAGGTTGGACCCACGGGGCTTGATTCTGTGAGTCCAGCTGATTAAAATGTCAGAAATATGCGGAAAGGAGTTTTGCCTAGCCTTGCCTGAGCCCCCACACTATGAAAAACTCAAAACACCTTGGCCTGGTAGGAGGACCAAGGGCCTGAGAGTCAGAGGACCTGGGTTCTAATCCCGGCTCTGCCACTTTTCTGCTTTGTGGCCTTGGGCAAGTCACTTCACTTCTCTGTGGCTCAATCACTTCATCTGTAAAAAATGGGGATTAAGACTGTGAGCCCCACGTGGGACGTGGACCGCATCCAACCTGATTAGCTTGTGTCTACCCCAGTGCTTAGTACAGTGTCTGGCACACAGTAAGCGCTTCACAAATACCGCTAAAAAAAAAAAACACAAACAGAGACACACTTGATCGCAGGTCTTGTCCTTCGGAAGTTTTGACTCCGAGGCCGCGACTAGTGGACTGACTCTGTTTATTCCATCTGGGTATAGGGCTCAGCAGCTCAGGACTTTTTTCACTTTTCTTTTCCCTCCTCCCATCTTTTTCCAGGTCCTGGAAATCCATGGACAAAGGCAGCGAAGGCACTAAGCCCAGCCATATACTAGAGAACCAAAACTCATCCCTTTAGATAACAGTCAAGGAGCAACTAAGCTCCAGAGGAAGCCGCCTGGAGAATTTGGCCTGGGGGCGAGGCAGAGGGGAGACCCAGCTAAGTCTGGGACACCCGTGACCTGGGCAGGATATTGGGGCATTGCTGGGAAGGACAGAGAGAGGGTAGAAAGCAATGCTGGCACCAAGGCTGCCCCTCTGGAGTACCCAGGAAAGAGGAAGTGCCTGGCATAAAACTGCCTTTTGCAAGCAGAGGTCCGTGAAGCATGCTGTGCCCCTGTAAACAAGCCCTGTACGGTAGTCTGAGTTCCGCAGAACCGACTGGTAAACTGAGGCCTCGGATGGAGATTGAGACCAAGGTCATAAACAATGCTGGCAACAGTGTCCTGCTGCCCAGCACTGCAGACTAAGCATCAGGACCTGCCCAGTGCCAAGATCTCTGGACCCGCAGACAGCAGAATAACAAACATTTCTGAAATAACGTCAACAGCCCAGTCCAGGGCTCTAATCAAGGGAAAGCGCGACATTCCCAACCTGCACTCGCCCGCCCTCTCAGCGGCACCTCATCCCAGGAGGAGGGACTGCTTCCTACCGACAGGTTGAGAGGGGCCGAGGTAGGGGTCCGGAGGGGTGAGAGAGTTGGCTCCGGGACTCAGAAGGAGCTCATGGTGGAAGGAGGTTTATGGCTCAAGGATTTCAGGCTCAGAACACTAGACACTGAAAAGCTGGCAGACCTCAGGAACTTGGGAGATTAGATCATCAGACAGAATGAAGGAATTGAGAAGCAGAGGCGGTGCGGGGTGGGGGGACAGTGAGGGGAGAGGAAGGGAGGGCCAGAGGGAGCGGGGGAGATCAAGAATGTTTCAAGGCAAACTGAAAAGCCTCCTCTGGATTGCACAGGCCGATTCACGAGCTTCTAGCGGGAGTCTTAGCTCTGAGTGAGGCCCGATGTGTGTGATTCCCTACATCTGTGTTTGGATCTTTAAGTAGGTGTCCACCTACAAGTAAGGGAATGTTTGCCTGGACAGCGTGTGCTTCTGCATGTATGTAAATGAGCTTCAGTGTGCGTGTGCATACTGGAGAGTGAAGGCACATACAACTGTTTTGGGTGGGGGGTGGTCTCTGTGTGTGTGTGTGTGTGATGTGTGCAAGCGTTTTCACACAGCCCTAGAAGGAGCAATCGGTCATCTCCAAGGAATCTTAGCAACGGCCACCCCCAGAAAAGGATTTCACCAGCTGGAACGGTGATGAGTCAGCAGCGAGGGCTCGCTGGCTGTGTCCGGGCCAGCGCTCCCTTCTCCCTGGGAAGGACTCCAGTCCCCAGGCTGGCTGGCTGGCTGGCTGGCTGGCTCTCTCGGGTCAGTGCTTTTGTGCTGGCACCCGGGGATGAATTCCTGGATCCCACTGGCTCTGGCAACAGCAGGCGGCTGGGAGCAAAGGCCGAGGCTGAGGGTTTCTTTCCCTCCCCACTCCCACCCTTATTTTTTGGCTACAAAACCAAAACACGGTGTTCACGAGTTAGAGGGCTGCGGCCAGTTGGCAAGAGAAGGAGGCAGAGGGAGGGTGGGAGATCAGCAGAGTGGCCTAGTGGATGGAGCACAGGCCTGGGAATAGGAGGGACCTGTGTTCTAATCCCACCTCTGCCACTTGTCTGCTGTGTGACACCTCACTTCTCTGCGCCTCAGTTGTCTCATCTGTATAACAGGGATTAAAACAGGGAGCCCCACGAGAGACAGGGACTGTGCCTAACCTGATTATCTTGTATCCATCTCAGTGCCTGGCACATAGTAAGCACTTAACAAATACCATTGTTATTATTATTATTTGACTCAGGACCAGGCCTTCTGGAAGCTTACAGTTTTCTAGTCCTCCATAAGCTTGTTGTGGGCAGGGAATGTGTCTCTCAACTCTGTTGAGTTGTACTCTCCCAAGCTCTTAGTGCATGCTCTGGGTTGATTTGTCCAATTGGGCTTCGTCCCACTAGGGAAACACTGCTGTGGCTTCCTGTCCGGCCTGAGGGTCGCCCTGGGCTGGGGGCCACATGGGGCCCAGGATGTCCAGCTGTGCCACCCCCTTCGCCAAGCGTAGGCCTGCAAGGGCAGAAGCAAAGCTGGGGGTTGGCAGAGGCAGCAGATTGCACCAGCAGGCAGAGGGCAAAGGCAGGACGAGGGAGGGAGGGGGAACCAGGAACTGCCACGATGAGCGGGGCAGGTGATGCCCTCTGCCACCCTCCCCCAGGCTTACCCTCGCCAGCCCCAGGTCCTCCATTGCCCCTGGTTTATGGATCCCCTTCCCTGAAAAGCAAAGAGACCTGGGGGCAACCTCTCTGCTCTCTCAGCAGCAGAAGCAGTAGCGGCCGTGGCGACGGCATCACCCAGCCTGAATCACTGGCCTCATTACTGGGAGCAGGAAATGAATAAAAACTAAATGAGTTTGAAAATGCCAGGAGGTACTGTTTATCCCCCTCCCCCCCTCCTCGTCCCCCTGGCAAGGGCCGTGTATAGTTACAGTTTAATCTTGGAAATGCCAGACAGCTGTTCCCCGTTGCTAAGAGACTGGCACACATTATGCAGATGTCAGGGACCTCAAATGTCTGCCGGAAATTACAGATCATGTTGTATGAGCGGAGGGGCTGTGGGGTGCACAGTGGGAGCCCGGGTGAAGGTTGCGGAGGGTGGAACCCGCACTTCTTGGGGGCAACTGATCTAACTCTCCCGGGGGCTCTAAACCAGCCCTGCTCCTGGGGTATCCTGCCCGTGAAGCCCTCAGACATCACCTCTCCCCCTCCCTCGTGATCCCCACTGCTCCCATCCCCGTTTCAGCTCCGCTATTCCCCCCTCCGGCTGCTGAACTCCTCATCTCCACCCACCCACGGTCTTCCCCTGCTCCTGCCAGGGAGATGCTGAGCTGTCTGGCTCTGTCATGGCCCAGCTGAACTAATACATGGTGCGGGCGCTGTGTGTGTCGTGGTGGGGGGGTTCGCTGACTGGAGAAGGCCTGCCTCCATCCTCATCCCCCTGTGGAGTCGGAGGGATTCCCTCCTGACCCCCAGCCTGGGGTGGGAGCCTGGAAGGCTCAGGGACCCCAGCAAATCTAGGTTTTGGGGGACGCCCCTGGGGAGGCCGGGGGTTGTGAAATTGCATTCACCTTCTCAGTTCGGCAGGAGCCACTGCGTGAGGGAGATGCTGGCTGGAGGGACAGGCTGGAAAAACAAGGAGAGCTTGTGCACTGACCCCTCCTCTCCCTCACCCCCCAATCCCTGCTGCAGGCAAGCAGAGAGCGGAGGGGCTCAGGATGGCAAAGAAAGGAGCTCTACAGGCCCTCAGTCTGGGCTCCGGGGACCCAGTCAGACCAGCTGAACCAACAGAGGAGGCTCTTTGTTGGAGGGAGGGGCTCCTACATCCCACCCCCTGGGAGGATGGGATTGCCCTAAAGCTCCAGCTCCATGACAGGCCTCCTGGACTGTGAGCTCAAAACCCTTACGCCTCCCTTCTTCCCCACCCCAGAACAATTTTGGTTTTTTAACCCCAATTTTTCCTTCCAGCCCTAGCCTCCTCATCACTGGTGCTTTCCGACCCAGCCACAGTTACAGTCCTGTGCCCCGGGTCTCTGCTCCCTGCCAGAAGTCAGCTGAGAAGCAGCATGGCTCAGTGGGAAGAGCACGGGCTTGGGAGTTAGAAGTCATGGATTCTAATCCCGCTCCACCGCATGTCTGCTGTGTGACCTTAAGTCACTTAACTTCTCTGAGCCTCAGTTACCTCATCTGTAAAATGGGGATTAAGACTGTGAGCCCCACGTGGGACAACCCGATCACCTTGTATCCCCCCAGTGCTTAGAACAGTGCTTTGCATGTAGTAAGTGCTTAACAAATGGCATTATTATTATTATTATTATTATTATTATTACCTTGCCAATGGGGCAGAGTGTGTGTATGCAGAGGTGGGGTCGGGGAAGAGACATGGGACTGCCACAGCTGTAGCATCACCCAGTTCTAGAGGAATGAAGTGGACACCCCGGCAGCTGTCAGCAAAAGGGAAGGCAGAAGGGAGAGGAGGGAAACCTCTGTCTAGCTGCATACAGCTACCCATGAACCATCGGCAACAGCCACGAGGAAAACTCATGGGACTGTCAGCTTGTCGTGAACAGGGAAAGTGTCTGTTTATTGGTATACTGCCCTCTCCCAAGTGCCTAGTACAGTGCTCTGAACACAGTAAGCGCTCACTCATCCTATCCCATCTGGATTACAGCATCAGCCTTCTCTCTGATCTCCCCTCCTCATGACTCTCCCCACTTCAATCCATACTTCATGCTGCTGCCTGGACTGTCTTTGTCCAGAAATGCTCTGGGCATGTTACTCCCCTCCTCAAAAATCTCCAGTGGCTACCAATCAATCTGTGCATCAGGCAGAAACTCCTCACCCTTGGCTTCAAGGCTGTCCATCACCTCGCCCCCTCCTACCTCACCTCCCTTCTCTCCTTCTCCAGCCCAGCCCTCACCCTCCGCTCCTCTGCTGCTAATCTCCTCACCGTGCCTCATTCTCGCCTGTCCCCCCGTCATCCCTCTGGCCTGGAATGTCCTCCCTCTGCCCATCCACCAAGCTAGCTCTCTTCCTCCCTTCAAGGCCCTACTGAGAGCTCACCTCCTCCAGGAGGCCTTCCCAGACTGAGCCCCTTCCTTCCTCTCCCCCTCATCCCCCCTCTCCATCCCCCCTTCTTACCTCCTTCCCTTCCCCACAGCACCTGTATATATGTATATATGTTTGTACATATTTATTACTCTATTTATTTTACTTGTACATATCTATTCTATTTATTTTATTTTGTTAGTATGTTTGGTTTTGTTCTCTGTCTCCCCCTTCTAGACTGTGAGCCCACTGTTGGGTAGGGACTGTCTCTATATGTTGCCAACTTGTACTTCCCAAGCGCTTAGTACAGTGCTCTGCACACAGTAAGCACTCAATAAGTACGATTGATTGATTGATTGATTGATTGAATGAATGAACGAATGAATGAATTCCAGGAGAAGGATGGAGAGAACTCCTCACAGGAGAACTGGAATCCAGAGGTCACGATGTGAAGCCGGTGACAGAAAAGAAGCAGAGGCATTTGGACTCTGAGGGCATTTTTTTTTTACCAGAGTGTGCACGTGTGTGTGTGTGTGTCCGGGCATGTGCACATTCATGTGGGAGGCCAGGGCCAGGGCACCCGTATGTGAGGGGGCTTTCAGTGTGCATCCAGGAATGAGCAGGGCCTCCATCCCTCAAGTCCAACTCACATTCCACAACTGGCGCCGTGAAACAGCCGGAAACTAGGGCATGTCTGGTGGGGCTCTGCCAGCCACGATAAAGGTTTCTGACCAAGGATCACCTAATGCAGCTCTCCTCGTGGGCAGGCTTCTGCAGGAATCCTGAAAAGAGCTGGCTCACGTGGGTGGCAAAGGCCGTGGTGTCTACCACGGCAACTTCCGGCTAGTCCCGGGGGTTACAGCCCAGCGTTGGCACTGTGCTGTGGCCAGTTTGGCCATAGAGGAACCCCGTGCAGGATGGAGACTGTACCTGATTCGATTCGTTCTCGCCTGTCTCACCGTCAAACCCCGGCCCACATTCTCCCCCTGGCCTGGAATGCCCTCCCTCCACATATCCACCAAACTAGCTCTCTTCCTCCCTTCAAAGCCCTACTGAGAGCTCACCTCCTCCAGGAGGCCTTCCCAGACTGAGCCCCGTTTTTCCTCTCCTTCTCCCCATCCCCCCTGCCCTACCTCCTTCCCCTCCCCACAGCACCTGTATATATGTTTGTATGGATTTATTACTCTACTTATTTTACTTGTACATGTTTACTATTCTATTTATTTTGTTAATGATGTGCATCTAGCTTTATTTCTGTTTATTCTGATGACTTGACACCTGTCCACATATTTTGTGTTGTTGTCTGTCTCCCCCTTCTAGACTGTGAGCCCGTTGTTGGGTAGGGACTGTCTCTACACGTTGCCAACTTGTACTTCCCAAGCGCTCAGTACAGTGTTCTGCACACAGTAAGCGCTCAATAAATACGATTGAATGAATGAATGAATGATTATCATCTTGTATCTACCCTAGTGCTTAGGACGGTACTTGGCCCATAGGAAGCACTTAATTTCCACCATTATTGAATAAAGTTCTTGCATGCAGGTCTCAAAATGCTGGCCCCTGCCCTCGAAATCCCTGTTTTCCCTCTGGGTCCCAGAAAAAACCTGACCGGTGAGAACAAGAGAGGAAAGTGACACTAGAATTTGAGTGTAAGCTCTTGGAGTATCTTGTGCTCCTTTTGCGCTTTCCAAGTAATAATAATAATGATGGCATTTATTAAGCACTTACTATGTGCAAAGCACTGTTCTAAGTGCTGGGGAGGTTACAAGGCAATCAGGTTGTCCCACAGGGGGCTCACAGTCTTCATCCCCACTTTACAGATGAGGTAACTGAGGCCCAGAGAAGTGAAGTGATTTGCCCAAAGTCACACAGCTGACAATTGGTGGAGCTGGGATTTGAACCCATGACTTCTGACTCCAAAGCCTGTGCTCTTTCCACTGAGCCATGCTGCTTCTCTCTCAATATATATAGTATAGTATACTATATAGTATAGTATATATGCACTGTACTATATACTTACACTATGTATATATATACATAGTGTAAGTATATAGTACAGTGCATATATACTATACTATATATATATACACTATATATGTATATATATACATATACAGTGCATATATACTATACTATATATATATACTATATATATGTATATATATACATAGTGTAAGTATACAGTATAGTGCGTTGCACTCAGTGGGTGATCAACAGATGCATTTGCAGCTACTACTGCTACCACTACTACTACCATTACTATTACTACTAGCACTATAATCAATTTCTCTATGCAGGTTCATGGTCCAGAAAACCTCATGACCGGTCTGACATCCATCCATCCAACTCCGTCATCGGGATCATCATCACCTAGCACCGCGTCAGGGTACCCCCGTGGGGCTACACGCCTGGTGTCCGAGAGCCGGTGAGAGTAAATGTGTGGTTTTCACATACCGGCCCGTAGACACTTTGTCCGCAGAGCAGTATGGGGTGGGAGGTCCCCACTTCATCCGCCGAAGGCCTGAGCTTAAGGAGGGAAAGGGACGGGATGAGACCTGGTGATTTGGATGGGGAATAGGCGAATGGGCCAGTGGATAGCCTTAGATCCTGTCTGTGTGAGTCCCCCGTGAGGGTCAGAGCTGACCTGGCCAACTAGCCTCTGCAGAGGGCAGGAGGAGACCCCGGTCCCACTCACGGCCCAGGCTTACTCCCCAGCCCCGTTGGAAATGCGACAAGACCAAGAGGAAAAGGGAGGATCGGGCTGGCGTGGCAGAAGAGAAGGTCCAGCGTGGACCACTGGGCGCCAAAACTCCCGGTTACATTTAGCCAGAAGCTATGCCGCCCCCCTCATTTCATTCATTCATTCAATCGTATTTATTGAGCGCTTACTGTGTGCACAGCACCGTACTAAACGCTTGGGAAGTACAAGTCGGCAACATATAGAGATGGTCCCTACCCAACAACGGGCTCACAGGCTAAAAGAGGGAGACAGACAACAAAACAAAACATGTAGACAGGTGTCAAGGTCGTCAGAACAAATAGAATTAAAGCTATATGCACATCATTAACAAAATAAATAGAACAGCAAATATGTACAAGTAAAATAAATACACAAATCACCCCCCCTTTCTGGTCCCCAACCACTACTCCTTTCGTCTGTGGACCTTAACTACTCCGTTTCCTCCTCCAACAGGTGGATTTTGACAGTATCTTTGACAGATGGGGAAACTGAGGCCTGGAGAGATGCGATTTGCCCTGAACGAGGCAGCCTTCTGCAGCAGACAAGGACTGAGCTCTGCAGGCTCCTGGGCCCGAACTCTACGCATGAGACCACAAGGTCTCTGCCAGATGAATCATCTTGGGTTTTTTTCTTCTTTCAGCTAAGTGGGCTCTGGCCCTGGGTGCTATCCAGCGGCAGGGAAACGGCTGGTTCCCCAGCTACGCTCCGAGGCAGAGGGGAAAAAGTGAATCCCTCTTCCTGACCTGGTCAGGCTCCACAGCGTGCTATGTGGTTTGGGGGGAACTGGAGACAGAGGGAGTCTAGTTGCTGGAAGGGACAGCAGCCAGGGAAGGGACTGGGAGAGCAGGAGAGGGAAGAGTCGCTCAGAACTTGTCCGCCCTTCCCCCTTGAGGAGCTGATCCAAACAGAAACTCCTTAGCTTTAAAGCACCCAGTCAGCTCACCCCATCCTCCCTCACTTTACTGATCGCCTACTACAGCCCAGCCCGCACACTCTGCAATTAGCATCAGCTTCTCTCTGGGCCCCCAACTCGTTTATCACACCGCCAATCCCTTTCCCCCATCCTCCCCATAGCCTGGAACTCCCTCTCCCTTGCTGACAGACAGCCACTCTCTCCACCTTCAAAGCATTGTTAAGGTCACATCTCCTCCAAGAGGCCTTCCCGGATTAAGCCCCCTTTCCCGGCTCATTTTCCCTTCTGCATCCTCTGTGCACTTGGATCTGTGACCCTTGGACATTTGATAGTCACCCCATCCCCAAACTCCACAACTCCACAGCACTTCTGTACGTACTTTTTAAATATATATTATAAATTGCTTCTTCATTCATATTAATGTCTGTCTCCTCCTCTAAACTGTAAGCTTGTTATGGGCGGGGAACATGTCTGCTAATTCTGTTGTCTTGTACTCTCCCCAGTGCTTAGTTCAGTGCTCTGCACAGAGTCAAGCACTCCATAAACAGCACTGATTGATTGATTGATTGATAGGACCCAATCCGGCCCCCCAAATGGCCACAGAGGGAGGCATGTGATGAAACTCTCAGAGGAAGACCAAAGTCAGTGGGCAGACAGGCCCTGCACCTCTGCAGTTTTGCAGCCATTCACATTTATTGAGCGCTTACTGAGGGTCAGTTACGGGAGAGCTGACGGAGCCCAAGTGATGAGCCATCCCCCCTCCTCCGGGCCCTCTCCTCTCCCTCAGGTGTTATGTGGAAGCTCTGCTGAGCCATAAAAGATTTCATGGTGGTGAAGGGAAAGCAGTAGACGCTGAGTCACCAGAGCCCATTCACTCGTTCATTCATTTGTTCATTCATCTCAACTGATCCCTTCACTCAAGATGCTGCTGCATCTGCTCCGTTTCTCTTTGTTCCCCTTTCCTTCCGCCTTGCCCTGCTCTGCTCATTTCTCTAACCCCCCATCCCTCTCGCCCTTTATCCATCATAATGAAGCACTCTCATCCTTTCTTCCTCCTCTTTGCCTGAAACAAGACCCACCCTCTTTGTCGCTCTCTCTCTAATATCCCCACCTGGGGAGAGAGAGAGAGAGAGAGAGAGAGAGAGAGAGAGAGAGAGCTAATGCAAGAGCAAAGAAAATTGGGAGGGAGAAGGGTAAAAAGTGCTAAAGAGAAGGAGAGGAAGTGGGGGAGAGCGAGGGAGAGAGAGAGAGAGAGACAGAGCATGGAGAGGGGTCTCCTTACATCATGCATGTACAGAAAACTGGTGAAGGTCAGAGTTCATCCCCAAGTTGCTCTTTCCTTTGTCCTTCCTCCTCACCACGCTCCCGGCATCCCAACCCTCTCTGGAAGCACAGGAAGAGAGAAAGAGAGACAGCAGGCTGAGAGAAGCGATCCTGGGAAGATCATCAGCATTTTCCTCCCAAGGAGCTCAGACCACGGGGTCACAGAATGAAGTGGTATGGTTCCTAGACTTCAACCCCCACCCAACCCACAGCACTCACGCACCTATCTGTAATTTATTTATTTATATTAATATCTGTCTCCCCTTCTATATTGAAAGTTCATTGCGTGCAGGGAATGTGTCTGTTTATTGTTATATCGTACTTTCCCAAGCGCTTAGTACAGTGCTCTGCACACAGGAAGGGCTCAATAATATGACTGACTCACTAGTATTATTACTATTATTAGTACTACTGCTACTACTACAGTAGCCTTTAGTAGAACAGTACTCACATTTCAACTGGCAGTTCTTGGAAACGGACTTCAGTCTATACTGACACAGGCAAATTCAAGGTCAAACCCACTGTGACCCTTTTGATTCTTTCCTCTGTCCCACAGTAACTCTAGAACCCACTCTTAAACCCACCTCTCCCCCAGGAAAAGTAGCTTCCACCCCTTTGGACAGCCGGCTCTGGAGCTTCGGGCCCTCTTTCTCCCCTGGCACCGCCTGCAGCTGCTAATGCCACTCTCTGTTAAATAAAACCCATCAGGGCTGGGGCTGGCAATGAATACCAAATCACCCTGAAGGGAAGTCAGAAGCCCAGAGAAAGGTCCGTGTCCCTCTCACCGTATACACCGTATGTAAGTATACAAGTAAAACTTGTATACAAGTAATGTATACACGGTATACAAGAAGCAGCGTGGCTCAGTGGAATGAGCCCGGGCTTTGGAGTCAGAGGTCATGGGTCACTTAATAATAATGGCATTTGTTAAGTGCTTACTATGTGCAAAGCACTGTTCTAAGCGCTGGGGGGATACAAGGTGATCAGGTTGTCCCGCGTAGGGCTCACAGTCATCATCCCCATTCTACAGATGAGGTAACTGAGGCTCTGAGAAGTTAGGTGACTTGCCCAAGGTCACACAGCAGACATGTGGTGGAGCTGGGATTCGAACCCATGACCTCTGACTCCAAAGCCCGGGCTCTTTCCACTGAGCCACGCTGCTTCTCTAAGCACACTTGTCAGCTGTGTGACTTTGGGCAAGTCACTTAACTTCTCTGTGCCTCAGTTACCTCATCTGTAAAATGGGGATGAAGACCATGAGCCCCACGCGGAACAACCTGATCACCTTGTAACCTCCCCAGTGCTTAGAACAGTGCTTTGCATATAGCAATTACTTAATAAATGCCATTATTATTATTATTACTTTTCTGGTTGCCTTGGCAGAGGCATTAGGGTCCAGAATCACTCCATCCCTGCTAAATCTGGACATTCAAGGACTTTATTATTTATCCCACTGTTCCAAGGCCCCAAGGTTTCTCTAATTTAAATCGTTTATGGTATTTATTCATTTTTAATTAATAATTAATGAACATTAATTAACTTTCTATATGGTATTAGGCACTGAACTAAGCACTGGGGAAGATGCAGGCTAATTAGGTTGGACAGAGCTATGTTCCACGTGGGGCTTGTAGTGTTGGTCTCCATTTTACAGAAGAAGTTACTGAGGCACAGAGAAGTGAAGTGATTTGCCTAAGGTAACACAGCAGGGTAACAACAAGGATGATCTCTCTAGTTTCGTAGCGCCCAGAGTTGCAGAACAGATATAATCGCTCATTCCCTGGATAAGTCAAGAGTTCTGGGGAAAGGACAGCAGCTTTATCATCATGTGACTGCAAAGAGAGGACATGTTGGCAAGGAAAAATGTGGGAGGAAAGGGGTTGTGTTGAAGGTGCAGCCCTTTTCAGGAGGATAGAAACTAGTCAAATGGAAGGCAGAGGCTGCAGCATTAGGGCTGGAGGAAGGGGGAGAAGGAGGAGGGGGGAAGGAGGAGGAGGAGGAGGAGGTGGCGGCAACAGAGAAGACTCCCTATGCACACAGGTGTTGTCTCTGCCCAGTCTCCGCGGCGTTCTCGCACTGCAACGTGGATGGATTGAGAATGGAACTTGCAAGGTTTCTATGGCAACAGTACATGGGTGAGTTGCCTTTGAAGATGGCAGGGGGTTGGGGGGATGCTGGAAGAGAAGAAGAAGGGATGCAAAAGAGAAGTAAGCTCTCCTGGAAAGTAAAGGAAGCAGGAGCCTGGTCAGAGCCCTCCCTGGCCCCATTCCCACAAGAAGGGAGGGGGGCGGAGGTACATGTTCCTCCCTCCCAAGTGCACATTCTACCACAAACCCTTCTTGAGAGCTCTTGTGTGGGCCTAGACACCCTCTGATGCAGTGACAGGTTGTGGCTGAGCAGGGCTCAGCCTGACTGACCTCCTGCATCACCCCAAAAGCACTTACCCAGTCCCACGAGCCTTCAAATCCGCCCCCCTCCCGGCTCTGCCACTGGCTCACTGTCAGATCTCAGGCAAGTCATTTCTTCAGAGCAGGGCTCAATTTCCCTTCTGGGAAATGGTTCAAACTATAGTAGCTGTTGGTGACCTCACCGGACATGGAAAGTGATTATGGGGGCCCAGAAAGTACCCAGCCCCACATGAGAGCCCCAGGTGGGACTGGAAAGCTGAGATCCTGGCTCTGCAACTTGTGTGCTGTGTGACCTAGGGCAAGTCTCTTCACTTATTTGTGCCTCAGTTACTTCATCTGTAAAACAGGGATTGAGACTGTGAGCCCGATGTATGAAAAAGACCGTGTCCAACCCGATTTGTTTGTATCCACCCCAGCTCTTGGTATCCACCCCGGTGCCTGGCACACAGTAGCACTTAACAAATAATGTTATTATTATTATTATTATTGTCCCTGCTTAGATAGGCCTGAGGGCAGTCTATCTGGGGGGTAGAGAGGAGCCCTACAAAATACCATCCCCAAAAGAAAAGCAGGTCAAGATCCCCCTGCTGAGACTACAAACCAGCTGTCCACAACCACTCAAGGTTCAAGGTTCGAGGGGACCACCGACTTCAATAGTCTGCCCACCTGGTGGCTGCAGCGTGACCCCGATTAGTGGCTATCATCTGTCCCCCACTGGACAGACGCCGGCATCCATGGCTTCACTTATTGACTTGGCTTAGTACGACTTCCACTGCAGGCCATGACGTGCCCGGGCTCTAAACTAAGTTCCTTTTTAGCTCATCGGAGTCAGAAGGAGTCTCTGCTGCCCAATTCTCCTAAAGGGGTGGTTCAGAAAGGTCCCGTCTTCGGGGGCTCCCTACCCACTGCCCCAAGGAGATGGAGATTAACACCTCCTAGAACGGTGTGTCTGGCCCAGAGCCAGTTGGGAGCAGTTGTGGGGCTTTGCCATCACTTAACTGGGTAAGGGAGATGAAATCAAGGGCGGATGTTGCTGACCACTGAGGTGGGCCTTTCCGCCAAAACAAGCATGGCTTTGACTTCGATCCACCTCTCCGGCCCTTCCTACGAGGGCCTAAACAGAGCTTCTGTGGAGAGCTTCAGGACACAACTATAAAGCACTGTTTCATGCCTGATCTCCCTTGGGCCCCTTCAGGTTCCCTCAGCATGTGGCCCCTTCCCCAGAGTTTCCTTGTTAAGGTGGAGTCCCGCCTCTTGGCTGCTTCTGCCATGAAAACAACAAAAAAGGTGAAGCTCAAGATGAGGAACGATGATTCCGGAAAGTCATCGCTCCTCGCCAGCCCCACCCTGTCCCCCTCTGTTTTGTCACCTCGTTCAGCGGTGCCCCTGAATCCCAGAGAGTGCTGCTTTTATTATTTCTTCTTTATTTTTATCAAAGGATATTTTTGTCAAAATTGTTTCTCCCTTGGGACTACTTCTCCTGCCTCGGAGCAGTTTCCTCTCGTTTCCATGGTGACAGCAGCTGGTTCACATGGGAGGTTGTCATAGCAACTGGGCTGGTGCCTCCACCTCCCCCCCCACCCCCCCCAAGTCCCTCTCATCGCCTCAGACTGTTCACCCTCCTCCCCACCTCTATTTTCTACTTCACACTAAAGGAGGTGCGGTACTGCACCAGGGGAACCACGTGGAGAGAGAGAGAGAGAAAGAGGGGAGAGAGAGAAAGAGAGAGAGAGAGACCTGAACACAGTCTACCTGCAGCTCAGCCACTGGCTGGCTGAGGGATCTGAGGTAAATCATTTCCCCTCTCTGTTTTCCAGTCTGGAACCCAGGGAGGCTAATTCCTTTCCTCTCCCTACCTCCTAGGGGTTGAGTCTATCAACCGCCCTGGACTTCTCTGTGAAAGCTGTTAAAAAAATATAAGGTATCATAAGAGGATGATTACCATTGCCGCTTTCAGAGCAGTGTACCAGGGTTGGGTGGAACCCAACCTCCTTCTCTCCCACAGAGAGGGATTGCCAATATGAAGGTCAAAGCACAACCAAAGCCAAACCTAAGCCCCTCTTCAGATGGAATGGAGCATCTTCCCCAAAAGAACAGATTTGGGGAGGGAGCAAAGGGAGGCAGAAGATAGCTCCTTCTCTAGACTGTAAGTTCACTGTGTGCAGGGAACGTGTTTACTGACTCCTTTGCATTGTACTCTCCCAAGTCTTTAGTACAGTGCTCTGCACACAGTAAATGCTCAGTAAATGCTGATGATGATAATGAGGAGGATGATTGCGATGATGGAGAGTGAAGGTCTGGTGGGGAATGGGCAATGGACAAGGATCCCCTCTTCCAAATAAAGAGAAAGGTTGTGTTCAGCTCCACCTGACAACTGTCGAGGCTGCAGACTTTGGGAAAGGGGATGGGATTACAGAGGACAGGGGGGAAAGAAAGACACAAGGAGGAAAGCTGGGAAGATGGGAAGCACAATAATAATAATCATCATCATTTTTTGTGCCAGGCTCTGTTCTAAGTGCTCTGGTAGATACAAAATAATCAAATTGGACACAACCCATGTCCCACATGGGGCTCACGGTCTTAATCCTCGTTTTACAGCTGAGGGGACTGAGGCACAGAGAAGTGAAGTGATTTGCCCAAGGTCTCACAGCAAACAAATGGGGGAACTGGGATTAGAACTCACAGACTTCCGATTCCCAGGCCCATTCTCCTTCCACTAGGCCAAGCTTACCTGAGAAATAATAGGTTGACTACAATAGCAGCATTTCATTTGAAAGCATCACGTCCACTGAGTAATAATAACTGTCGTAATTGTTAAGTGCTTCCCAGGGGCCAAGCACTGTACTAAGCGCTGGGGTAGTAACAAGACGATCGGGTTGGCCACAGTCCAACCTGAATGTGCCAAGTAGAGCCCCTTGGAGAAGAAACCACTCTACCCTCTAAGTTTCCGAGTCCTCTCAAATCATTCTTGATTAGAGCAGGTGGGGCATAGGCTTGAGGCATTCGACCTGGCTTAGGGTTAAAAGAGAGAAATTGATTTTTCTTTCCTTCAAGTCACCCAAATTGCACATTCAGACTTCCAATCATCCGTACCCCCAAAATGGGATTTAATAGTACTGCCTAGTATGGGGCCAGGCATAAAAGGAGGCTAAATAAATGTACGCTAATGAGGACATGAGATCCTGGAAGACTTCTGCCTTAAAAGACTATTTCTCCCTGCCCTAGCCTGTCCCCCCAACTCTTGTCTGCCTTCCCCAAGGCCAAGAAATGATTCATCACCTCTCTGAACACTCCCCAGTCGATCCCAGTTATCTCCTTCCGACCAAAGAGAAGCAGAAGCAAATAAAGAGGAGCTTTATTTCAGAACAGAAACCCTCAGGGTTTGGGAAATGCCAGGACAGAGATTCTCCATTTCAAGCCCAGGGCTGCCAGGCTTCCTGGATAAAAGAGGCTGAATCACCCCAGAGCCATCCCCCTGTTCAGTTCCCTTGGCCAAGATGTGGTATATTGTACTCTCCCAAGTGATTAGTACAGTGCTCTGTACACAGTAAGTGCTCAGTAACTACAGTTGACTGAATGAACGAATTCATGGCCTTGAGAAGACACCGACTGTAAAATGGTTATGGGCAGGGAATGTGCTAATCCTGTTGTATTGTACTCTCCAAGTGCTTAGTACAGTGCTCTGCATATAGTTGCTCAGTCCCCAGAGTCCAGCCAGTCTGGCAGCAGAGAAGGTGAGCAACAGAGAACAAGTTTCGGGGTACTTTGGGATGTTAATTATGCATCTCACCCCCTCTTACCTCACCTCCCTTCTCTCCTTCTATAGCTCAGCCCGCACCCTCCACTCCTCTGTAGCTAACCTCCTCACTGGGCCTCATCCTCGCCTGTCCCATCGTCGACCCCCTGCCCACGTCCTTCCCCTGGCCTGGAATGCCCTCCCTCCGCACATCGGCCAAGCTAGCTCTCTTCCTCTCTTCAAAGCCCTACTGAAAGCCTCCCCCTTCTAGACTGTGAGCCCGTTGTTGGGTAAGGGACCGTCTCCTTATGTTGCCAACTTGTACTTCCCAAACGCTTAGTACAGTGCTCTGCTCACAGTAAGCTCTCAATAAATACGACTGAATGAATGAATGAATATCCCTAAACCAATCAGGAAGCTGCCCCATCGGCCTCCTGCATCGCCTCCAAAAAGCCAGTCTGGTGCTCTCAAGGCAAATCTTGCTGAATTAGGACCTAAAAACATAAATGTCAATCCCCTTTTCACTTAACTATAATTGAAGCTGAGGTCACCAATGCCATCCTCTGATTATTTATTCCAAACTGCTGAGCAGTTCACCTGGTATAGACGGGATGTTTGTCTCATCCGTTATTAAGACCATCTATTCTCCGTCTCCCCAGCACGATCTGCGACTTGCTATTCCCCCTTCAAATCATTCTTGTGGTTCTCTGTATCTACGTGCAACTAACTACCGCTGTTGATTGTATGACTGTCTGCTTCGTCTCATTTATTAAACTGAAAGCACCGAGCCGGCAAGAACTGGGTCTGTTCTTTAGCCGGTACCCCAAGTGTCTTGTACTGGGCTAGGCATCACGTGGGGGCTCAGAAATAGCATAAACTCTGATTCCACAGCAGCTGATCAGCTGCTGCTCTGGATATACCAAGGCGAACAGCTGGGCGGTACCTGGAGCTTCTGTTGGCATCTCCTGCAGGCCTGCAGTTCTGCAGGAGCTAGGACCCTGGCACCGCCTCCTTACCCCCAGGTCTTGCTACTTATGTGACAGTTGGAGCGGTACGAGAGCCACAGGCTTAACTGCTGCCCGTAGGATGTTTCTTCCCGAGATTCCACGCAGTGCCCACTTGGCAAAGGCCCTGTGGGGGCTTGGTTTGGAGCCCATGCCCTTCCTCACTAATCTCACGGGCTGAGAGTACCGGAGTCTGGAGGGGGGGCAGAGCAGGACCCTCTTCAGGCAGGAAGCCAGAGAGCCAGCCACCTCAGGTGCGCTTTCGAGGGGACAGTAGCGGGATGGTAGCCAGGCCGTGGTGGCTGGGAATTTGAACACACCTAGTCTCCCTCTGCTCCGGCTCCTGCTGTGAGTGCCAGGGCTCCAAAGTGGTGCTTGTGCTATGAGGGACCTTAGGAGGGGACACAGTGGCTCTGGAGCAAGGGGAGGAAGCAGGAGTCCCCTCAGAGAAACACTCTAGGTTGGGGGGAATTGCACAGACCAGGGCAGGTATCCCTCTGATGCAATTTCCCCACCTTCAGCCCAGGAGCAGAATGGGGCGAATTCTTTCCCCTTAACTGCCCATTGATTCCTTCATTCATTTTAGAGTCCGCTCCCTCGATGTCTTCTTGGAGACTCTCTCTGGACTCCCTGGCTCGGTCTGCCTTCTCCCAAGCATGTAGTGTAGTGTTCTGCACACGGTAAATGCTCAGTAAATATGATTGACTGACTGACTGACTCTTTCTCTTTACCTTCCATCCAGTTAGCCCATTTCAGCTAGTTCCTTTTGAATCTCCCTCTTGGCTAACCAATCAGTCAGTAGTGTTTATAAAGTGCTTACTCTGTGCAGAGCACTGCAGAAAGCCCTTGGGAGGCTATGATATAGAGACTCTTTGACTAGGGCAAAAGCCTTTTCCTCTGCAGCTCCTGCTTGCTCACTGCTTTCCTGCAGTTCTAAGCCTCTTTAAATGTCCTTTGAGTTTTCAAAGTCTCAGCTCCTTGCTTGAGCTTCTTAAGACCACTCTCTCCCCAGACTGTTATTTGCCTATGTCATTTTCTTTTTTAAATCCTCCACACAGTTTGGGGCTACCATTTGTACCAGAGGTGTTTCAAAATCGAATTGTGTTGAGCTGGGCACCCAAGGGGATGTCCTACCCAGCGAGACTCTTCTAGCTGGGGTGGTTGTATGTGGTAAACAAGATCACCTGAGGGGACTTGGTACTCGAGCTGGAGCTCAGGGATCTGGCAACACCAGCTCCATTACCCTGGTGTGCTTCCACATGTTGGCAAGAGAACAGAAACCCCCCTGGTTGTCCCATTGCTGAGGGCAGAAGAGAACCTCCACTGGGATATATCTAGCTGCGAGGGTACCTTGAAGGAAGAACTCCAGCGCTTAGAACAGTGCTTTGCATACAGTAAGCGCTTAACAAATACCGTCATCATTATTTTTACCAGAAGGAAGAATCGCTGTCCAGAAAGCCAGTGGGCCCCTTCCTGAAGACCAAGCTTCACAGATAATCCAGAACAAAGGAAGTTAGAACAGCCCATTCCCCGGGGACCTGGGAGGTTCGGAAATGGAAAGTTGAACGGAGCAAAACGGCTGCAGTCAGAGCTTCCCTCTGCGAGAGAAAGCACAGGACTGAATCTGAACTCAAATTTAAGGCCCAGAACCCAGTCTCGACCTCCAGCTCTTCCCTGGTCCCCCAAGGTGCTGATATCAGTGGATGGGAGAGGGCCAAGGGATCTGGCGGAATAATGAGCTAAAGAAGGGTCTGGCTCCATAGGGAGGCCTGACTGCTAGGCCTCTCTGAAAGGAGCCTCTCTGAGAAGGCTAACAGTCCAACATCTTCCAGCCCTGATTACCCAACCTGGCCTTAAAATAAGGAGGCTTGGGGAACTCAGCGGAGAAAATTCAACACTTAGGGCATTCCCACCGCATTCCATTCAAAGGCTGAGGGATGCTATAGAGGTGGGACCAAAGCGGGAGGTCAAGAGCCAGCCCTGATACCCTAATGGCCCACCAAGTGATCTTTTAGAGGTCAGAAATTGGGTCTCACTGCCCACCGCTTTGTGGCAACCACAAAGCCTCTCTTCTCCCACAGAAGTGCCCTGGCGGGGGTGAGTCACTCCAACAAGCTGTTCTTCATGGCTTTAGGCACTGGCTCTTGGCACATGGGTGATGTCCCCGCTCATTCAGGGTGGCGTGGTGCAAAGAGCTCTGGTCGAGGAGCAGGAGGAGCTGGGTTCTAGTCCCTGCTCTGCCACTGGCCTGCCTTGTGACTTGGGCAAGTTGCTAACCTCCCTAGGCCTCCTTTCCTCCCCTGCCTTAGTCCTGCCACACAGGGATGATGTGGGGGACGAAAATGAACTGAGTATGATGAAAGTACTCTGGGAATGAAAATGCCATATAAGATCGAGGTATTTTAAGTGGGCCTCTCTGGGTCTTTTGTGGACGGATAGCTGAATGGGTGGGACAGACCAAACGCATGTTGGTTCTGCATGAAAGGAGCTGTGCTTTCATCTCTCCACAGAGAGGAACTGAGGCTAAGCTTAAATGCTTCGGCATCAGTGTGTTTCCAGCCCAGACTCTGCTCCTCCCCACCTCTCTCTGAAAGACCCAGATTCCTTTCCTTTTTCTGTCTCCTCCTCCTCTTCTTAACCACACTTTCCTGTGCTCCTTCTCCCAGCCCAGACTCTGTTTTCCCTTGCTTCCCTAGGATGGCCTCTCTCTCTCTCCCTCCCTCTCCACTTTCCCCCTCTGGCCCAATCCTCGCTCCCCACCCCATCCTTTCAGAGTGATGGATGAAATCTCTCACTGTCCTGATACAGCAATGGAGAGAGAGAGTTTTTGGGTAAGGTATGCTCTCCCTCACTGGACCCTGGGAAACTCTTAGTCCCTAGGATGTGAGAGCTATCAGATCCTCTGCTCTGGAACCTAAATAACAGGGATGGGCTAAGCAGTTGGGAGGGAAACGTACTGATGGTCCAATATCCCCTCTACCCCCGAGACCCGAGAAGCTGTGGTAAGGCACACCCAAGTCAGAAACAGAGATTACAGCCAGACAATAGTGCTTGGCTTAAGGGTAATTCAGTCAAGGGATGGGTGGATGAAGAGAGGGGGGTAGACGGATGCAGGGAGAGAGACGGTGAACCCCGAGCACACAGCTCTCATCTCCCGCTCCTCCTTCCTCCCCACATCCCGGTCCCCAGTCTCCCCTTGATTTCGTATTCAGGAGCCGTAAATGGCTGCCATGAGACAGTAACTATTTTCTTGCTGTACAGGGCTCCTCTCTGCATTATTCATGCGCTTCTCCCTCCTTTCTGGTTCCACACACTGATCTCACTCACTATGCAGGGAGAAAACATTAAAAGGACCCTGTAAAATAGCTCTCCTCTCTCCTCTCTCCTGCTTTTGTCATTCTCTATCCTCTTTCTCTTGTTCTCTCCTGGAACCCCAAAGGGCGGAACTTCGGTTGGTGGAGACAGGGATCCTTCAACACCCGCCCCCCAAGTCTCCACCTGGAAAATTCCCTCTTAATTCTCAATGACTGATCCTCACATGCACCAGGCCCTGTCTATCCCAGGGCTAAGCGGCCCCAGTCCCCGGGGACCAAGGAGATATTGTTCCTAGAAGGATTGTCTCCAGGGCTGTGTCATGCTTAGTGTTAAGTGACTCGACTGACTGGAGCGTCACTTTCCTGCAGTTGCTGATGTGCCTGGTTTCCTTTCACCTTGTTATTTCTAATGATTTCCTCCGAAGAAGGATCTGAAAACACAGCCAGCGTGACTAGTGCATAATAGCTTGAGCTGCTTTAGTGCTCTCTTCCTTAAATGGCTCTCCCCCTCCCCTTCTCTGACTCCCTTTGCTGAGTTTCTTTCCTGCAAAAAGACCACCAGGTCAGGTGTGTTTTCTCATGCTCATAGGTCATGTGATTATTATCTGGCCTCTCCCAGTCATCCATGGATCTGCCGGGATGGAAAGGTCTCCCCTCGGGCAAGGCTTGAAGAGTGCTAAAGGACATTAGGGCTGACCACACAGGACAGGAGGTTTGTCGAGTCATTCCCAGGTAGTGCAGACCCTGGCCGCTCCCGAGCCTGACTCCAATCCCCTGCTACCACAAGACTAAATGTTTAGGCTCCATTTTATTGGTCTCTGGGCCTCAACTCCTACTGCTCTTCCCTGCAGCTGGAGTCGGTCAGTCAATCATATTTACTGAGCGCTTACGGTGTGCAGAGCACTGTATTAAGCGCTTGGAAGAGTACAGTATAACAATAAACTGATGGATTCCCCACCCATAACCAGCTGGAGCACAGGAAATACCCTGCCCCTGCCCTTGTCAGTCTCTGGAAAGGCATTACCCAGATTCCTTTGGGTGGTCTGCCTTGGCTATCCCTACATCCTGGCTTAGCATCTGAACAAAGGCCCGGCCTGGGAGATTTGGGAGGAAAAGAGTTGGGAGAGGCAGGAGGGGAGGAACAAGGGTTCCCGATGACTGGGAGGAAATTCTAAAGATTAATGCAGGTTAGCCTGGAGTTCTGGGAAGCTTGGGAAGACGACGGTCTGCCCCACCTCCTTCCTGCTGTAATCTGGGTATCCAGTGCAGCCCTTGCTGGGGATGCAGGCTGTGCTCACTGTCCCTGGGGAACCAGGCTGCTAGTCAGAAGGATTGGTATCCAGGCAACCAGCTTCCCTGGCTTCAGATAAGCAGAAACAGCTGTGAGATTTTGAGGCAAAGAAGAAACCAATGAAAAGGCAGAGGGAGAGAGCCATGTTATTTTGAGCTGGTTATTTTTCCACCTCCTCCTATTGGTCTGACACAGAGCCCAGTGGCTGTTCCCTAGCTCGTCAGCATCCCAGTCGGGGGGGGGAGAAAGGGGGAAGCTCTACAGAGCAGCCCCATGGCATGATGTTTATGGAAGGGAGGGGGGAAAGCAGCGAGCTGTAGATCCTCTGTTTTTGAGAAGTGGTCCCTGGAGCCTCTGGGGACACTTGAGCTTTGAAGGTTGGGCTGTCAAGGCTCTCCGTCCCCCATGCCTCACTTCCCTAAGACAGTAATGGCTGATGTGGCCTCAGCATCCTCGGCCCATGTTTTCTCTTTGCTTCTGTGGGTCTGGGGGGATTTCTTTTCACCTTACGTGACCCTGGCTCCGTTATGGCCAGAAGCCCTCCGGAGAGTCCCTCCCATTCAGAACACTGGCAGACTCATTTATGGGACTAATTCTGCAGGCACATGCCCTTCCTGAGGTAGTTACCTCCTTTCCATTGCCCAGAGGCATTCATCTCTCCCTGGGAAACAACTTAATAATAATGATAATATTTGTTAAGCGTTTACTATATGCGCCAATCACTGAACTAAGTGCTGGGGGAGATATGGTAATCAGGTCAGACCCAATCTATGTCCCTAACTAGAAGGAAGAACAGAGAAGCAGTGTGGCCTAGAGGATAGAGCCCGGACCTGGGAGACAGAAGGATCTAGGTTCTAATCCCGGCCCCACCACTTATCTGCGTGTGACCTTGGGCAAGTCATTTAACTTCTCCGTGCCTCCTTTATAAAAGGGGGAGTAAGACTGCGAGCCCCATGTGGGACATGGACCGTGTCCAACCTGATCAGCTTGCATTTAGTACAGTGCCTGGCACGTAGTAAGTACTTAACAAATATCATAAAAAAGAGAGAGAATGGGTGTTGAATTCCTATTTTATAGTTGGGAAAATGGAGGCACTGAGAAGTTAAGTGACTTGCCCAAGTTCACACTGCAGGCAAGGGTCAGAGCCAGGATTAAGATCCAAGTCCTCTGACTCCTTCGCCCACGTTCTTTCTACTAGACCACCCTCTTCTTACAAAGCACCTGTCCTCTCTGCCCCCATTCCCTGTCACACAGCCACCTCACTGCAACAGCAACAACTGGTCAACCCCTTTCAACCAGCTCCTTAGTGCCATTTCAAATCACAGTATCTAATGGAAAGGGGCAAAGGAAGCCGTCCTTACTGACAGAACTGGCAGGACAGAACTGAGCCAGCCCATCCCTGTTTCTCCATTGCCCTGTCCACTCCCCATCATCAGCATCTGGGCTCCACAGGGCACAGAAGGCATTTCCGTGTGCAGG
The DNA here is from genome assembly GCF_015852505.1 of Tachyglossus aculeatus. Classification (NCBI taxonomy): domain Eukaryota; kingdom Metazoa; phylum Chordata; class Mammalia; order Monotremata; family Tachyglossidae; genus Tachyglossus; species Tachyglossus aculeatus. The sequence goes on along the minus strand of NC_052066.1, from coordinate 169,850,772 downwards.
ACCAATTCCTCTCTCATCTCTCGGCAATGAGGTCCACCTCCCTGGTCCCCGCCTCCTGGAGAGTTTGGTCTCATGAAAAGAACGTGAGGCTGGGAGTCAGAAGACCGGGGTTTCTTGTCCCAGCTCTGTCACTGTGTGAGCTGGGACGAGTCACTTAAACCCTCTATACTTCAGTTCCTCAGCTGTAAACAGGGAAAATTACCTGTTCTCCCCCCCCCCCCCACCCCCAACCTTAGATTATAAGCCCCAAGTCCGTTCTGGTGATCTTGTAGACACTCTGGCACTCAGGACAGTACTTGGCACCGAGTAAACACTTAATAAAGGCCACTAGGAGAAAAATGGGATTGAGCACATCTCCACGAGGTTTTCCCTGACTAAGCCCTCCTTTCCTCTTCTCCCACTCCCTTCTGCATCACCCCGACTTGTTCCCTTTATTCATTCCCCCTCCCAGCCTCCTAGCACTTATGTACATATCTGTAATTTATTTATTTATATTAAGACCATAAGCTCTTTGTGGGCAGGGAATGTGCCTGCTTATTGTTGCTCTGTACTCTGCCAACTGCTTAGTACAGTGCTCTACACACAGTAAGTGCTCAATAAATATGAATGAATGAATGAAAGAATGAATGAAAATATAAGATCGATGCATTCTTGTTCCCTGTATGATTGAAACCCAGAGAAACCCTGGCCCCTTGGAAGTCTAGGTATTCTTCTGCTACTGGCCCTCCAGGAGGCCCTTCAATTGCCCCGAAATGCCCAATTTAGCTCAAATGCCGGCACGGAGGTGACGGATACGGCTCCCGCCAGGCGCCCAGCCTTGGCTCCCTGAGAACTGTGGGTACTGAGTGAAACAACTGGGAAATGGCATTCGGGGGGGGGCTTTAATTGCTTTCCTTTCACAACCGGCTCTGCCTGTGGGATAGGTCTGCCTTCTCTGAAGAGCATCTCCCGGCCTCATGTCGGCTCTTCTCCCCACACACGCTAGGCGTTGCAGACCCCGGAAAGCTGCTCTCTTCCTTCCCGGCGTTGCCCACAGCCAGGCTCGGCATGTTAAGAGAAGATAAATAAACCTGGGGAGGAGCATTCCTGAGCTAAAAATAACAGCAGGTCAGCTGGGAACGAACCCAAGCCTCTCTGCCTCCCCCTCCATCCCTCTGGCCCCACCTCTCCCCTCCCGCTAGGCACACAGCTGGTGCTGCAGTCATGGAGAGAACAAACAGGCCTGGATGGATCCCTGCTGCTCCCCCGACTGCCTCCCTCCCTCCTTCCTCCCTCCCTTCTAGCAAGTTAGGACAGATGAAAGTAGGGGTGGGGCCCAGTTTCCAACCCCAGGCCAGAGGAAAAGGGAAATCAGAGTGTCAGCTTCAACCAGAGCATCAGCTCCTATCCTGTTGCCCTGCCCCCAACCCTGGCTAATCTGAGGCCTAGCTGTTCTCAGTAGGGTGGAAACTGCTCCAGCTGTCCCAGGGGCCTGGGCAAGGTGATTGTCCTCAGGCTAGGCATCACCCAGTGCTTAGAACAGTTCTTGGCACATAGTAAGTGCTTAACAAATACCAACATTATTATTATTATTATTAATCAGAGGGACAAAGGGGTACTAGATTTTTCCCCAAGTGGAAGCTGGCTAGCGAGAAGATTCTTCAGCTACAGGCACCCTGATTCCGACTTCTCCCAGCTGATCGACCAGAGGGAAGTTGGGGAGCAGAGTGGCCTAGTGGATAGAGCACGGTCCTGGGTGTCAGAGGGCCCTGGTTTCCAGCCCTGGCTTCATCGCTTGTTCGTGACGGGATGGTGGTCGAATCACTTAACTTCTCTGGACCTCAGTTACCTCCTCTGTAAAATGGGGATGAGTTGTGAGCCCTCTATGAGACACAGATTGTGGCAAACCTGATTGCCTTGTATCTACACCACCATTTAGTACAGTGCCCGACGCATCGTAAGCGCTTAACAAATACCATTAGGGAAAAAAAGAAAAAGAGCAAGAGGTTGGATGAGTGATGAGTGAGGCAGTAGAGCTAGGGCTTTCCTCCTCCTTCTCCCCTACTTAGGGGTCAATCAGGGAAGACAGGAAGAGTCAGAGAGTGAACAAGGAGGGGGGCGGTAGCAATGGCTACCGAAATGCTACTAGTCAGCCTGCTCTCCTATTTGTGAAAATGCTGGGAAGAGCCCCGGAAAGAGATCAGTGCTCTTTGCAGAGCGACTTTTTCTGAGACCTCCTCCTTTCCAGCACTGCCTGCCTTTGGAGCCTGTCTAGCTGGCAACAGCAGCTACAGCTAACTACTCCTGGGGACCCTGGGTTGTCATCGGGGAGTTTGCAGGATACAATGTTAAGTGCCTCATTGGTGACCACCTTGCCTCCTACCCCTCCAGGAGGTGGGGGGCTGGAATAGATGGGTAGGTGAGGTTTTCTTCACTGGGAAAGGAGTTATTTCATGAAGACCTGAGCCAGAAGAAGAGCAGAAACCCAAGGGCCTGGGGAAGCTGGAGACCTGAGGGCTAAGACATGGGCTAGGGGTTACTAACCTGATTTTTTTTTAAATGGTATTTGTTAAGCACTTACTATTTGCCAGGCACTGTACTGAGTGCTGGGGTAGATCTAAGCTAATAGGGTTGGACACAACCCATGTCCCACATGGGGCTCACAGTCTTAATTTTCATTTTTCAAAAGGTAACTGAGGCTTAGACTTGTCCAAGTTCCACACATCAGACCAATGGCAGAGCTGGGATTATGAACCCAGGTCTTTCTGACTCCCGAGCTGGTGTTCCGAGCCTGGACAGCCTGCTCCTAGCCCAGGACTTGCAGGAGTAGGAGGCTCTGAGGTTGTTTACTCTGGAGAAGAGAGGGCTTAGAGGTGACTTAATAACTGTCTTCAAGTATATAAAAGGATTTTATTCGATGTATGAGGACCAGCTGAATTCCATTTCTGCCAAGGGCCAGCCATGAGGAAAGGAGTTTCAAATGCCAGCAGGAGGGGAATTAGATTTGGCAGAGCCCTGCTTGAAGTGTGGGGTGGGATGGACTAGATAACCCCTTTAAAGTCTTTTCCCAGCCCTAGGATCCTCTAAGAGAGAACCTTTCTGATGAGGTCCAGGAATGGGGGACCGAGGGGCATTGTAGAGTCTCCTTGTCCATACCAGAAGGACTTCCCCCTCCACCCCAACCCTGGATGGGGACTTTAAAGGCAGTCCTCCTTAGAGATAGAGGTAGTTTTGAATTCCAGAGACTGACTAGCTTTCATAAATCCTGAAACACATGGAGAAAAGGATGGTAAGGCAGAAAAGTACATGTCTGGATTAAGTGATGCACCATTTAGATACCATATATCACACAGAAAGATTTATGTGCAGGAAACTAGGCTAGCTCGGAGGGATTTCAATGAATATTTTATGTCATCTGTCTGCTACTCAGATAAATAATATTATAGGAAGAGATATTTTTTAGCATAGCGGAGGGAACAGGAAATCCACCCATAAACAATCCGAGAGAATTCTTGCACCGTGACAAAAAAAAAAAAAAAATAGCAAGAATCAAGATGAGGCCAATCCAGAGTCAGTACCAAAATGAGAAAAGATCTAAACCCACCCTCACATTATTGCAGTATTTCGCGTGTATGTGTGTATAAAACGGTGCGGCACATACATAAATGTTTGTTTGAAGAATTTCTGAGGAAGTGTTTGTGTGTATGGGTCTTTGCGAATCATGTGTGGAGGTGTGTGTATGTGTTGCCATGAGTTGCCCTGCTTCTGTCCATGATTGTGGGTGCGGGGTGGGTGAGGCTTAGAGGAACAAGGGTTGAAACCCCAGCAAGTAAGACCAGTCCAGATTCTTTCCTCCCTGCAGAGCTGTGAACAATACAGCGGAAAGGGTTGTGCTGTCGGCAGGCAAGAAGGAACAGGGAATGCAGTCAGCTGCTGGCGTCGCTATGGCAACAGCCAGCAGCAACCAAGCTGGGTCTGGCCTTTTCACTTGGCTCTTTGAACTGCTTTCCTCACCGCTCCCCCCGAAATCCGCTGTCCCATACACCCGGGGGAAGCCAAGCCTTCCCAGCCCCCTGCTCCACCTCCATCCCTTCTCCCTGCCCGAAGCTGATCCCTTCCCCCTCCCCTCACTTTCCATTGCAGGGGACTGGCACAGTGACAATCCAAGACAGGCAGGTAGCTTTCCGAAATGGAGCTGGAGCGGAGGTGGAGCCTGGCACTCGGTCGAGCGGGCGAGGAGAGACTAGGGATCCGGGGAGCCTTCCTCCTTGGCTGTGACCCAGTTTGGGGGATGGAAACTATGGATCAAGCCAGTCGCTGTTCCGAAGGGCTCTAATGGGTTTCAAATTAGCAAAGAAAGATCCAGCTAGGGAGGCCATTCATCCGCCTTGAAGCTGATCTGTCCCTTTTCGGGGACTGCAAGAGGAGGTCGGCAGCCGGTAGTTCATTCATTCAATCGTATTTATTGAGCGATTACTGTGTGCAGAGCACTGTACTAATCACTTGGGTAGTTCTGCTTTCAAAACTGGGCCTCCCTCTGCCGCAGCTCCTGCCGCCAAGGTCCTCAGTTCGGGAGAGGTGTCCTGCTCTCAGGCACGAGAGAAGGAAGTGCAAAATTTCTGGGCTAAGTTGAAGGGACAGGGGTCCCCTCAGAGAAACACTCTTGGGGCAGGGGGACTCAAATGGGCTTCGGCAAAATGGAGTGAATGACATCACTGTGTTACACTATGGTCCCATTGTAGCACATGACGTATAGTAAGGAATCTGGCCTGTTAAAGGAAGCCAGGGGACTTCGCTTCTAATTCCGACTCTGCCGCTTGTCTGCCGTGTGACTGTGAGCAATCCCTTCACTTCTCTGCGCTTCAGTTTCCTTGTCTGTAAAATGGGGGTTCAATTCCTCTGCTCCGTTCTCTTTAGACTGTGGGACGCTGTCTGGGGGACAGTGACCGAACCCAACCTGATAATACTGGATCTGCCCTAGTGCTTATTACCCAGCTGTGTGACTTTGGGCAAGTCACTTAACTTCTCTGCGCCTCAGTTACCTCATCTGTAAAAATGGGGATTAAGACTGTGAGCGCCCAGTGGGACAACCTGGTCACCTTGTAACCTCCCCAGAGCTTAGAACAGTGCTTTGCACATAGTAAGTGCTTAGCAAATGCCATCATCATCATCAACCTGATAATCCTGGATCTGCCCTAGTTATTATTACGGTGCTCGATGCGGAGTAAGTGCTTAACAAATGCCACAGTTATTATTACATCATACGCATCTGCACATCCAGTATCCACATGGGGTATCAGTGGCCCCGTTTGTCTCAGCCCAGGTCCTCCTATATATTCCCTCTCCCCACCTGGCCACCCCAGTTACCACAGACCGGTTCATCTTTGAGGCAGAATTGCCCTCCAATATCCAAAGTAGGCGTCCTGAGGGCAACGAGGTGGGGAACCAGTGGGAAGGCAGGATGGCCTAGTGGCAACGGCCTCAATTTGGGTCACGATGGAGTCTCCCACTGACATCGAAAGATAAGCCCCCATCCTGAGACTTCAAGAATTAGAATCTGGCTGAAGGAATCGATGATCATACCAGCAGTTTGCGCAGTGTCACTCATACGCTCTCTCCCCTGCCAGTAATAGTCCCTCCGGGGAGCTGAGTGCAAGCAGAAGACCTACATTCTAACTCCATCTCTGCCCTTAGCCTGCTGTGGGATTTCAGGCAAGTCACCTAAGTTGCTCGTGCCTCAGTTTCCTCTTGTGTCCAAAGGGGATGAAAATCCTTACCTCACAGGGATGATGGGAAGATCAGGTGAAGTATTTGCTAGGAAAGCACCGATTAGAGACAGGTAAACTCAGTGCCGAAGGACAAAATCATCATCAATTGACATTTCCCACTTCCCCGCCCCCAACCACCACCATCACCACCATCGCTACCCGCCCTGGATGCCTCGCTCTGGACCACCTGAGTTGTAGCTATTGCGAGGGAGGCTTAATGAATTAAGATGGCCTGGGAGAGCAGTGTTTCTAGTTTGATTCCAGTCGAGGTAAAGAGCTTCTGAGCCCACCATGGACCAGAGTCCATAAATTCTCTCTTCTGTTCACCCTTCTCCCCTCCACACGGATCCTGTGATGCCGGGGATCCAGCCGTCTCAGGATAGATTAGTTCTGAATGGTGTCTGTGGCACAGGGAAGATTTGTTAAGGGCCTTGGATGCGCTCACCAGGTGTGGCGGAGGGCAGGGCCAACCTGACTGGTGGCTCAAGCTAATAGTTGGGTGAAGGGTGAGGGGGTAAACTGCCCCAGTAAGAAAGATCATGCGTGAATGGGTTTGGAAGCTCAGCCTGATTTCTTTTTCCAATTGAGAGGTGAGTTTCCCAGCAGAAGCTCAGCGGCGCCCGTGGAGGTAATGGCAAGTGGGCCAGTTGGCCTCCTGCCCAGAAGCAAAATGAAGTGAGTCAGTTCCCTGGGGTGGGGTGGGGGAGACGAGGGAGAATTAGGCCTTCTACGCCCACGGCTGGAGAGCCGCCATCCTCTCTGAATAGTACTGCCCATGCCCGGCTGGCACCCTTTAGAGAAGTGAACGAGGAGCTCCACCCCACTCCGGTAACAGGAACTCCCGCCCAAGCAGGAAGCCACGCCTGGGAACTATCCAAGGAAACTGGCAGCAAAGGTGTGTGGGTGGAGAGGCGTGCTCCTTGCCCACCTGGGAGAGAGAACTGCAGCAAAGCTGAGGTGGGCCAGGCCCATTTGGAGAAACAAGCAGTAAGCTTGTTGTGGGCGGGCAAAGTGTGCACCAGTTCTGTCGTATTGTACTCTCCCAAGCTCTATGTACAGTGCTCTGCACATAGGAAGCACTCAATAAATGCAATTGATTGTAGATGTGGTTCTTTGAGAGAGTTGGAAGAGGAGAGAGCCAAAATTCAGGTTCCTCCGCTGGAGCAGCTGTTCTTCCAGGCTAGCCTCAAGTCAGCCTTGCTCACCACAACCGGGCCCGGGCTAGACGTTGTCCATACTGGCTGGCTAATGCTGTGCCTTGCTTCTCAACCACGCCGTTCTCCATACCTCCCCCAAATCTCCGTTGGACAGAGGGGAGCTCTCTGGGCTTCTGCCACCTGAGGTGGTCCCTTCCCTGGCTGAATCTGAATCAGCCTGCCCTGCTTCCTTCCCAAATTGAGTAAAGATCGCCCCGTTTGCCCAGATGGGGAAGAGAGGGGAGATCCAGGAGAGTGAAACAAAGGAGCATTTCAGCTGTGGTTCTGGTAGTGGAATCATCAAATCATTTTTCCCCTGTGGCTCCCAAGGATTATTCCTCTTCAAAGGAACTCAGTGTGGTGTAGACCAGGATAAGGAGGAAGGCCCTGGGTGGCCAGATTGCATGTGAGTCACCTGAATGTGCTTCTTCCTCTGAATGCTGGCTGTCTTGCCCCTTTGGGCCGTGAGCCTGGGTAACACCACGTCAGAACGAGTTCACACAGGCCCTTTCCTTCCTCAGAGTTGCCCCCGGGCACTCTCCCTGTGCAGCTGAGGAGAAGCCGCGGGAGTGTCCGGGAACTAACACCTAAACCTGGGAATCAGGAATCTCTAGTCCTTTCAACTCCAACATTCTAACTTCAAACCAGAAAGAACAATTCCAATCCATTTAACCCCACTACATTCCTCAAAGAGCGGCGAGCCTAAATATCTGCAAAGGATGAGCCTAAATATGTGTAAAGCGGTTAGAACTCCAAGGAAGAAGACTCCGAGGAGGAGGAAAGACAAAGGGAAGGATGGCCGAACTGGTGGACAGTTTCCTCACAGGTCATTTGTGTGTAAGAGGCACCCTGTAGGTGCCATACAGGGAACTTCCTTCAGCCATTTCCATGCGCACATCAGGCATCCAGGAGGCTTCTCGCTCCTGCTTCCGACCTCCGCCTGAGAGGTGACAGGAAATGAAAAGGAGCGAAAGTATAAAACCCAGGTGATGTGGCGGGGAGTGCTGGGGACAGAAGCTAGAGATAATATGACCACCACTCTCCCTCCAGGGAAAGAGCAAGGAGCCACTGGCCCAGGGACAGGAAGGACGAGCTCCCTCTGGTACACTAGCTCCTTTCTCTTGGGTTTCACTTTCCCCTGTTGGCTCGGGTGATGCTGCCACAGGTAAAACAGCCATGGCCCATGGCTATCGGTCACCCAAGGCTCCTGGAAGAGTAGAAGTCGTGCAGTTGGGGAAGTCAGGCTCAAGGGCTGACGGTACATCTCACTTGGGCTTAGGTGCAACTGCCACAGGGGAAATGAGGTGTGAGAGGGGTGAAGCTACTGAGGTTAAAAGGTTGAGTATAAAAGTCTCGATCCTCATTTGTAGCCTCTGAGAAACAGAGGCTCTCTCTCAACCTCCCTGCCTCCTCTTGCTTCCAAGCTAGTGCCCCGATTCCTCTCCTTCCCCATTGCGTTTGGCAGACCAGAGGGGAGAGAAGCGACACTAACCTTCCAGAAGCAGGTACACCTGAACTAAGAATGAGACCCCGCACAGTTCCCTTTATCTCCCCTCAAATGCTTCGGGGAAGAGACAATTCTTCTCCCCACTCTGCCCTGGACCTGCCTTCTCTGGTCAGAATTTGGGTCCAGGCTCAGGGCCAACAGACCCAAGCGGCGCTGGCTAAAGACTGGGCTCAGGTCCTCCAGCTCAGTTTTTCTGCCCTCTGTTCTTTTACTGTCACAACCCTGAAGAAGCTCGCCCTTTCCCTCTCGTACTGGCCCAGCCTGCTCTGCCAGACCCGGCCACCGATACCATGCATTTCAGCCTGGCCCTGTTTGCCCAGTGCACCACTCCCAGTGGCTAGAGCCTGCCGGCCTCTTCGGCAGGAAGCCGGGGACTGCTGAGTGACCTTGGGAATGCCAATTCCATGTGTTTGCAAAGTCAATGCAAGTCATTTCCTTCCCTCTGGTCCCTCCCCCCTTGTCAGGCATGCAAGGCGGCTAGCGAGTGAGCAGAGGCTCACGCGGGCACTCACACACGGCGCACTATGAATGCTAATTGCCAGGAACTGGGGCCCCAGCCATCCTGTTGACTTAATTTGTCAGATGCTGCTGACTCAGCATTCTGGGGGAATGGTTTTTCCCGCAGCCTGGAGTGTGAGGGGGAGGTAAAATGGCGTATGTGTGGTGCGTGTGTGCATGTGTGTTTGTGTGCGTGTGCGTGTGTGTGTGTGTGAAAAGCAGCAGTGGGGAGCGGGGGCTGTTTCACGGCTGAGGTGAGGTAAGGCAGCCACTGACCACCTTCGAGAGTACTGGACACCCCTTTGTTGACCCCACACTCAATACCAGACAGGAGGTCGACTGACTGAAAACCGGACAGTCCGGTATCCAAACGGATGCATGCCCCTTCTAGCCAAGCGGGGGGATGGAAGGAGCTGAGAACAGAGAGTGAGGCCTCAATCGAGAAATGGGCTTTGAGTGGCTTTCATGACAGCAGCAGGAGAGGCAAGTGCTGACCTGAATTTTAGGCACTGCAGGGAAGGATGAGAGGAGCGAGACCAGAACAGCTCGGCTATCTGGAACAAGCTCCTCCGCCAGTGGCCTGGATGGCTTTCTGATCCCAGGCCTCAGTCCCTGGGATTCGGTCAACCCCGGCTCCCCAGGAACAGCCTCCAGCTAAGTGGGGAAGATCTCTCTCAGAGAATCACCCTTCCTGGAGAAAACACCCACCCCCACCCAGCAAGCACAAGCACAATCTCCCCCACCTGTCACCTGGACATATACAAACCACTCCCAAGGACGTCACGCTTTACTTATATACACGAGCTTACTCACAACGTGTACATTCAGGTAAATACTTTCACCTGTTCCACAGAAGTGCTTTCTGAGACCATCTCATCCGTACAGATGCACACACACACATACACTCACACCTTCCCTCCCTCCCTCCCCAACGCACACCTCTATCCATTCATATGGTTTCAGGTCCCTTGGTCCCCCTGTTTTCAGAAATGTTCTCATCATCCAGCAATGAGGGGGGTCTATCATGTTTATTCAGAATCCTTGGTCTGACACTTGGCCTTGAGGCATAGGAACTTTGAAAGGAAAGCAGGAAGGCAAAAGGCTAAGAACGGAGGTCAGTTTAGTTCCAGAGGCCGATCAGGTTTAGCTTTGGTCTAGCCTGGAACAACCAGTACAGAAGACCTCTGAGAAGCAGAGTTTGGTTACGATATCCGCCAAGGATCCGGATCACGCTGGGCCCATCCTAGACCACTCCCAAGCTCGGCACTTGAATTCTACCCAAGTGTGCTTATCGAATGCCTCCCTGGGAGCAGACCCAAGGCTAAGCCCTGACTCCCAGAGGTCCTCCATATAGCCCAGAGATTCATACCCTTTATGTACTGGGGTAAACTGGCCTACAGCTAGGAGTGGTATAGCCTCTTATCTCCTTACATTCTCTTCACTGCCGAATGCCACTGAATCTCTTTGGGAAAATGGCCGGAGAGAGGCCAGGGGAGCTCAAATCTCTCTACTAACCCCTCTGCACTCACTGAATCTATGAGGCACAGAGAGGATGCGTATAGGTCCAGCAGCCCAACATTCAAGGAAAGTGGGAAATAGATGACACAAAGATAGCTGAGATAGAGCATAGTCTAGTTGATAGAGCAATGGCCTGAGAGTCAGGAAATCTGGATTCCGGACTCTGCTTTCTGCAGAAGTTGAGAGATTTTCCTTTTCTGGATCTCAGTTCCTACCTATAAAATGCCGTGGTGATGATCTCTTACCTTCTTCTCATCTCACAACAATCCACTGGGACATTTCTCAGGTGGAACCTGACCAATGAATCCCCCGTTGCGGGTACATTCATTCATTGCTCATACTAGGTACTGCCCAGTTACTACCTAGGGTTAGCCTCAGGAACTCAGCTGAAATCCTGGCACTGCCAATTCTTCCACTCACCTCTGCCCTACCCACATCTAAATTTTACTAAGTTGTAGGTTAGTTCAAGAACATTCAAGAAAGGCTTCGATAAATAAGTTGTGAAAAGTTATAATTTTAACTATTAAAAGACTCTGCTCCTCTAGCCACAGTACCTGCCTGTTTTTTTGTTTTGCTTTGTTTAGTAGTCCTTGTCTTTTGTCTGACTGTTTCACCTCTCCTTATGTGTCTGTCACCAGGCCCCTCTCCCTACTTTTATTCTTCGTTGGTGAATCCCCCGAGGGTCAGAGACAGTACCCAATTTCTACCCCGTGTATTTTTCCCAAAGCTCTGCTCTCCATTAAGCACTTAAAACTATTGCTACTCTTATTAAGGTGGGTTAAAGAGATGCCCAGACAATAAGTTCATGATGGGTTATTAGGAGGGGAAAGGGAGATGTCAGAAGATAGATGAAAAGAAGAACAACTATCGCAGTGTTTCCAAAACTCCTTTGGTGTCACTGTTGGAGACAAATCCTGGGTTGGATGGGCCTTCGGTCTGACCCAGGATGGCCTTGCTTATGTTCGTTGGAACCCTGACCCACAGGGCTGCCTAAAGGAGCTCTTTCAGTTGGCCTAGGCTTTAGTGTGCAGCTACAATTTGTGTGAGGTTGGTGGGATGGCATACCCTAATGGGTCTTGATGCCCAGGGATTAAGGCGGAGAAGAAAAGAGAAGAGTGGCACTGAAGAAGAAGTGATGGCAGTGGGGAAAGGGAGAATGGATGGTCTTCGCTGACCTTAATAAGCATAGGCTTGTTCCAAGAATTGCTTCTATTACTCCAATTACCTCCTAGAACCTGTGCTGCTCTTTGTAAAATATTTTACTTGCTCCCGTCCTTTGTGTTCTTACTTAACTTTTGCATCTTTCTCGATTTCTATAATTTGTATGTATTTGTATGTATGTATGTACTCCGGGTTGTCCCATCTCCCCCTTAGACTGCATTCTCTTAGGGGGCAGGGACCGTGTCCTGTCACTCTTACAGGGCTTAGCTCTGTGTTCAGCGCCAGCAGGAGTTCAGTAAATACTGTTGACTGACAGTTTGACTGAACAGGGCTGATGGCAACTCTGTTTAAACAGCCATGGGTGAGTGACGTGGTTTATCCGCCCACAAGGCAAGTCGCTTTCTACCCTCGGGGAAATGAATGGTGATCAAGGAATGAGCCCCCCTCCCTTCCAGGAAGGCTCAAAACCAAGATACTGTCTCATGCCAGGGTGGAAATTAAGCCAGAAGCTGCTGGGACCCAAGCAGATCGTTCCAGGTTGGCTGATCTTTGTACGATTCACCCCGTGAAGAAACAATGATGTAAATGGCTTCTTGCAAGAAGCTGGCCTGTCCCCTCTTGGCTTCCTCAGCCTCCTGAGAGAGCTCCCTAAGCCCACTGCAAAGAGCTGATCTTTTCATTATGTCAGGATCCTTTTTTTTCAAGCGCTTAGAACAGTGCTTTGCACATAGTAAGCTCAATAAATGCCATCATAATTATTATTTATTAAGCATTGAAGGTGGGTGAAGCCCTATATCAGTCAGGCAGTCAGTCATATTTATTGAGCGCTTACTGTGTGCACAACACTGTACTAAGCGCTTGGGAGATTCTTATACAACAATAAGGAGACACATTCCCTGCCCACAGAGAGCTTTCCAAGTGCTGTGAAACGTTACTATAGCTGTTGTCTGGGGGCCCAGGGTGCTGTTCCCGGCCCACAAGGGAGGCACAATCTGAAGGGAGAAGGACGGACTCTCAGGGGAAAGTCCAATAGGATTTCAAAATGCCAGACCGAAATCAACAATTCCAAAGCAACGACAGACAAGTGTAGCTTGCTGGAACAGTCCTTGGGCTCTGCTGCCACAGACACAGGCCCGTCTCAGGCCTAGGCTGTCACAACCTTGACCGTGCTCCTCAGGGCTTTCTGGCCACCCTGAGCCGTGGGTGGGAGCAGGACATCTCTCTCGCAGTGCGTCGGGGGAGGGAGGAGGAGGACACATGGAATTTGCCTGGCCATGAGGCGGCCACCCTTCTCCCATCCTCCAGCTCCCAGTCATCCCAGAGACCCCGAAGGTGAGAGGTCGGTCCTTAGCTTCTGTCCACCTTCCCCTTCTTCAGAGACCTTAATCAATCACTAAATTAATCAATGGTATTTTTGAGCATTGACTGTGTGCAGCGCGCTGTACTAAGTGCTTGGAAAAGTTCAGCCCAACAGAGTGATAGGAAAGCAGCTTGACCTATTGAATAAAGCACAGGCCTGGAAGCCAGAAGACCTGGGTTCTAATTCCAGCTCCACCACTTGCCTGCTGTGTGACTTTACTTCTCTCTGCCTCAGTTTTCTCAACTGCAAATTAGAGATTCAATACCCATTCTTCCTCCTACTTAGACTGTGAGCCTTATGTGGGACAGGGACTGTGACTGACCTGTTCAACTTGAATCTACCAAGCACTTAGAATAATAATAATAACAATAATAATGGCATTTATTAAGCACTTACTATGTGCAAAGCACTGTTCTAAGCACTGGGGAGGTTACAAAGTGATCAGGTTGTCCCACGGGGGGCTCACAGTCTTAATCCCCATTTTACAGATGAGGTAACTGAGGCCCAGAGAAGTTAAGTGACTTGCCCAAAGTCACACAACTGACAACTGGCAGAGCCCGTGCTCTTTCCACTGAGCCACGCTGCTTCTCTTGACACAAGAGTTCTCGACACATAGTAAGTGCTTAACAAATACCATATTTTTTAAAAAAGGGATTGGAAGACATGTTCCCTTTGTGTGTGAAGGAAAAGGAAAAAAGGGCTTAGTCAGGGAAGGCCTCGGAGGAGATGTGCCTTCAGTAAGGCTTTGAAGTAGGGGAGAGTAATTGTCCGTCACATATGAAGAGGGAGTACGTTCCAAGCCAGAGGCAGGACATGGGCAAGTGAATTAGATGAGATCACGTTATAGGAGTAGGTAGGCGTTAGAGAAGAGAAGTTTCTAGGCTGGGTTGTAGTAGGAGAGCAGCAAGGAGAAGTAGGAGGGGAAAACATGATTGAGTGCTTTCGAGCTGATGGTAAGGGGTTTCTGTCTGATGTGGAGGTGGATGGGCAACCACTGGAGGTTCTTGAGGAGTGGGAAAACATGGACTGAACATTTCCAGAGAAAAATGATCTGAGCAGCACAGTATGGACTAGAGTGGGGAGAGACAGGAGGCAGGGAGGTCAGCAGGAGTCTAATAAGTAATCTAGGTGGGGTAGGATAAATAGTTGGATTTACATGGTACCTGTTTAGATGGAGAGAATAGGGCGGATATTAGGGATGCTGTGAAGGTTGAATTGACAGGATTTTGCCAACTCCCCAGAGTACCTGCTTCCATCCGCCGCAGAGAGGGGCCCTACACCGGTCAGCCGCAGCAGGAATTGTAAAGAGCCAGTGACTGAAGAGGCTGCATTTCCCCGCAACTGATGTTGCTTGCCTCCTACTGCTTCTGCTCAGCTCAGCACTAACATATCTCCCTGTGTGAGTGTATCTGAGTCTGTATGGCTGTCACCCTACCTTGGGGTAGGGGGGAGCAGAGAGAAGGTCTGTCTGTGTGTGTGCGTGTGTGTAAACAGCGTGGCTTAGTGGAAAGAGCCCGGGCTTGGGAGTCAGAGGTCGTGGGTTCTAATTCTGGCGCCGCCACTTGTCAGCTGTGTGACTTTGGGCAAGTCACTTCATTTCCCTCTGCCTCAGTTACCTCAACTGTAAAATGGGGATTAAAACTGTGAGCCCCACATGGGACAACCTGGTAACCTTTTATCTATCTCAGTGCTTAGAACATGGTAAGTGCATAACAAATACCGTCATTATTATTGTTATTCACTGGATTCTACTGGGGACAGAAACAAAGAGCCTAACAGAAGGCTTCTCAGGCAGCGATGGCCAAACTTCTGCCAGTGGGAACTTCTAATAAGACCGCAATGGGTTCCCAGACTCCCCCACTCCCTGCAGGAGATGACCAGGTGAAGAAAAGGAACAGTTGGAGCCCCATATCCGGGGACCCCACAGATGGCCTTCACACTTATCCAGCAGATTGTTCTTTCCTGAGTCCCTTTGACAGGGGCTGGGCTGGTCTTCCTTTTCCCGCAAATCTGCTCAGCTCACTTGTGGGGTTGAAAACTCACAGCCCCACCTTCTGTTTTGTTGCTCAGTATGCAGGACATTTTTCTGTCTTCATTCAGCTTACTTCCCTTATCTCCCACCTTGGCACCCTGCCCCTGTCCCTACCCTTGCCCCCTTCCCCTTCTCTGACCTAGCTCGGTCTTTTTCTGCTTTGGCCAGTGTCACTTTCACTTTCTAGCCACTTTCACTTCCTCCCCAGTCCTGCCGGAGCCCTTGAGCTGCATTAAGTATCTTCCATCCCAGCATTTCTGCGTGTGAGCTTGCCAAGCTCCCTCCAATGGGCCCTCCGGCACTTTAGGAGATGCTGGAAACCCAGAGCGTACTTCCCGAGATGAGTGGAAAGGTTCTCACTGGGAGTTCAAAACCAACCTCGCCCGGGCCCAAGCTCTACCCTCTTGTTTTCTCTCCCAGTGCCGTTCCGCTCCCTCTGGTCTCCTTTACCCTCCAGGCCCCTTCTCTTAAAAAAAACCCTTCTTCCCCCAGCATCACCTCATCTCCCATCAGCCCCCCCAGTCAGGTCTTCTCCTTCCCAACGGATCCTCAGGAAGCCCCTTTTTTTACAGAAGCTCCCTTCCTCCGCTCAGCAGCCTCTCCACCGCAGCGGCTCTAGCAGCCCCGGCAGCCGGGATCCTCCTACCCAGTCTCCTGGTTGCCAGCAACCCCAGAAAACACACACACGCACACTTACACACACCCCTCTCCCCACCGTCCCCCCAAAAAACAGCCATCCTGGAAACACGGGGCTGAGGCTGAGGCTCCCGGATTGTGCCCTGCTGCTTAGGACTCCTCCCCATTTGCCCTCCCCCTTCCTTCCCTCCAGCCAGGAAAACAAGAGGCTGTTTGTGAGCTGATCTGTCACCCAGAGATTTCATTAAATAAATACAACCGGTAACAGCCAGGCCTCGGGTGGGGTGGGTCCTCCCTCCCCGCCGCCCCTTTTCTGCTTCTGCCTTTTGCTATCTTTGGAAATCAAATCCCCTGGATCTGGCCCAGAGATTCCAGCCCCCTCCAAATATCCCTCGCTAATAATCTTCCTAAATCCGTCTCCGAACAGCCTCAGCTGCCGCCTGGCACTGGAGTGTGAAGAACCCTCAGCCGCTGACACCCTTGTTTATTCCCATCCTAAAATGCAAGCTGGCTGTGGCTCCGTAACCCCTGAGATCTCCCAGACGGAGCCGGCATGGATGTTTGTGAGACGATTACTAGAGCCCTAGGGAACAGCGGCTACTGGGCAGAGGCAGGGGCAGGGCACTAGCGGCGGGGTGCTCCTCTTGAGTTTCCCCCCAGCAAGGGGGATCACCGGCATCTTGTGGTTAAGTGGCATGGGGCTGTCTCTTCTAAAAGCCCAACTAAAAATCACATCTCCTCCCAGAGGCCTTCCCTAATTGACATTCTCTTTTCCCCACCCTGTTTGCCCTGCCACCTGCGCACTTGGGTCTGCACCCCTTAACCAATTGGGTACCCACTCCCCACCCACCCCAGCTCCACAGCACTTATGGACCTATCCTTACATTCTGCCATTTCTTCTGAAATTTATCTTCACACCTGCCTCCCCTACCAGATTTTTTTTAACGGTATTTGTTAAGCAGTTAGTATATGCCAGGCACTGCCCGAGCTAATCAGATTGGACACTGTCCACGTCCCACATGAGGCTCACAGTCTTAATCCCCATGCTACAGATCCGGGAATGGAGGCATAGAGAAGTTAAAGTGACTTGTCCAAGGTCACACATCAGACAAGTGGCAGAGCCGGGATTAGAACCCAGGTCCTTCTGACTCCCAGCCCCATGCTTTATCCTCCAGGCCACGATTGTACCAACTCTGTTATATAGCCCTCTCCCAAGCGCTTAGTACACTGCTGGGTACACGGTAAGTGCTCAATCCATACCAGTGATAGGTTGATAATAAGAATAATAATAATAATGTTGGTATTTGTTAAGCGCTTGCTATGTGCCAAGCACTGTTCTAAGCGCTGGGGGGGAATACAAGGTGATCAGGTTGTCCCACGTGGGGCTCACAGGCTTCATCCCCATTTTACAGATGAGGTAACTGAGGCACAGAGAAGTTAAGTGACTTGCCCAAGGTCACACAGCAGACAAGTGGCGGCATCAGAACTAGAACCCGTGACTTCTGACTCCCAAGTCCAGGCTCTTTCCACTGAGCCACGCTGCTTCTCAAACTCCTTGGTACCAACTCTATTATACTGTACTCTCCCGAACGCTAAGTACAGTGCCCTGCACACAGTAAGTGCTCGATAAATATCACCAATAGATTGATTGCCTCTGGGCCTAGGACCTCCTCCCGCTGCCTTCTCTCCCAAAGCCCACCCACCCTCCCCCTGCCTTGGCCCTGGTGGGAGGAAGGATGATCCAAGAAGTCTTTTCCCAACCACCACCAGGTTCTGGAGTCGGGTGCCATCCCACGACATTCTGATCCTACACCAGGGCCCGGAGAGCCTGGCAGCCTGGGCTTGTTTGGCACCAAGATGGAAGCCCCAGAATCCAGGGTGGCAGCCCGGGGCCTGATTCAAACCCAGCACCCCTTCTGAATCATCTGGCTGGAGAGGGGAATCGGAGAAAAGTGGTTAAGGAGGGAAGACAGAATCCTCTGTGAAATGGAGGGCCCGGAAAATGGGAGAGAATTGTCCCATTCCCTGTGTGTTCTGGCAGGGCGAGGGCAGGGCAGAAATACATCACAGTAGAATCCCAGGATGGCACCGGAGAGTGGGGCCAGAAGCTTAGCCTCAGACCTGGAGCCGCTGCATGAAGGGAGAGAGGAGGGGGAATAACTTCCCAGGAAAAGCCCAAGTCCACCTGGGGTGGGGCAGTTCTACCAGCATCTGTTCCTGTCCACTGTGGGCATAGGAAGGAAGGGAGGGAGGAAGGGAGAGTCAAAGGGAGAGAGAATCCTCTTTCTAAGGTGGCTCATCCTTCCTCTCAGCCTCCATGAGGGAGTCAAAGCTACGTTAAGCCAAACACTAGGGGATTTTAGGGGTTTTGCTTTGATCCTGCAATAAACTTTTGGCCTCCCCCTTTCCCAGGGCCTCTTTTGAGGGCTTTACCAGCCTCTGGGAGCCGGGAGGGTGGGAGAAGGGTTAAGCTGGCGGGAGGTGGGTACTGGCAGGGTGTACTGGCCGCTGATGAGGAGTGTTTGGTTTGGGTTTCCCTCCCCCTGCTTTCTCCAGGGTTGGAAATTTGGCAGCCAAGGGCGAGCAGGCTGCCCACAGGAATTCACGGGGTCGAAGCCTTGAGGAAAAAAAACAAGAAAAGAAAAGAAAGAGAAGAATGTACAAGGAGCACATTGTGGCCAGCTACAGATGGAAACAAGCCCCACTGTACGAACAAGCAAAGGGAAAGTCGTGTTGGGGCATTATCTCTGGCAACCTGATCTGCTCCAGTACGGAAGAAGAAGCAGGGGCCGGGAGGGAGGGAGGGAGAGAGAGAGAGGAAGAGAGAGAAATGGAGAGGGGAGCTGGGAAAAGAGAGAGCCCCCACATTTTCATTTTGCTGCTGATTCTGAATCCCAGTGACATTTTTTGTTGTTTTTCACGGTATTTGTTAAGCGCTTACTATGTGCCAGACACTGTACTAAGAGGGGAAAATGCAAGAGAGTTCTTAAACTAAGAGTTCGTGTTTTGGGGGGTTTTTCTGTGGCATTTGTTAAGCACTTAATATGTGCCAGGCGCTGTACTAAGCTCCGGGGAAGATACAAGATAATCAGGTTGGACACAGCCCCTGACCCGCATGGGCTCACAGTCTTAATCCCCATTTTACGGATGAGGTAACTGAGGCCCAGAGAAGTGAAGTGACTCGCCCGAGGTCCCACAGCAGACACGTTGCAGAGCCGGGATTAGAACCCAGGTCCTCTGACTCCTCAGCCTGTGCTCTTCCCCCTAGGCCGTGTTGCTTCGCTATAGTATTGTGAGAATCAACGGAGAGAGCGTGGGCCTGGGAATCAATGGATCTGAGTTCTAATTCCGGCTCTGTTACTCGCTTACTGTGTGACCTTGGGCAAGACACTTAACTTCTCTGTGCCTCAGTTTCCTCAACTGTAAATTGAGAATTCAATACCTACTCTCCTTCCTGCCTGGACTGTAAGCCCGGGCTTTGGAGTCAGAGGTCATGAGTTCAAATTCCTGCTCTGCCACTTGTCAGCTGTGTGACTTTGGGCAAGTCACTTCACTTCTCTGGGCCTCAGTTCCCTCTTCTGTAAAATGGGGATTAAGACTGTGAGCCCCAGGTGGGACAACCTGATCACCTTGTAACCTCCCCAGTGCTTAGAGCAGTGCTTTGCACATAGTAAATGCTTAATAAATGCCATTATTTCTCCTGTATATAGGTATATATGTTTGTACATATTTATTACTCTATTTATTTATTTATTTTACTTGTACATATCTATTCTATTTATTTTATTTTGTTAATATGTTTGGTTTTGTTCTCTGTCTTCCCCCTTAGACTGTGAGCCCACTGTTGGCTAGGGACTGTATATGTTGCCAACTTGTACTTCCCAAGCGCTTAGTACAGTGCTCTGCACACAGGAAGCACTCAATAAATACGATTGATGATTGATTATTATTATTTATTCATACATAGAAAGTGCCTAACAGATATAATAATAATAATAACAGTAACAATATTTTGTGCGAAGGTTATCTACACCCATAGAGCCATAGACTGACTCTGCCCACCCCCAAAAGACAGCACTACGTCCCCAGAACCGTCCCACATCTGCTGACTTGGACTGTGAGCCCCATGTGGGCCAGGGACTGTGTTCAACCTGATTAGCTTGCATCTACTGCGGTGCTTAACGCAGTGTTTTGCACATAGTAAGTGCTTAACAAGTACCGTTAGCGGAGGAGATATTATGAAAGCTGAGAAAACTGCTCTTCCCTTCCCACTGGCAGAAGGAGGGCACACACACCCCTGCCATCCCAAGGACACACAAACGCACAGCCTTCTTCACTTGGGCCTCTTGTGAGGGGCTTTACAGGCAACCCCTGGCTTTGAAGACTCCTTTAGGATGGAGGTTGGGGGCGATGGGGGTGTTTTGGAGGGTCGAACTAAATTCACAGGCCACCTGAGTGAGTCCTCAATGATTAGACCCAGCGCTTAGTGACTGAGTGGAAACTGAGCCAGAGATTCACCCCTTCTTTTGCGCTGCCCCACCCCACTACATTCCCCTAAGCAGTTTATTCCTGGTGCAACGTATGTGTGTGTACGTCAGCCGGTGTGTATATTTAACTACACATGTTTTCATATGAAGAGGTCAGGAAATACGAGCCAGAAGCTCACTAAGCCGCTTATTTATTGTACCAGAGAGGAATATTCTTCACATCCTGAGGCTTTGTCAGGCCAGGGGCCCGGGGCAAAGACAGATAGTGCTGACAACATTGTCTGTCAGAGGGTTTTGCCCGGAGCTGCAGCTGGGAGCTCGCGGGGAATTCAGGCCAGTGGGTAACCCTTTCCTGCCCGGATTACTAGATAGCGAGCAGCAACCCCTTGTAGCCACACCCCGGGGCATGAGTGGGAAGGGAGGTAGCCGGGTCGCAGTTGAGATACGACAGGACAGTTTGTCCCTTTGGGGCTCTCAACACTTCCTTACGCAACGCCCCCCCAAAAAACACATCTGAAGCTTCAAGCTTCGTACCCGCTTTACAGAAGTTCTAGCAACACACAGATGTGTGGCTGATTGCCCACTCTGGGGCTCCATGAGGGGTAGTAGAGATTCTGCTCTGTGTGTGTGTGTGTGTGTGTGTGTGTGTGTGTGTGTGTGTGTGTGTGTGAGAGAGAGAGAGAGAGAGAGAGAGAGAGAGAGAGAGAGAGAGAGGGAGTACAATTTGTGAACATGCATGCCTCGCAGTTGTTTGGGTAAGCATCCTGTTGTCTGTGCGTGCGTATGTATTTCTATAGTTTACAGATGTGCCAGGGCCTTTGTTGGAAATGAATTTAATTTCCAGAATTTCCCCAGTGTAAATTAATCTTCCTGGGGCTTCTACTGAGCAAATGCTGCTTGAACACAGACATCACCCCTCTCCCTCCCACCCCACCCAGCGGGTTCCATGTCACCAGTCCACTCTCCTTATCCCCCAGAGAGATCAGGGTCTGATTCATCCTCGTCTCCGCTCTCCACACATCCAATCTGTCACCAAAACCTGCCGGTCTCACCTCCACAGCATCACCAAGATCTGCCCTTTCCTCTC
Source organism: Tachyglossus aculeatus (assembly GCF_015852505.1). Taxonomy (NCBI): domain Eukaryota; kingdom Metazoa; phylum Chordata; class Mammalia; order Monotremata; family Tachyglossidae; genus Tachyglossus; species Tachyglossus aculeatus. The sequence continues at coordinate 169,829,543 of NC_052066.1, read as the reverse complement.
CATCCAAACCGCTACGTTGCTGGTTCAATCTCTCATCCTATCCCGACTGGATTACTGCATCAGCCTCCTCTCTGATCTCCCATCCTCCTTTCTCTCCACACTTCAGTCTATACTAAACTCTGCTGCCCGGATCATCTTTGTGCAGAAATGCTCTGGGCGTGTTGCTCCCCTCCTCAAAAATCTCCAGTGGCTGTCTGTCAACCTACGAATCAAGCAAAAACTCCTCACTCTCGGCTTCAAGGCCCTCCATCGCCTCACCCCCTCCTACCTCACCTCCCTTCTCTCCTTCTACAGCCCAGCCCGCACCCTCCGCTCCTCTGCCGCTCACCTCCTCACTGGGCCTCGTTCTCGCCTGTCCCACGGTCGACCCCTGGCCCACGTCCTTCCCCTGGCCCGGAATGCCCTCCCTCCAAACATCTGCCTAAGCTAGCTCTCTTCCTCCCTTCAAAGCCCTACTGAGAGCTCACCTCCTCCAGGAGGCCTTCCCAGACTGAGCCCCCTTTCTCCTCTCCTCCTCTCCATCCCCCCCACCTCCTTCCCCTCCCCACAGCACTTGTATATATATTTGCTCAGATTCATTACTCTACTTATTTTACTTGTACATATCGACTGCTATATTTATTTTGTTAATGATGTGCATATAGCTTTAATTCTATTTGTTCTGAGGACTTTGACACCTGTCTACATGTTTTGTTTTGTTGTCTGTCTCCCCTTTCTAGACTGTGAGCCCCTTGTGGGGTAGGGACCTTCTCTATATGTTGCCGACTTGTACTTCCCAAGTGCTTAGTACAGTGCTCTGCACACAGTAAGCACTCAGTAAATACGATTGAATGAATGAATTTGGAGTGGGAATGTAATCCGGACTTTCAGAGCAGAGTCAATGGTGAAACTGCTCCTTCTTAGAAAGTCTCTTAAGTGATGACCGGTGGGCTGGGGTGTCGCTGGGTGGTGGGGGAAGCCACCATTCCTCACAGTTGGAAACTAGTATAAGTCCAAGCACCTGGGGGCCTCGGTATTTTGTGGGTGGCATTCTGGCCATGTGCCTGGGCGTACTGTGCCCACGCACTTGTCTGTGTCTCACGTGTCTGGGAGTGCTCACGTCCCTGCAGGTGAGAATGTTCTCTTTCCTTCAGAACCACCACCTGCTTTTCTCTCCCCTACCTCCGCCAGCACCATCCTTCTCCTCCCAGCCTGGGCAGTAGCCAGCTCAAAGACATTCATTCCACAAACCTCTCCACGTCTGTCCAGAACCCATCTCAGGTGGAGCCCAGACAGGGCCAGGAGCCGGGATGTGCCGACCGTATGGAGCTACGGTCTGCGGTGTCAGCCCCGGACTCTCGACTCCTTCCCTTCCATCGCGTGGGTTGGACTGTCTTTAGGCTGCTGGTTTTTCTTAAAAGGTACTAAGCTTCCTATAAATATATTTTACAGGCCTAAAACTTCCATTCACAGCTGGGAATGCTTCCTTTTCGGTGGAAATCCCTGGCTTCCGTCCCTGTCCCTGTCCCATCTCCCTGTCACCGTTTGTCCTGGTTGGAGTCTGCCTCCCTTAGTGCTTACCGACAGACCCAGAGGAGTGACCGTTTTCTCCCACGTAGGTGCCAATGGCCACATACAAAACATGCCTCCCCTCTTACCAACCTTTCCTCCCCGCCACTTCCACCCCACTACACACACCCCCCACCCTGCCAAAAGCAAACCCACACCCTTAACTGTGAGTTTCCTGACTTCTCTGGCTTCCATTCAGACCTTTCAGAGAGGGCCTCAGGACGCACAGGAACACAGTTAGACCTAGGCTGGAGGGAGGGAGGGAGGGAGGGGAGGAGACAGGGGATGGGGGAAGTGTTGAGTTCAAGGCAGAATGAATGTGGGATTTCACTACCGGTCTCTTTAACCCTTAACTCTCAAGGCGACCATTCGTTCATTCATTCAACAGTATTTACTGAGCGCTTACTGTGTGCAGATCACTGTCCTAAGCGTTTGGGAATGTACAGTACAACAATAAACAGTGACATTCCCTCCTCACAATGAGCTTACAGATTGGGGGGGCTTGGGAGACAGACATCAATATAAATAAATAAGATTACAGATGTGTATATAAGTGCTGGGGGCCGGGAGGGGGGAAGAGCAAAGGGAGCAAGTCAGGGCAATGCCGAAGGGAGTGGGAGATTAGGAAAATTGGGGCTTAGTCTGGGAAAGGCCTCTTGGAGGAGGTGTGCTTTCATTAAGGCTTTGAAGAGGGGGAGCGTAATTGTCGGATTTGAGGAGGGAGGGCATTCCAGGCCAGAGGTAGGAAGTGGTCTAGGGCTGGGCAGCCAGACAGGCGAGAGCGAGGCACGGTGAGAAGGTTAGCACTAGAGGAGCCAACTAGAAGCCTTTCCGTCTCCCAGGAGACTGTGTGTTTCATTTCAACCAGCTGAGTCCCTGGAGTGTCTGTGGATGCATGGTGTATGCATGTGAGTGTATTGACATCCCCAAACCCTTGCCCTGTGGGTGATGGGAGGGTCAGAAGAGCTTTCTTTTAGGTAGATGAGCTTGATAGAACTATACACACATTCATATGCATAAATATAGTGTCTGTGCATGTATGCTGCGTGAACATATCAATGAATCAGTGGCGCTATTTATTGAGCACTTACTGTGTGCAGAAAGCACTGTACTAAGCATATGTGTGTGGTGTGTTAAGGTGTGCATTCATTCATTCATTCAATCATATTTATTGAGCGCTTACTGTGTGCAGAGCACTATACTAAGCACTTGGGAAGTACAAGTTGGCAACATATAGAGGCGGTCCCTACCCAACAGAAAAATGTCAGGGCAGAACTACCACCCAGGCCTGGGGCTCGGAGTTTGCCCACCGGAAACCAAGCAGCGCCCAAGGCTCATATGCCAATCTTAGGACGACAAATTCCAGGAATAGCTGGAGCCTTCCGCTCCCCTCTCACCCGCCCACATCCACCAGTGCCGGGGAGCGGTGCCAAGTGTAGAACTGTGCCCCACGATCGGCAGGATATGTGCTCGGAGTACGAGGGTGAGCCGGGTGGAGGGTAGGCGTGTACCAGGAGGGTTTTGTGCACGCGTGTGTGTGTCTGTGTATTTGGGTGTATGAGTGCATGCCATTAGAGAGACAGAGAGTGAATACCCACCCCCCTCACCGCCGGGGGCCATATGCTGTGCATGTGGAGCGTGTGTATGTGTTCTGCTTATCTGACGTGTTGGTGCCTATACAGTACGCCTAAGCCTTTGGCAACTCATTTTCTCCATGCTGAATCATGTGAAGTGGTGTGTGCGGTGAAGGTTTGCTGTTCTAGGAAGGGGTTAATTGGAATGCCCTTGCTGAGCTTCGAGTCTCCTTGCATTCCAGGGGAAATGGTGTTTTGCGGAGCCGGTTACCAATAGCAACAGCAGAGGGGACTATTGCAGCTGAATCTTCTGAATCACAGACTTTACAGCCCATATGTTTATTCTGAGCTGAAACACTTCCAGCTTTCTGTCTCTGATGTGAGCCGAGCAACTGGAGGGAAGGGGTTTCAGAGTCTTTCAAAAGAAACTGTGAGTTGGCTGCAAAGGATTTTTAATCCAAGGACAGGCTCAAAGAGGCAGAAAAGCCAGAGCAATCTGGTCCCCCCACCCACCCCCCTTGACTTCCTGGTTGGGAATAGCAGACCTGTCACCGGCCTCACACTTTGCCTAAATTCACCTTCCTCCTGCAGTCTGTCCTTGAGCCGGTTGGCAGGGAAGATCCAGGCTTTGTTTCACAGACCCTTAAATGGGGCCTAAATAAGGGAAAAGCAATCGGCACCGCAGCCGATCTTCTCCAGCCGGCTGAGAAAGTATCGCCTGACTGTCTCCCCGGATCTGAAAAGGTACCGGATCTCAAGCCTGCCTGCCAGAAGCAGCGTGGCTCAGTGAAAAAAGCCCGGGCTTGGGATTCAGAGGTCATGAGTTCAAATCCCGGCTCCGCCGATTGCCAGCTGTGTGACTTTGGCAAGTCACTTAACTTCTCTGTGCTTCAGTTACCTCATCTGTAAAATGGAGATGAAGAGTGTGAGCCCCACGTGGGACAACCTGATCACCTTGTATCCTCCCCAGTGCTTAGAACAGTGCTTCGCACATAGTAAGTGCTTAATAAATGCCCTCATCGTTATTATCCTGGTGACACGATGTCCCGGGCCTCGGCATGGTATCCAGCACATGCAGTACAGCACGCTTACAGTCCACTCAGTCAATCTGGAGTCAATTCTCAGGCGGGCATGTGAGTAGCCCCAGCTGCCCCAAGACATTGTTCCACTTCAACCCAGGTGACTTTCTCCTCCCCTTACGCTTCTTACCAGTTTCCAGGTCAAGCCTGGTCACTCGGGTTCGTCGTTCTCCCTTTCTCCCAACAGGCTGCAGAGATTTTGGGTACGTGGCCAGTTTTAAACCCACTGGCTCAACTCAGAAAGAAAGTAACCACCTGTTCCAGGGGAAGGCGAAGCAGGGTCACGGATGTGCTCAGCTCCCCGGTCTCAGGTCGCCTTTACCCTCGGCCTCCTTAGAAGCTCGTCTTTCTTTCTGCATTGACGGGGGCCTGGCTGAGTGGGGAGAGTGGGGAATGAGCAGTTGGTTCAAAGGCAGTACTATTCTGGCCCCTGCAGGCTAGGGGGGGATCCCTTGGTTTCGGGGTTCTTTTAATCCGCTACTGGAAGTCAAAGGAAGAAAACTTGGGGCTGGAGGCTTTGCTCCTCTTTTTCGTTTCCTTCCCTTCAATTTGGGGGAAAAGAAAAATATTTATACCTGAACGGGATTTATTAACCAAGGCACCATGGTGATTTATTTGTGAAATTCCTCCCACAGGTCAGTGGGCCAAAAGGTAGTCTGGGGGTCAGTGAAGAGAGAGAAGGGAGGGGGAGAAATGGGAGTGGTGGCGATTGGGGGGACTGGATGAGGAGCCCCTGAAAAAGCCCAAGAGCTACCAGTGGAGCTCAGAGTACATTGAACAAGTGATAAAGCGAACCACGGGAAAAGGACCGTGGAATAAGGAGGAGAAATGTAGCAAATGCATTGCCCAGTCAGGAAGTTATTGACCATTTGAGCTGCAGGAAATGGGAATTTGGTGGTGAAACAGAGAAAAGGGAAGAAGGTGAATTTCTTGGATTTTCCCTCAGTCTTCAGCTCTGCTAGAGGCAAGAGAGCAGTGGTGAATTGGAAGCAAGACCTTGGGCAGCCAGAAAAAGAAGGCATTGAATGGTTTTTCCTGAATCTTGTTAATGATGCCCTCATTCTGTGTCATTTCCTAAAAACAAAGCGCATAGGAGAGGGTCTGCAGACAGACACACACGTTTACCCATATGTATTCCCACTCCCACTCTTCCTTTATATACCTACTTATCTTCACACACACACACTCTCACACACACACACACACACACACACACACACACACACACACACACACAATTTTTCCATTTGCCGGAGTGAGGGAGGGCGGTGGGGGGAAGAAGCAGGGGCTGGGGGAGGGAAGGTAATCTGAGATCCGCTTAGTCTTCAGAGAAAGAAAAAATGCCTGGGTGCCTGTTCTACCATAAATTGCATCTGGTGGTTCAGGCCCCGGCAAGTTATTAAAGCGACTGCATTAAAGTCATAATTCAGCAGGTCAGCGGACGAGTGTGCTCCGCAATCCCTCCTCCATCATCCCGCCAGACACGGCCGCCCAGCCCCATTTCCTGCGAGTGCTCAACGTCAGTGGCTTGAATCAGCTCTTACTGCAGCACTTAATGCCTTTTTCCCCCCCTTCCTTGATGGGAAGAGAGAAAAAGAGAGAGAGAGAGAGAGAGAGAGAGAGAGAGAGCAGAGGGCTGAGGCCATTTGTACAGATGGTGACAGGGACTTCCCAGCCCCTCCTGGGAGGAAAGCAGGAAGCCCTGGACCACTGCACTGTTCATGGTGCCAAGTCCTCTTCACGACCATGGCGCCCATTCAAAATGGGGCAGGCCCAGGGATCCTGGAAAGCCCACAGCCTGCACTGACATTCCCAGGCAAACTTGTCGGCCATGATGACCCTCTGGAAAAGCAGGTTGGGGATGAGCGGAAGGGCAGAGAGGGTTGGGAGGGCAGAGGACCCTCTAGAACGTAAGCTTGTTGTGAGCAAGGAATGAGTCTGTTATATTGTTATGTCGCACGCTCCCAAGTGCTTAGTACAGTCCTCTGCACACAGTAAGTTCTTAATAAATATGACTGACTGACTGACTGCCTGAGGAAGGCTTAAGAGGGCATCTTTGATTCTAGGGTTATGCCAGTCCAGCCTAGATGAAGGAAGAATATTTCATTTGACTTTTTCTCCTCTTTTTAATTTTCCTGGGAACTATTTTGGCGGCGGATATGAATTGATTTTTCAGGAGATGATTGTTGGGACATGAGCCGTCCATCCATTGGACTTCCCCTCAAACTCTTTCACCTCCTAATGGCCACAGAGGAGTATGGGAGGCCTTGAAGATAGTTTGGAGAAGCTGGTGTTACTCAGGGGGACAGATGAATGTGTCTATGTGTTTCTGGATGTGAGTGGAGAGGACTGTGCAAGGAGATTTGTGTGAATGGAAACATGTGCCTGTAGGAATGTCTGAGGGGTGGATTGAAGTGTTTGGATATGGGTCTAGTAGTAATGGTATTTATTAAGCACTTACTCTGTGCAGAGCACTGAACTAAATGTTTAGAGAGACTATGCAGATAGGAATTAGGTAAGGTCTTTGTCCCCTGGGACTTCCCAATCAGTTTGTAGGGAAGGAGTGTGTGTGTGTGTGTGTGTGTGTGTGTGTGTGTGAGAGAGAGAGAGAGAGAGAGAGAGAGAGAGAGAGAGAAGAAAATGTATGTAGGGAGAGTGTTAGGGTAGGGCAGGGGAAAGACCAGGCTGATGACCAAGTAAAAAGAACCCAAATGAGGTCACAGGTGTTTACTGAGCCATTGGTCTGGCAGTGGCCCCAGAGCTGGAGAATAAGTAGAAGCGGTAGCATTCAGGCCAGATGGAATGGAAAGCCACATGTGGTGGCAAGAGCTATCTGGAAATCCATGCAAAGACAAGGGAAGGGCTAGGAGGGGTGGGCGAAAGAGGGTGATGATCACTGTAGGTGAAGCGTTTCTGCCTATAGTTCCCCCCTGGGCCTGAGGAACCAGTAACTCCCACCTCCTGCTATCCTGAAGCACTCTGATCTTTCAATCATTCAATCGGGTCAATCTGTTGAGAACCTACTGAGCGCTAAACACTATATTAACTGAGTACTTGTGGGGCTGTAGCAGTAGTAAGATACAAGATCCATGCCCTCAAGGAATTTACCGTCTAATTGAAAGAGAGCAGTGCAGTCCAACATGGACCGTTTTCAGGAGAATCTCCCTAATAACAATCAGAAGAACTGATTGCCACAGAAACAACTGCCTCCGGTGAACCTTTGATCATGAAATAACACAACCCCCGGATGTCAGAACCCTGAAGGGTCACGGGGCTTCAGCCAACAGAGGGGTAATTCCTAAATGAGGCTAAACTGCCCTATATTGGGGTCCGCTTTGGACTGAGTCTCCCGAGTGCCATTCTTTTGGGTCTCTGGCACCTCTCTCCTCTGACCTGAGGCCCCAGGGCCAGGGCAACACCCTTGATGGCTCTTCGAATGTTCAATATTTGCTCAGCCAGCCCTTAGAGGAACAGGGAAGCTGAAATCGCTGAGAAAGTAAGGTAGGGCATGAGACTACCCAATAGGGCTGGTGGGAACCTCGGGCTTAGACGTCAGAAAGTCAGTGTGCAGTGGGAGGGAATGAGGGTGAACCATGAAGAGCAGCAGGAGGACTGGAGGAATATTAGGGCTTGTGGAAACTGTGGGGTAGGAAAGAGACTGGGAGACCCCTTTCATGGGAGAGAGTGACGGGGCGTCAGGGGAACCTGTGCAGGCTGAGATTCTGGTCTCTTAGCCTTCGTCCCTTCTTCCCCAACAGGTGACTCACCTCATCAAACAATCAATCACCAGTTGTATTTATTTGAGGGCTTTCTGTGTGCAAGAGCACTGTATTAATCACGTGGGAGAGTACAATGTCACCGAGTTCATTCATTCATTCAATCGTATTTATTGAGCGCTTACTGTGTGCAGAGCACTGTACTAAGCGCTTGGGAAGTCCAAGTTGGCAACATATAGAGACGGTTGGTAGCCATATTCTCTGGCCCCAGAATCTGGCCGCACCTCCTGCTCCTCATCCTCCACCCTCACTGCTCTCCCTCAACCAGTTGAGGGCTTCTGCTCCGGGGACCTCAGGCCATTGACAGCAGAGCTGTAGGCCCGGTGCTAGCGTCACGGTCCCAGAAGTGGGGCCTGTGAGTGTGTCAGCTGGGCAGGCCAGGAGGTGTCCCCTTGGACGTGACCACTCTTCAAAGCCCTCCAAAGAAGGCCCCTCTCCCTCCCCCTCTACGGCCCCTCTAGACTGTAAGCTCGTTATGGACAGGGAATGTATTTATTGTTATATTCTACTCACCCAAGCGCTTAGTATGGTGCTCAGTACACAGTAAGTGCTTAATAAATACGACTGATTGACTCAAGCAGAAACTACTGACCATTAGCTTTACACGAGCTTACAATACCAGACTCCTGTCCTGCTCCATCCCACCTCACACTCTTCACTCTTCCCAAGCTCACTTTCTAGCGGCTCTAAACTATCCAGCCTCTTATGCGTGGCTCAGTGGAAAGAGAATGGGCTTGGGAGCCAGAGGTCATGGGTTCTAATCCCGGCTCCGCCACATGTCTGCTGTGTGACCTCAGGCAAGTCACTTAACTTCTCTGAGCCTCAGTTACCTCATCTGTAAAATGGGGATGAAGACTGTGAGCCCATGTGGGACAACCTGATCACCTTGTATCCCCCCCAACACTTAGAACAGTGCTTTGCACATAGTAAGCCCTTAATAGATGCCATCGTTATTATTATTATTATATTCACTGTTCCCCCACCTGGGAACTAGCTCCCTCCTCTGCCCCAGTCTTCCAGGTCGCAGCTCTCCCCATCTTCAAAGCCATCCTAAAATCCCTCTTCATCCAACAGCAGGAGACTGGGACTCAGGAGACCTAGGTCTAGTTTCAGCACTGCCACTGACTGGCTTTGTGACTTCAGGCAGCCCACTGAACCTCTCTGGGCCCAAGTTTCCTTATTTGCAAACTGGGAACAAGATACCTATCCTCCGTCTCAGTCTGTGTCCAAACTGATCATCGTGGAATTCCTCAGGGCCTCACACAGTGCAGTGCTTCAAAATACTCCAATTACTATGATTACCATTACTCACATCAACCCCAAGCCCACCCTTAGCACATATAATTATTCCTAGCTTCAACACTTTAATTTTGGGGTTCAATTGTTTATTTAGCTATCTCTATCCATCCTGGGTTTCTTTCTCCTGCTCTCACTATCTGTAAATGTTGTTTGTCTATGTTTCTGTCATTTGACTGTAAACTCCTTGAGGACAGGGAAACTCTGTCTCCCTAGCACTCAGTATTTGTACTTTGCACTCAGTGAATAGTAGTGTGGTTTAGCAGAAATGAACATTCACTCATTCGATCGTATTTATTGATGGCTTACTGTATGCAGAGCACTGTACTAAGCGCTTGGGAAGTGCAAGTCAGCAACATATAGAGGTGGTTCCTACCCAACAACGGGCTCACAGTCTAGAAAGGGACAGGGAATCAGAGGACTTGTCTCCATGTGGCACAGGGATACTGGGTCTGACCTAATTGTCTGGTATCTACCCCAGCACTTAGTTTGGTTGTTGGCACATAGTAAGCCCTTAACAAATACTGCAATTATTATCATGATTATTAGTAGTAGTATTATTAATCATCATCATTTTATAAATACATAAACACTGTGAAAGAAATGACCCAGTTTGACTGACTGATTGATTGATTGATGCAGCTGTGTGGGTTGGGGAAATATTATCTTGCTTCCATGGCTGAGCCTGGATGCCCCAAATCCGGTCTTCTCAGATAATCTGTGAACCCCGTGACCTGTGAGAAACTGTGTCCAACCTGATTAACTTTCATCCACCCCAGTGGTTAACACAATCCTTGGTGCATAGTAGTGAATGCTTTACAAATGCCACAGCGATGATGATGATGACGATGATGACGCCGAAAATGGTGATCTCTGCCTGAGGCGGCCTGGGATCCCAGGCTCAGGGGACCCTGTCCAGATTTGCATCCTACCTGTGGCTCCAGAGAGAATCCAGAGACTCGCAAGGGCCACTTTCCCTTGCTGTCCGTGGCACGAAAACCTGCAGGGTCCTGCCCCCAGAGCCTCACCCTCCGGCCGCAGCCACATACATCCGGACAGGGCCGTGTCGGTTCCCGGTTGTTAAAAGCGATGAGGAGGAGGACAAGAGAAGGCTCAAACCCTTTCCACACCACTCAACGGGAAACACAATCCCCTCCCCTCCCTCCTTTTGTGCTTCCCAGAACTGGCACGTGAGGGTGGCTAGCTGATCTGGGGTCCTGGAGACAGAGGAGATTGTTTTCCATCATATTTTGGGAGTGAGACCCCAGCCCCAGTCCCCCTAGATCCCTGGCACGTACCATAAATCTCCAGGACGCCGCAGCTGTGACTGGATTATTTATAGCTCTGGTCTTACATTTCCACCTCGAAAACATCACACAAAGAGACAGGTAATGAAATCTCAACCTCTGCTGCCATCTCCCTCTCTCTAATCCACAGAACTTTCCAGGTGTCAGTCTGGCTAAAAAAAAAAAAAAAGCCGTGTTGGAAACAAGCATGGCTTCCCAGTCTCTGTACCTTTCTGTCTCTCTGACTCTTCCCACTCTCTCTTTCAGTCTCTCTTCCCTCTTTCCCTGTCTCTCTTCCCACTCTCTCTCTCTCTCTCATCCCTCACTCACTCTCTCTTCCCCTCTCCCTCTTCCCTCACACATACACACACACAGACTCTCGCTTTCCCATCACTAGCACTCCCCCACATCCCCAGCATGCATTCACCCTCCCTCTCTTTCTCACAGACACAATATCCCTCTTTCCGCATCCTCAGCCCCTAGGCACCCCCGCACCAAAGGGTAACCAGTAACCGTCTTACAAACCGGTCCCCCCACGGTGCCGCCCCAGAGACCGCCCCGTCCAGCAGGCACAGAACTCGTACCCCCATCCCCGCCTCTTGGAGTGAGAGCCGAGTGAGGGGAGGCAGAGGGAATTTGAACAGTGGGAGCTGGAAGATGGAGTCTCCGGGTGGCAGGAATCCAGGGCAGCGGCTCTGATCCAGAGTGATGACGGCAAAGTTTGCCATCCCCTGAAATGCGCTGTCCCCGCGCTTAATTGGCAGCCTGATAAACCCGCCGCTCAGGCATTACACCGAGCTCTCGCAACATCCTCAAGGCCCCGGACCCCTAAAAACTTCCCTCGGCTCTGTCCCATTCCTTCTAGCGTCTTCTCCGGCATTAGTCATTCAGTCAGATTTACTAGACTGGGCCATTTGCCTTTTTGCTTTGTCAATGAAAACTGTTCGGCATTAATTATCAAACTTGTCCTCTGCTGAGGTTCGCTTGGCTCCTTTACAGCAGTGGGTGTAAGTGTCGATTTGCATTCGTCTTGCTCTGCCTTCAAAACGATCCTGTGCACCGCCTGACCCAGAGAACCCATTTTGTGCCTGAGCGTGAATGCGCCTCTCTGTGCGGCGTACGGACGTGAGCTTGGGTGGGATTGGGTGGGAAGTCTAACCGTTCACAGACACTCTGCGGCTCTTAAAACACACATACACACACCCACACCTTGAAGAAACACACAGCACACACTGTGCCTCTTTCTATGCGTGAACACGTTATTTATATCGGGTTATCCACTGGAATATTGCATTTATGGTAAGAGGCTCATAACACTATCGGTCCACAATTTTAACCCATCGCGTATCCTTCTGTTGGACTGGACGATCCAACCAACTAGTTAATTGAGGAGCAGAGTGGCCTAGTAGATGGAGCACGGATCTTGAAGTCAGAAGGACCTGGGTTCTAATCCCACCCTGCTCTTTGTCTGCTGTGTGGCCTTGGGAAAGTCATTTTGCTTCTCTGTGCCTCAAGTCCCTCATCTGCAAAATGGGGATTAAGACCGCGAACCTCATGTGGGACGTGGATTGAGTCCAACCTGATTGACTTGTATCTACCCCAGAGCTTAGTACAGGGTCTAGCACTTAACAAATATCACTTTTTAAAACTGCTTTAAAAGAGCGTTGCCCAGTGTGCTCTCCCGAGCACAGTGCTCTGTGCTCTGCAAAATATAAACACTCAATAAACGTGATCGATGGTTCCTGATCAATTGATAGATTGTCCTCCCAGTTTTTTGGGGAGTTGCTCTTGAGTTTTTGCACCACTGACCTCTTCAAAAGGAGGTCAAAACAAGATTGCTACAAACCAGCAACATCTCAGCTGAGAGAAATCCAGAAGCTGCAGGAGATTCCAGGACTGATTCCTGGGATGGCTAAACTCGCTACCCAGAGTAACCCCAGAGGCCCTTCTCAACTCTTCACAGGGTTCTACTTCCTGTCCCTCTGGAGGGCACAAGAGCAAGGGGATAAATAGGAAACTTTATCAGGGGAAATGTATCCCAGGAAAATTCCCCCTCGGTCACTGGACTGAGACCACATGGACAAAAGAGCAGGAAGTTGAAATAAACAGAAACAAAAACCTGCCCAAGATTCCCAAGGTTGACAACAGAAGTCGGAGATGAAATCTCCAGCTTCTTCATCGGTGCGATGGGAATAATAGCAGGAGTCCTTCCGGACCTCATCGGAATGGTGTGAAGGTCAGTGGAGGCCAGAGATACCAAAGTCCTTTGTGCCTTAGAAAGAAAAGCACCGCATAAATCCATATTATTAATATTATCATTTACTACTGGGTAACCCGATTCTAACCTCCTCACCTGAGATCCCACCCTGGCCGAAACGTTACCCACATTCACCCAGGAGCTGGTGACACAGGGTCCTCACCTCCTCCAGCTAAGCCCTCGGGGAGCTCCATATTTAACTTGCACAGGCAAAACGCCTTCTCTAGCAACCCGACTCTAAGCAACAGAGACTGGTCAGGCCAGTTGCAGAAAACTGCGCCCAGAAGTGTTACATCAGGTCTGCGGGTCTGGCAGAACGGGTTTAAGATGAGGTAACCGAGTTGGTGTCTGGTGTCCCCCTCCTCCCCGCTTTCCCAGGCCATTTGTGACAGGGAGACTGGGGTGGCTGGAGGCAGGGGGCCGGAGGTTGTTGGCTTTGTTCCTTCCAACCTCATTGCAGGTTTTCTTGCCGGACTTTGCCTGGTGAGTCTCTTCCTAAAATAGTAAGAATTAAACTGCCCGTGTTGATTCAGGCCTCTCGGATGAAGAGTTACAAACATCTTGTGATTCCTGACGTCACTGAGCTTGAGGGGCGGGGAGGGAGCGAGGTTCAGGGCAAATAGCATTGTACTCATTTTCAGGGGAAGAGCCAGGAGGCAGAGAGATGGCATTGGTTCGGCGTTAAATGGCAAATGGAACAGGGCAGCTGGGGAAAATATTTACATGCACCGTGGGTGGAAAGAATTGCTTCAGCTCTTCAGCCACATTCAGACATATTTGTTCATTCATTCATTCGATCGTATTTACTGAGCGCTTACGGTGTGCGGAGCGCCGTACTAAGCGTTTGGAAAGTACTGTTCAGGAACAGAGACAATCCCTGCCCACAACGGGCTCACAGTCTAGAAGCGGGGAGACAGACAATGAAACAAGTAAACGGGCATCAGTGGCATCAATATAAATAAATGGAATTATAGATATATTCACATCATTAATATAAATAAATCGAATTATAAATATGTACATATATATACACAAGTGCTGTGGGGCAGGGAGGGTGAGTAGAGCAAAGGGAGGGAGTCGGGGTGATGGGGAGTGGAGGGGGAGCGGAGGAAAGTGGGGGCTTAGTCTGGGAAGATATCATTCAAATCTCCCTCATCATCGGCATCATTTTTAACCGAAAGAAGAGGGTCCTCTCTTTGTCTCTCTAATAATGATGATATTTGTTAAGTGCTTGCTATGTGCCAAGCACCGTTCTAAGCACTGGGGTAGATGAAAGGTAGTCGGGTTGTCCCACGTTCTTTTGGGAGTTGCTCACGTGGGGCTCACAGGCTTCATCCCCATTTTCTGGATGAGGGAACCGAGGCACGGAGAAGTTAAGCGACTTGCCCAAAGTCAATCAATCAATCAATCGTATTTATTGAGCGCTTATTGTGTGCAGAGCACTGTACTAAGTGCTTGGGAAGTACAAGTTGGCAACATATAGAGACGGTCCCTACCCAACAGTGGGCTCACAGTCTAGAAGGGGGAGACACACAGCTGACAAGTGGTAGAGACGGTCTTAGACACAAAACCCACTGGAGACTACACAATGGTGATCAGTCACCAATCTGAGATTGCCAAGGATAGGCAAGTGTCTGCGGGGCTTTTGCTTATTTAACCGTTCTCTACTGATAGGCTAGGGAGGCACTCATGGGACTCTCAGAAGGCATTTGACCGTGGTACAGTAAGTTCAATGAGGAATCAAGAGCTGCCCCTCTAATGGGATTGGACAATTGGGTGTTTGCCTGGCACACTGCTGGGCAGTCTACCCTTCGCTGGGAGGCAGAGGCAGCTAGCTGGTAGCTTCACCTCGACCTCATCCCTACCCCCTTCCCTTAGTGACACACGTAGGCCTTGACCAATCCTCAAAAGCTGCACCGCCTCCAGGGCCAACACTGGAAAGCTCTTTTCCGTGACCTAACATCATGGGAATTTACTTGGATCAGATAGAGGCAGGCTTAACTGTCCCTTTCATTGACAGCTCTGCCTTTCTGACATGGGACCACCCTGTGAAGAATAGGTTTAGCCCCCGCCATGGGAGCAGGGAATGGTGCTCCCAACCCCTCTGCTCGGAAAGGGAGGCCAGGGCCGAGGCAGGGAGAGTTACAAATCCCGATCCACATCCTCCTCTTCTTCCTTCTTCTCCTCTTCCTCCCCCTCTTCCCTTTCCTCAGTCACCTCTGCAGTCAGTTACTTCTACCATCGGTCACCTCTGCCATTTCTCAGCCAGGAACTCTGCTGGCAACGGGGAGGTGCTGGAAAGAGCAGGAATTGCGGGCTTCCAGCGGCAAGGAAAAGTGCCGGGGGGCCCAGGAGGTGGCTGGACCAGTGAATGCACCTTGACTACTAAATGAATGGAAGTGAAACCAGGCCAGGGAGTCGCCAACTGAGTCACTAACTGAGATTGAGAAACTGAAGCAAAGGCGTTGAAAAGGCAAGCCGGTCATTAGCCAAGGCCCGGCTGCGTCTGTCCTTGCAAGACAGATTTTTCCAGGTTCTCCTCTGTTTGGTTTGGCTCTTCCTAACCCTCATGTCCAGACAGCTCCAGGATGACAGTTCCTTACTGCCGAAGGACAGCGGGGAAGAGAGATAAGAGAGCCTTCTCCTTGGGATTGCCTCTGAACACTAGGCAGGCGGGGAAGGCGGGCTCCCCTTTCTAGCCAGTTAGGGACGAGTGAGACCTTGAGGGGAAAGAAGCGTCTTCTTCCTGCAGAAAAAAACTTTGCTAAAATAACAGCTGGTCTGAGTCAGAAACCCATATAGGTGGATGGTGAGGAGAGGGGATCTTGCCCTTTGCACAGAGATGAACTGAGATAATAATAATAATAATAATGGCATTTATTAAGTGCTTACTATGTGCAAAGCACTGTTCTAAGCGCTGGGGAGGTTACAAGGTGATCAGGTTGTCCCCCGGGGGGGCTCACAGTATTAATCCCCATTTTACGGATTTTACAGATGAGGGAACTGAGGCCCAGAGAAGTGAAGTGACTTAACCAAAGTCACACAGCTGACAAGTGCTGGAGCCGGGATTCAAACCCATGACCTCTGACTCCAAAGCCCGGGCTCTTTCCACTGAGCCACGCTGCTTCTCAAGAACTCAAGAGGTCAAGATCTCATTCATTCATTCAGTCTTATTTCTTGAGCTCTCACTACTGTACTAAGCTCTTGGGAGGGTACAATACAGCAATAAACACAGAAGCATTCCCTGCCCACAACAAGCTTACAGTCTAGAGACAAGTTTACAGTCTAGTCTGTAAGCTCCCTGTGGGCAGTGGTCACGTCTACCAACTTCATCAATCAGTGTAATTTGTTGAGTGCTTTCTGGGTGCAGGACACCGTATTAAGCACTTGGGAGAGTACAACAGAGTTGGTAGATGTGATCCCTGCCCACCAGGAGCTTACGGTCTACAGGTAGAGAAAGATAGTAAAATAAATTACAGACAGGGAGATAGACGATCCAGATAGAAGAATACAAGCATTTATATGTGGCACTCTCAATCAATCATATTTACTGAGCGCTTACTGTGTGCAGAGCACTGTACTAAGTGCTTGCCCCAAGCACTGAGTACAGTGTTCTGCATACTATAAGCATTCAATAAAGAGAAGCAGTGTGGCACAGTGGAAAGAGCCCTGGCTTGGGAGTCAGAGGTTGTGGGTTCTAATTCTGCCCTCTGCCCCTTGTCTGTGGGGTGACCTTAGGCAAGCCTCCTCACTTGTCTGGTCCTCAGTTACCTCATCTGTAAAATGGGGATTCAGGCTGTGAGCCCCACGTGGGCCAATCTGCTTACCTGGTATCTACCCCAGCACTTAGAACAGTGCTTGGCATATAGTAAGTGCTTAACAAATACCATTACTATTATTATTATTATTATTGATTGATTGATTCATGGATTGATTGAGAGGGTTGAAAGACTTTCCCTCTTCTGATGCAATTGTTCAAGTCCCTTGGCTTATTCTCTGCAGATCAGCCAGAAGGTCTTTGCCCTTGACCTCAGGGTCCACTTCCTGATGGAGAGAGCCAGTTGGTCATCAGATTGTAAACTCCTCGAGGGCAGGGACAGGCTCCTTTCCTTTAACTGTACTCTCCCAAGCTCCTAGGATGGTGTTGGGTGCTGGGCACCGTGGGAACTCAATAACCGCCGATGAATGGATGAACAAATGAGAATGGGAAACCGGACCAGCTCCATCGTAAAATTGGTTAGGGGTTTCTCCGTGTGGGCCCCGCCTCTGGGCCCTGTTCCGAGTGAGCAAACAGACGGGATCGTTACCCAACAGTTGACATCCCAGATTCGCACTGCGCTAAGGCCCCACTCCGATGTCAACTGAGCCCAGTGAGGGTCCGTACTTGTGGCCAGTTTTAACAGGCAGGGACTAGAGAGAGCACTGTTGGGTCCAGAAAACCAACCTTGTCCTTTACATAGCAGTAGATTCCGTTGGGCTCAGGATCTCAAGAACTCAAAGCACCTTTCCAGGACCCACTGGAAAGGGTGAAATATTTTATACTTGCTTTACAGATGGGACACAGCCTAAAGGAGACTTTCTGGGTGGTCTCGGGAGGGTCCATCCCCTCCCTCCTTCCCCTCCTTCCTCCTTCCTTTTTGTCCCTTTCTCTCAGCTCCTGTCCCTCCTCAGACAGCATTACTCGAGGGATATCCGCACTGGCTCTCTGGCGGATCAACTCTTTCCCAGAGTGCTTTCCCGTCATCTACTTCACTTTATCCTCACGGCTCCTTGTGCAGTAGGGACAGATAGGGTTATTCCTATTCTACCGGTAAGAAAACTAAAGCACCGAGTACTTCAGTGTCTTGCAAACGATTCACAGATCAGGGGTGAAGCCACCGAGTCCAAAACCCCGATCTTCTGAACACCAGCCTTTCACTTTTTCTACTCCATCTTGCTAGACGTTCAGCCAAATGGATCCCTCCAGAGGAGTTTCGGGCACTTTTGGCTACCTCACATGGCCCAGCCTCTTCCTCCCCCCACCTCCTCCTCCACCCCAGGCCTTCAGGGTCCTACAGGGAAGTTCCACCCCTGCCTGAGCCTCAGGAGCACCGGCGCCACATGCAGCAAAATGGTCTAGTAGTGACTGTCCCGCCGAGGGTGAGGGACTGGAAACTGGGTAAGCCCGGGGTGAGCCCCGAGTAAGCCTGGGTTAAGCCAACAGAGTTCCAGCTCAGTAACTGATCCCGGGAAGCCTGGGATCAATGAGGCTGCTGTCTTGGGGTTTAGAGGCTCTTCCCTTTGTCCTTGCCGTGGAAGTCCCTCCCCACCCCACCTCCACAAAGGTCCTTTCTCACAAAGGGAATGTGGGTGCTGGCCAAGGCTTGGGGGCGTGTGTGTGTGCGTGTGTGTGTATATGTGTGTGTGTGATTCACCCTTCTGCCCACCTCCCTGTCCCCACACCTGCCTCTCTGGGCATGTCCCAGCTGGGCCAGGGATTGCCCCATGCGGTGGGAGGAGGGGCAGAGTCAATCCACAAGAGGGATCTGCTGCTACAGATCAGCTTTTTCAGCTCTCACTTGTAAGCTCTGCGTAATCTGCCGTGTTATAAATAAAACCATGAGCCTCAGGAGGGAGAGTGAAGGAGAGGTGGGGGGGGGGGGGAGCCAGGGGGAGGGTCATGGAGGAATTCCTGGGGGCAGCAGGACAGCGCAAGAGCTGGGCCTCTGTTAACATATTTGAAGGTGGCCGGCACCCCGACGGCCAAGAGGCTGGATCTCTGGATCCCCACCTTCTCCCTGTTTTCTCCAGCCCACCGTCACACTGTCCTTGCAGAGACACTGGTTGTCAGTCAGAACCCGACGAAGATCCACTGTCAGTGGGGAGAGCTGGAGTTGAGAGGACACTAGTGACTGGACAGAAATCCTGCCTCCGCTGCCCGCCCGGCTCTCCCCTCCTGGGGAATCAGGAAGGGCCATTCTGAGCTGTCACCGCCCACCAGGCCCCGGTCAGCCAAGGGCCCGGCCCCTTCCCGTTCCTTCAGGTGGTCGCGGCTCCCCTGCCGGGGGCTGGTGAGAACCGGCTTCTCCTGGAAGAAGAAGGGAACGGGAGGAAGGGAAGAAAGAAGGGCGCTACATCAGCCTGGAGGACCCAGAGCCGCAGACACAAACGCTCACAGGGGCCCCTTCGTTTACTCGTTAGCTCGTGCTCTGGCCATGGAGTTGTAGCTCTGAACGTTGTGCGTCAGCCTGCCGTTCGTCGCCGTGGCCCCGGGAAGACCACCCATTTCAGACCGGGGGCTCCAACGGGCAGAGCTGGGCCCGATTAGCGGGCTGAGCGGAGGACCAGGTGGTGCAGAAGGCCTTAGGGGCAGGAAGCCCACGGGATGGATGGGATGGGAATGCCGAGGAACAGAGGGCTGCCAGGGAGAAGACCACCCCTGCCCCGTTTTGTTTGTCCTGGGGAAAGGCCTTGGGTCGTGACCCAAGCAGAGACTCTTCCCCCACACTACTCCTGCCATTTCCTCTCCCGGCTTCTGCATCGCCAGCCCTTCCTCCTCTGAGCATTTTCCCTCCCCTTCCTCTCTCCCCAGTTCCCCGTGTTCTCCATCAGCCTGGTTAGCAGGGAGACCTGCTGCCCGTTGCCTTGGCAGCCAGGATCTTGGACGAAAACAAGTGGCGATGCCTGGCAAAGCAGGAGGATTGTGGCCCACAGCTGGTCCTTGCGGTTTTCTGGGAGGGATCCTCTCGGTCTTTAATGGTCTGGCCTCGTTCTGGGGCCTGGCCCACCCTCACTACCTGCCCAAGCAATACCCTCAGCTAACCCTCTACCACAGGAAGCCCCACACTCGGGCCTCCCGAAGAGGTGGGGAGCCCGAGGCAAGCGTGTCGGGGGGTCTACGATAGGATGGAAGGCTGCCAACACCGCCAGACACCAGGGCCCTTCCCGGGTCCGGCCCAATCCGGGGCGTCTCAGTTGAAGCAGCCCGGAGATCGGGTCAAACTAAAGTCCCCTGCTCCGTTCCGCTGGGCTTGGGCAGGTTCCGGTGCCCCTGAACTTCCTCCCCTCCTCGTTTCAAGCCGGTCTCCGGGGAGCTCTCTTACGTGGTGGCTGAGGCACGGTATGCAGGGGGGGTCTATGTGCGTTGTGAGATCTGGGGGCTGCTGGGGAGGAGATTTGTGGCGATGGCTCTCCCCGCCGGCAGTGCATTCTGGACTCTCTTCCGGTGCCAACTGGATCTAGACTGGGCTTGAACATCAGAGTCCCAGAGGTCAGCTCGGGGTTGGCCAGGCCCAGGACTGGGGCCAGCAGGGGTGGACTCAGCTGGAAAAATTTAGTCAAAGCAGGGCTCTTCCTGGCACTGCCAATGAGGCGGCCCCCAGGTGCGTGGAACAGCTCCAGAAGACCGGAGTGAGCCCCCAGGCCTGCTCTGCCTCGCTACATTCCGCCCACGAGGGACCTCTGCCTGATACTAGTTCTTCCCTGGCCTATGCTTAGAGCACTCCATCTCTCAGAGAGAGAGAGAGAGAGAGAGAGAGAGAGAAGAAGAGTCCAGATGGAGGGTCAGGAAAGATGGGGAGGGCAAGGCGGGGTTTAACCCATGTTGAAGCTGAGATCCCCGGGTGGCAGGGGGCAACCTGTGCTGACATTTCCCCCAGAATTACACCTTCCCCCTTTCACCTACTTACAGGCTCCCCCCACCCAGAAATCATTCTGATTCACAACTGCCCCATCTCACAGTCATTCTGGTTAATTTTGTCTTTAAGGAACCAATCCTATCCCAAGCCCCCACTTCTCCCCATAGGCCTCTATGCAAATCCCCTGGCGGGGCTGTAAGCTAAAGCTCGGCCCTTCCTGTTGAGCAGCCCAAGAGGAGGAGGAGGAGGAGGAGGGAAGAGGGCAGGGAGGGAGGGGGAAAGAATTTCAGCTCTGTGGCCGGGAGCTGCGCAGACATGTTCCATGTCCCCATTCCAACACCATGCTGCAGGGGGGAGGAGGGAGGAGTAGAGGGAGTGGTGGGCTGGAAGCGGAGAGGGAGAGAGAGGAGGTGGTTAGGGAGGTGTCACATGACTGTCTAGTCCAGGACTCGGCGGAGTGGAGTTAATTCCATCTGTGTTCACATGTCCCTGCATTCCACAGCCGCCTCTCCCATTGCTTCGGTTCCGCAACCGGCTGAGGGCCGAGCTGCCGGCCCTGCTGCCGCCACCCTTCCTTCTGCCAGAATCCAGAACTAGAAACTTACAGTAAGGCCTGAGTGTTTGCTCCGAACCCAAGGAGCAGGACACTACCACCGGGCCGCACCATGTCAACTTCTTGGTCCCCCTAAACTCCAGGGAATTCACCCACACGTGTGCATGCACACGCACAAACACACACACACACACACACACACAGGCTCAAGTACCCACGCGTGAGAGGTTGTGGGTTCTAATCCCAGCTCCACCACTTGTCCCCTGTGTGACTTTGGGCAAGTCACTTCACTTCTCTGTGCCTCAGTGACCTCATAGGGATTAAGGCTGTGAGCCCCACGTGGGACAACCTGACTACCTCGTATCTACCCCAACGCTTGGAACAGTGCTTGGCGTATAGTAAGCACTTAACAAATACCATCATTACTATTATTATTATTATTGTCAGTCTGGGGCCAAGGTGTCACACACCCACTTGGGACTCGGGCTTTGCGCTCACCCCTTCCTCCGGGGAGGCAGCCGTGGTCTGGAGGCGGCTGGGCCCAGTGAGCCTTGGCTCAATGAGTGGAGTGGGGAGAGGGAGAGAAAGCGGGGAGAGTGAAGGGGGAAGCAATGACTTAAGGATGGTTTTTAGCAGGGCGGTAGCTCCGCCTCTTAATTCTCCCCCACCCGGCTTGAACTGAGTCTGTGAAGCCTTAGTTCCCAAAGGCCCCCCCAGTCTGCTGGCCCCCGACCAGTGGCCCCTTCAAACTGGCAGCTTCAATCAGCGCACTCCTAAACCAGCCTGTACGCGCGCACGCAAGCGCACGGCTACGGCGTTTTCTGCTGATGGAGTTTGGTGGAGCTCAGAATGGGAAGCAGCTGAGTCATTGCTCTGTGGAGAATTTGCTTCTCCCTCCCCTCTGAGCCAAGCATTTTCGGAGGGAGCTGTTCCCCGCATGGCACTGGGCCCCCGGTGAAGATCACAGTCGCTTGCAGGCCTAGACCAACAGGAAGGACCTCTGACCTAGGGCCTTTATAAATGGCCGGGAATGGCCCTGGGATTCCCTTCTATGCATCCAAGGGCCTCCTCCAAAGAGAGAGAGAGAGAGAGAAGAGGGATGGCTTAGCTACCCCTCAGCTGCCCTCACTACAGATTCCTAAGTGGATGTGAGTGCGTGTGTGTGCGTGTGTTGGGAGAGTGAGGGGAGAGAGGGAATTTCCACGTGGGTTTACCTATCAGGGAGTCACCCGGCTCTAGCTGTGAATGAAACAGGCTCCCCTTGATACCTTGACCTTTCAGCCGGCATCATATTCATTCATTCATCATATTCCCCCCCTCCCAGGGGCCACCCAGGCAGATCCAATCGCCCATCTCTACCTGACCCCCTCTACCCCCTGCCACCAGAGTCCTGCCCCCTGTAATTACTCCTCCACCGGCCTCCTGGACCCCTCAGCGCGGCTCCGAGGAGGAAGGATGGGAGCGAGCAACAATTGCAGAATATCAACATTATCTACGTCGACACAGATCTATGCGGAGGCACGCGTGTGGGGACAAGTGCGCATCGATACGGCAAACACGTCCACGCCAAAGGACTGGCAAGCCCACACCCCCTCAGGGAGGCTCCAGGGGGCCGGGGGGGAGGGCACGGGTTGGGGGCATTGGTCACGGAGAGGCATTGCAGAAGGGGCTGAAGCCCTCCCACCTCAGCCGGAGAAGCTGCAGGCCAGGAATAAGCAGCAACAGCAACAGTCTCGCCCCCCTCCCCTCCCAGACGGAAGCATTTTCTTTCCTAGGAGCCGGAGAGATCGGCCTCTTCCCTGGGAATGTTTTTGCGTCAGATCAGAGGCAGAGGCTGCCCGGCTCTACGTTCTTTTAATAATAGCTCCCGAAGCAGGAGGCAATCGAGGGAAATGGGGAGAGGCAAACCGGTCTTCCGAAAAGGGCCTCTTGCTGGGAAACACACTGAACAATGCGCTGTGCGACTAAAGAATGCAGAGCTGGTGGCTTTGTTGTCTTTCCTTGAGCGATTTCCTGCTCCCGCTGCCCCCCTCTGCCTCTCCCTCCCACCGCCCGCCCCCCCCAACCCCACCCCAACTCTCCTGTCTGGATCAGGAGGAAGGTTTAACAACCAGTTTCCCTTTCCCAGAGGGTTGCGGGGAGACAGGACAGCGTGGGGAGGAGGCTCAGAAGAGAGGGAGGGTGGGTGGGGTGAAAGTTCAACTCCGCTGCCGTCGCCGTTTGGGGGAAATGTTCTAACGGCCCAGATGGACGGGAGCCAGACGGGAGGTTTCTCTGCTTCAGGAATAGCCCGGCCTCCATCAGCACAAGCGGCAAGAGGGTGCTGCGTTCTACAGCGCAGCTCCTGCAGAATCCCCCACTCTGGCAGAGGGAGGGACGGCTCGCGCACTCGACCGAGAGACCCTCCGGGAAGGGAGAGTGACCCAACCGAGCGACCCTCCGGGAAGAGAGAGTGGCCGTAGAGAGAGCCCAGGGCCCAGGAGCGAGGGCCGAGGCCTGGGGAGTCCGGCCCACTGGGTCATGCGGCCTGCAGAGGCTGGGGGCCGGGGAGAGGGGGGCAAATTCCATCCTTCCCCTCCTGGCCCAAGCCAGTTTGGGTGAAAGGCCCCTAGAGCGATAAAAACCTCTCCCTCCCTTCCTCCCCTCCTTCCTCCCGGGAGAAACTGCTGTGGCTTTTAAAGCGAGTTGGCAGCCGGCCTGGGTTTAAATAGCCGGACGTTTCCACACAGCGGAGGACGGGGGCAGTTTGGGGGTTGGAAAAGGTCTCCCGGGGCCGATGCCAGGGCCGCGTTTCATTGCGTAACCCAGCTGAAAAGCAAACACCGCGTGCGGCTCCAGAAGACGGAGGGTGCCGAAGGGATCCCAGGCAGCTCGGGCTACACATTCAGTCCCCGCCGCCCCGGGCCCGGCCTCCCTCCAGGTCACCCACTTTCGGGGCTGCCATGACCCCGGGGGACCGGACCACCTCCGTTCCCAAGGAGAGTTAGGCAAGAGTTTCCCTTGAGGTTTCGAAGACCTAACCACGCCCGTCCCCGCCACGTGGACCCCGAGGCCCGTATCTCTGTAGCGCTAAGGTCCGATTCCACGCTCGAACAGGCCTGTGGCAGCACAGAGGCGGTGGTCGGAAAACCTGCGTCTATAGTGCGCGCGTAGCTGATTTTATAGGGATGCTTACTTTTATCTCTTCCTTTGCTGCACTTAATTACTCTCGGGGGAAGGGGGATCCAAGAAATGGCCCCAAATCATCTCTTCTTCAAAAGCCATTTAACTGAAGGTCCTCCCCAACCCCCGCCCTCAAGGAAGCGAACCACCTGGGCCAGCTGAACAAATAAGTGAAGGCACAGAATTTATTGACGTCACTGGGAGATAAATATATGTATATATATATATATTGACCCTTGGGAAACTAGTCATCTTGGCTGGGGGGTCGTGGGGAAGAAGCAACACGGAGGAGAAAATCCGGAGGAGGGCTGCGCTCAATGTGTAACTTCCCTGAATCTCTTCTTTCTGCCACCAAGGAGAATCTCCACGTGCCAAAGGAAAAGGGAAAAAAAAAAAAACCCTGCCCATTTGTCATCTGTGTAAAACTCGGGAGGGGGGGAGAGGGAGGGAGGAGGGCGGGGAAGCTATGCAGTGGGATCAAAGAAAGACTGGTTAATGCGCCCAGCCCGGGCTGCTGAATGGGTCAGAGTAGAGGGAAAGGTCACATGTTACAAAAAAGGAGAAGAAGAAAAAAAAAAATCCTCCATACAACAAATGCCCTCTAGCTCCGGTTAACTTTAATTAACTGCAGCATTACAATTTCTTTCTAGTCTGTGCGCTACCCCAGCCCCACCCCCCAGACCCCACCCTTTCCTCTTCCGACTCCGATCGGACCTGGCCTGTTCAATCCATACCAAGAATTCCTCATTTCTCGGTATAAATAGAGCAGGCCGGGTTTGACGAGGATCGTTAGAATAATCACAGCCCGACTAACAACAGGAAGCACGAGGGAAGTCCTTATCACCGCTCCCTTCAACTACATCGAGAAGCAGCTAGGGCTCAGTGGAAAGAGCCCGGGCTTGGGAGTCAGAGGTCACGGGTTCTAATCCCGGCTCCTGTGTGACCTTGGGCAAGTTACTTAACTTCTCTGGGCCTCAGTGATCTCATCTGTAAAATGGGGATAAAGACTGTGAGCTCCACGTGGGACCACCTGATCTCCTTCTGCCCCCCCCCCACCCCGCCGCACTTAAAACAGTGCTTTGCACATAGCAAGCGCTTCACAAATGCCATTATTAATACTGTGATTATTACATTTAATTCACCACGGGTGGAACTTTCCAAAACCCAAATGCACTGACTTCAGAGTCCAAACTGCCCACTCCGAGTAAATTTGACGGGCGGGGATCCAGGCGCTCTAGGTGAATTCCACGGTCAAGGGCGTCTTCTGGTACGAAGAACTACAGATTCTTCACGCTCTGTAGACGACAGTCACGAAGGGGTGCGTTCTTTAGGCAGAGGGTTTTCTTTCTCTTTCTGTAGGAACTCACACACACTGAGCTCCACTACCTTAGACGCAAGACAATCAGACCTAGTCCCTGTCCCCATCAGGCTCGCGGTCCCAGTAGGCGGGAGAACCGGTACTTCGTCCCCATTTTACAGATGAGGAAACTGAGGAGCAGGGAGCAGCCCAGCTCGGTGGAAAGACCACGGACTTGGGAGTTGGAGGTCGTGGGTTCAGATTCCGCCTCCGCCACTTGGCAGCTGGGTGACTTTGGGCAAGTCATTTCTCTGTACCTCAGTTACCTCATCAGTAACACGGGGAATAATAATGGTATTTGTTAAGCGCTTACTATGTGCCGAGCACCGTTCCAAGCGCTGGGGTAGATACCAGGACTGTGGGACAACCTGATTCCCTTCTATCTAACCCAGTGCTTCCCACAGCGCTTGGCACCTAGTAAGCGCTTAACAAATAATAATAATAATGATGATGATGGCATTTGGTGCTTACTAGGTGCAAAGCACTGTTCTAAGCGCTGGGGAGGATACAAGGTGATCGGGTTGTCCCACGGGGGGCTCACAGTCTTCATCCCCCTTTTACAGATGAGGTAACTGAGGCTCAGAGAAGTTAAGTGATTTGCCCAAGGTCACCCAGCTGACAGTTGGCGGAGGCGGAATTTGAACCCACGACCTCTGACTCCCAAGCCCGTGCTCTTTCCATTGGGCCACGCCGCTTCTTGAAATGCCATCATCATCATCATTATTTTTATTATTAAAGTGGCCTGCCCAAGGTCTCAGAGCAGGTCAGCGGCCTAGCCGGAATCAGAACCCGGGGCCTCTGACTGACAAGCCCAGGCTCTTCCCACTCGGCTTCCCAAAGGCTTTTCCAAAGAGCTGCTTTCCCTCCCCGTCTCCAAGTAGCCGTCCAGAGTCCATCCCTCCCACCCCCACCCCTTTCCCACCCCCACCTCCGGGGCATCTCCGTGACCACACCACGGCACTGAGGCATTTTACCCATCCCACCCCGACGTCAGCGAGGTTCCACCCTGAGGTCGGGGACCCCTCTGGCCTGGATCTTTACATTCGGGTAAAGATGTCTGCGTGTCCCTAGACTTCAACGGGGGAAGCCCTCCGACCTGACCGCCCGCCATCACAATCTGAATGCTCAGATTCATTTACCACTACGTATCTCCTTCATTCAGCGGTGGCGAAAATACACACCCGTAAAATGCTACGACTCCTAGGCCCGTAGCGCCTCGTCCACCGTCGAGTGACAAAAGCTTTCTCTGCTCTTCCGTGATCCAAACTGTCATCAAAGTCCATCGATCATTTATTGAGCGCTTACAGAGCACTTGGACGAAGCGCTTGGGAGGTGCCCTGTAACCGTAGGACAGACACGTTCGCTGCCCACGACGGGCTTACAGTCTGAAGTGGATAAGGTGGTGGTGGCGGGGGGGGACCTCAGTCCACCCCAGCCTAACGGTGTTTTTGTTTTTATTAATGAGCTTAAAAAAAAAACAAGCAATCCGGGCCTTTAAATAAAACGTGCAGTCGGTATCGGAGCGAACGGAGGTTGGAATTAACTCTTAGCACTGTCTGCCATGCATTATCACCCAAAGTTAATTACCTCTGAGGACTAAAATAGGTTACGTGACTCATAAGCCCCAGTACAACACTTGGCAGCAGATAGAGAAAGACCCAAGGACACAGTACGAGAGAATATACATAAACACAAATATCTATTTCTATTGGAGAAGAGCCTCGGAGCCGGGCAAGGAATCGACCCAGTACTAGGAGACGGAGCCTGGACTTCCCCAGCCTCGCACAGATCCGCAGGCGTGGACGAGAGCTCCTGCAGGAAGCCAGGCCCTCTTCTCCCATTTCGATTAGCCGGGCTCTAGCGGGAACAGAAACTCAGAGGGTATTATTAGCAGCAAGTTCCAACACTGATCCAGGCCTTTTCCAGCTAGTCTCCCTGCCTTCCCCGGGCACTCCCTCCGATTCAAAGGAAAATGCAGCCTTAATGCAGGGAAGGGACACCCCTTGTCCTCTGCCTTCATCTTTCCTCCCCTCCTCCTTCTGCCCTCAGAGTGTGTGTGAGTGTGTGTGAGAGTGTGTGTGTTGGTGTTACTTTTTGAAGGGATTTCAGCGGTGTTTAGTTTTGTTTGTTGCCGCTTTCTGTGCCGCCTCCCATTTGCCTCCCAGGAAAGTACAAGGTTCAAACTGGGCTTGTTTACCTTCTCTAGTCTGCCTGTTGATCACAGTTCACCTCACAGGCATTCCACTACCCCCCCCCCAACACACACACACACACACCCGCCTCCCCCCATCCGGCTCACCACCATGCAAATGTCACTGAAAAGTTAATTAGATGAATAATCGCATTTGCTCGCTGCCAGTAGGAAGGGATTTTCTTTGGGGCTGTTAGTGACCTGTCTCCACATGAATGTCCCGCCACCCCTCACCTCCCGATCTGCTTACCCACTCACTTTTCCACCTTCGGAAACGCTTATCGAAAACGGGAAAGAAGAAGGAATAAAAGTTGAAAGACCACAGCCGATAACCGCCCTTCCAAACGTAGCATCGCTCGCTCCAACCAGCCCCTCTTAAGCTCGGTAAAATTACCCGCTCCTGTTGTGTTGTTGTTTGGGTTTTTTTTTTTTTTTGCTTTTGGTTTTGGTTTGGTTTGTGACTCCAGCCTCCGCCGTCAGCTCCCGGTGCCGAAACGGGGAAACATAAGAAACCGGACCCCGGTCGGGCAAACCGAGGCCAAGACCGCCCCAGGTTTCGCTGAACTGCACAAGTCCTGAACGAATCCCGAAATCGAAAAGAATAACTGCGGCGGTGGTGGTGGTGGTGAGGAGACGAGCCATAACGGTGATGCCATTTGCAGCCGGGGCGCTTTAAAGGGGAACTGAGATGCGGAATCAGTCAACTCAAAATGCTTAGTCAGCAATCGTGACCGCAACATTAAAAGGTGAAATGCAAATAGGCCAAATGGCAAGATGGAGATGAGCGAGATAACGTCGCCCACCTTTTTTTTCTTTTAACCGATGCCACAATTGAGGGCTTTAGGAAAGTCAGAAACCGTTTCTGCGGCATATTGGGGAGAATAATTTTTTTAAAAAAAAGGGCGGGGGGGGGGGGAAGGGAGGGCAGCGTGTTTTGGAGCCTTGGCCCGAGCATCGAGGAAAGAAAAATAAACCGGCTACTCGGGGGGAGGGGGTATTAATATCAATTGAATTTATTACAAGTTACTAAGCTCCAAGGCACGTTACAGTGTTCTGTTAACTACAGAAATGTATAAAGGACAAACAGAGCATGTTTTCCATGTACAGCGTTTTGCTCTACTGTTCAAAAGCATCCGTGCATCGATAAAGCGGAAACAAAAACACATGAAGATTAAAAACGTTCAGATCAATAGAAACAAACCGAAACGTTTTGTTTTCCTTACAAACTTGCAACAAAAAAACACCCTCCCTCCCCTCTCTCCCCCTCCCCGCCGCCCCCCCCCCGCCCCCGCCCCCCACCCCGAACCACCCTCGCCCCACCGTTTTGCCAACAAAACAGAAAAAAAAAAAAATAAAGTGAAAGACTAAACACTCGGGGCTCGGTAGAAACAGAAGCTGTCACCGTTTTTTGTAGCGATTTTTCTTTTTTTAGGCGTCGACGCCGGCCTTGGCAAAAAAAAGAAAAAATAATAATAATAATAAAATAAACCAAAAGAGGACTTTTGTCTCGGTTTTTTTCTCTTCCTTTTTGAGGCGATTTTTTTTTTTTTCCTTTGAGAGAAGTGCGTAACATTTACAAAAATACACACCAGCGGCGGGCACTCGCTAAGGGCTACTTCACTCTGTACCTAGGCAAACATGCCGCCACGAAGTAAATGAGAAGGGGGCACGTCGTGTCGGTAACCCAAACGATATTATATTCCGTTGACCCAAAACCAGCTCCATCCTTCGAACGAAGAAGAAGAAGAAGAAGAAGAAAGAGTTACATACCTCTGTTTCAAAATATAGAAACGGACGACGAAAATAACGTCTATACATCGGACTGCCTTTCGGCGGTTTCGTCCTATTCACAATTCTACATCTTGGCGGGAGGAGGAGGAGGAGGAGGAAGGGGACGGCGGGGACGGGGAGGAGGGGGACGGGGGGCGCGATCCGTCGGGTGCTCAGGGGTCCCTCTCCTTTTTGACCTTGACGTCCCCGGCTAGGATGGTGGCGATCTCGCCCTGCATGAAGGCCCAGGGCACGTTGGAGCCGACCAGGGGGCACTTTTCCCCGCTGGGACAGTACACCTCGCCCGTGGCGCCCTGGGCCTTGATGCTCTCCCTGGAGCAGGGGAAGCAGAACTTGTGGCTGGGCACGGACGGGCACTGGACGAAGTGCGTGTCCTCCAAACGTTCGTGGCAGATGGTGCAGCAGAGGGGCCCGCTGTTGGCCATGGGGGAGTCGGGAATGTTGTTCTGCGGGTGCGCTTGGTCCAGGCCCGGGTGGGCGGCGGCGGCGGCGGCGGCGTTGGCGGCGTTGGCGGCGGCGGCGTTGGCGGCGGACGGCTGGGCCACCGGCAAGTTCAGGTCGCCGTTGCGGGCGGCCAGGCGCCGCTGGCCGGGCACGGAGGCGGGGGACACGGGGCTGCTGCTGTTCCTGCGGGCGGAGGAGGCGGTGGTGGAGTGGACGGGGCCCCCGGCTGCCCCGCCGGCTCCCCCGCCGTCCTTGGGCGAGTGGGCGCCGCCCAGCGTGTCGGCCACCGACATGAGGGCGGCCATGGGGCTCTGGCCGTTCTGGGGGGCCGACTCGGGCGGGGTGGTCCGGTTGGGGTGGGGGCCCAGGGGCGGCGGAGGGGGCGGCGGAGGGGGCGGCGGAGGGGGGGGAGGAGGAGGAGGCGGGGGCGGAGGGGGCCCGAAGCCTCCCGCCGCCATGGTGAGCTTGAGGGCCTCGCTCTGGCTGGCCATCCACTGCTGCCGCTGCTGGTCCTCGCTGAGCTTCAGGGCGGCCTCGGCCGAGTCGGGGGGCTCCGGGGAGGCCTTCCTCTTGCGCAGGCCGGCCGCCGCCCCCCGGCCCGACGGGGGCCCCGCCGCCGCCGCCGCCGCCGGGGCCGGGGCCGAGGCCGGACCCCCGACGGCGGCGGCGGCGGCGGCCCCGACGGCGGCCCCCCCGACGGCGGCGGCGACCGTCCCCGCGGGCGGGCCGGGCCGGGCCAGCCCCACCAGGGCCGGGGGCAGCAGCGGGCAGCCGGCGTCCAGGTAGGGCAGGGGCAGCATGTCCGGGCCGGGCACGGCCTCCTTGAAGAAGCGCACGGGCTCCGGCAGCAGGTCGCCCAGCAGGCGCCAGTCCCCGGAGCCATGCTTCTTCTCGTACTCCAGGTACTTGAAGCCGGACGACAGGCCGCGGCCGAAGTCCTTCATGCAGTCCTGGTACATCTGCTTGGCCACCCCGGAGGCGCTGGAGAAGACGGTGCCCGAGCCGGCCGGGTACTCGATGAACAGCTTCAGCTCGTAGTCCAGGCCGGGCTTGGCCACGGCGTCGAAGGCGAAGACGCGGCCCAGCAGCGAGTGGTCCTTCTTGAAGCGCACCTCGTAGGGGGTGCAGCCGGCCAGGGTCAGCAGGGTGTCCCGCACGGGCTTGGGCCTGCCGGCCCACTCGTCCGCCCGGTTGCGGAGGCCCTCGCTCAGCTCCGCCAGGGCCTCGGCGTTGCGCTGCTTCTCCTTCAGCTCCCGCTCCTGGTCCGAGCTGGACACCGGGTTGGCCCGCTTGGCCTCGCCCGACGCCGACGAGGACGAGGACGACGACGGGGAGGCCGCCAGGCCGGACGGCCCGCCGACGGCCGCCGGGCCCGCCGGGCCGCGGCCGCCCAGCCCGTGAGGGGTCGGAGGGGGCAGCCCCGACGGCCCGTTGAGCAGCGTCGGGGGCAGCAGGTTGAGCGCGGGCCCGGTCGCCCCCAGCCCCACGTGGCCCCCTCGCCGAGCCGTCGAGGAGGGGCCCGTCGACGACGACGACGACGACGACGACGAGTTGGGGCTCTGTCGGTTGAGCTCGGGCGGCCCGGGCTCGTCCGGGCCCGCCTTGGGGAAGCCGTTGGGCAGCCGGGCGCCACCGGGAAGGCTCCCCGGAGGAGGAGGCGGGTAGTCGAAGCGACCACGCTGGTCGGCGGCGGCGGCCGCGGCGGCCACGGCGGCGGCCACGGCGCTCAGCCCGTAGCGGTCCAGGCCCGACGGGGCGGGGGGGCAGCCCGGAGGCCTTCCCGGAGGCGTCGACGTGGTTGAGCTGAGGCGGCGGCGGAGGAGGAGGGGGAGGCGGAGGAGGCGCCGGTTCCTTGGGGGCCTTGACGGCCGTCGGGGGCCCCGGCGAGCGGCCGTCCTGGAAGCAGCCGTGCGCCCGCTTGAGCTGCCGGGCCGTGTCGATGACCACCTCGATGCGGTCGGCGCCCTCGTAGTTGACGCAGCCCCGGCAGACGGGCTCGGTGAAGTCCCAGATCATGGCCCACGGCATGCGGGGCAGGTCGCACAGGTAGCACGACTGCCGCCGCGACGAGGCCGACACCTGCGGCGCCGACATGGTGCGGTTCCCTCGGCCCCGGCCGCCGCCGCTCACATCCCTCCGTCCCCCGCCCGTCCGCCCGCCCGTCCGCCCCGGCTCGGCTCGGCTCGGCTCGGCTCGGCTCGGCTCGGTCCTCCGCCGGCTGCCGCCGGCTCCGGCTGGGTCCGGCGCGCGGGATGCCGCCCGGGCGGACCGCTGACGTCACCCACCAGCTCCGCACCGCACCGGCTCCCTCCCCTCCGCCCGCCTCCCTCCCTCCCCCCCCCCCCCCCCGCCGCCGAGGAGCCCCCACTTGTTGCCGGCCGCGCGCGCATGCGCGGCACCCGGCCCGCATTCCTCCCCCCCCCCTCCCGCGCTCGCGCGTGCGCGCGAGCCCCGCCCCCGGACGCCGGGGGGACTCTGTCTGCGCGCGCGCGTGCGCGCGCGCGTGTGTGTGTGAGAGTGTGTGGCCGTGCGTCTGCGTGCGGGTCTGTGTGTGTGTGTGTGTGTGTGTGTGTGTGCGCGCGCGCGCGCGCGCGTGTCTGGGCGGGTCTGTGGCGCCGTGTGTGTGTGTGTGTGTGTGTGTCTCTGTGTGTGTCTGTGTGCATCTGTACGTGTGTCTGTGTGCGTCTGTGTGTGTCTGTGTGCATCTGTATGTGTCTAGGTGTGTCTGTGTGTGTCTGTGTGTCTGTGTGTATCTGTACTTGTCTATGTGTGTGTGTCTGTGTATCTGTGTGTGACTGTGTGTTTGTGTGTCTGTGCGTATCTGTGTGTGCCTGTGTGTGACTGTGTGTCTGTGTGTGTCTAGGTGTCTGTGTGTATCTGTACTTGTCTGTGTGTGTGTGTCTGCGTATCTGTGTGTGTCTGTGTGTGTCTGTGTGTCTATGTGTGTGTGTCTGTGTATCTGTGTGTGCCTGTGTGTGTGTCTGTGTATCTATGTGTGCCTGTGTCTATGTGTATCTGTGTGTGTCTGTGTGTGTCTGTGTGTGTCTGTGTGTGACTGTGTGTTTGTGTGTCTGTGTGTCTGTGTGTCTGTGTGTGCCTGTGACTGTGTGTCTGTGTCTCTATGTGTGTCTGTATGTCTATGTGTATCTGTGTGTGCCTGTATGCAACTGTGTGTCCGTGTATCTATGTGTGTCTGTGTGTCTGTGTGTGCCTGTGACTGTGTGTCTGTGTCTCTATGTGTGTCTGTATGTCTATGTGTATCTGTGTGTGCCTGTATGCAACTATGTGTCCGTGTATCTATGTGTCTGTGTGTGCCTGTATGTGACTGTGTGTCTGTGTGTATCTGTGTGTGCCTGTGACTGTGTGTCTGTGTCTCTATGTGTGTCTGTGTGTCTATGTGTATCTGTGTGTGCCTGTATGCAACTGTGTGTCCGTGTATCTATGTGTGTCTGTGTGTCTGTGTGTGCCTGTGACTGTGTGTCTCTGTGTCTGTGTGTGTCTGTGTCTCTATGTGTGTCTGTATGTCTATGTGTATCTGTGTGTGCCTGTATGCAACTGTGTGTCCGTGTATCTATGTGTGTCTGTGTGTCTGTGTGTATGTGTGTGCCTGTGGCTGTGTGTCTGTGTCTCTATGTGTGTCTGTGTGTCTGTGTGTATGTGTGTGCCTGTGACTGTGTGTCTGTGTCTCTATGTGTGTCTGTGTGTCTATGTGTGTCTGTGTCTCTGTGTGTCTGTATGTCTATGTGTATCTGTGTGTGCCTGTATGCAACTGTGTGTCCGTGTCTCTATGTGTGTCTGTGTGTCTATGTGTATCTGTGTGTGCCTGTATGTGTCTGTGTATCTATGTGTGTCTGTGTGTATCTATGTGTGTCTGTGTGTATCTGTATGTGTCTGTGTGTATCTGTGTGTCTATGCGTATCTGTGTGTGCCTGTATGTGTCTGTGTGCCTGTGTATCTATGTGTGTCTGTGTATCTATGTGTATCCATGTGTGTCTATGTGTATCTGTGTGTGTCTGTACGTCTGTGTGCGGATCTGTCTTTGCGTGTCTGTGTCACTGTGTGCGTCCGTGTGTGTACGTGTCTGTGTCTATGTGTGTCTGTATGTGTCCGTGTGTCTACGTGTATCTGTGCGTGTCTGTGCGTCTGTGTCAAGCACTTAGTACAGTGCTCTGCGCACAGTAAGCGCTCAATGCATACGATTGATTGATTGCGTCTGTGTGCGGGTCTCTGTGTGTGTCTCTGTATGTGTGTTTGTGTCTGTGTGTCTCTATGTGCATGTGTGTCTGTCTCTCTGTGTGTCTCTATGTGTGTGTGTGTGTATGGTCTGTGTGTGTGCGCGCGCACGGCAGCCGAAGCCGTGTGAGTCAGTGCTAGCAATCAACCGAAGAACTAGCCAAGGCTGTGGGGGGAAATAATAATAATAATAATGATAATAATAATAATAATAACAATGGCATTTGTTAAGCGCTTACTATGTGCTGAGCACTGTTCTAAGCACTGGGGGGGATACAAGGTGATCAAGTTGTCCCACGGGGCGCTCACAGTCTTAATCCCCATTTTCCAGCTGAGGGAACTGAGGCTCAGAGAAGCGAAGCGACTTGCCCCGGGTCACACGGCGGGCGTGTGGCGGAGTCGGGACTCGAACCCACGACCTCTGACTCCAAAGCCTCTTTCCACCGAGCCCCACTGCCCCCCGCCCACCCCCTTGACCTCTGACCCCCCGGCTCCTGACCCGCCTGTCTGTCGAGGGGCAAAGGCCTTCGGGGGAGACACAACGGGCATCGCTTTCCTTCCCCCCGCCCCACAACGACACACACAAACACACACAACCCACACTTCTCCCACTGCGAGTCCAAATGTTTCATTTCGGGATTTTTAGCCGGAGCTCTCGGGGATGGAACGGTTTTCCGGGCTCGGATTGAAATCCATTTCCACCGCGCTGATGTCACCTGCCAACCGGCGAGGCCACCGGCTAATGAGCCCTTTCGCAACCTCCAGGGCCCGCGATTTTTCTTTTCCTCGGGGGCCGGTTTTCCACGCCGTCTAGGATCCGGTTATTATATCATTTTGGAATGACCCCCGTCTCCCCCACTCCCTCCCCCTTCCACTTATTTTTCATTTTAGCGGAAAGCCGTCCGCAGGCGCCGTGGGCGTCGGAGGCGGGGTGGCAAAAACCCGGGCCGCGGAAATCGATCGATCAGTCAATCGTATTTATTGAGCGCTTACTGTGCGCGGAGCACTGTACTAAGCGCTTGGGAAGTCCGAGTTGGCAGCATATAGAGACGGTCCCTACCCAACAGTGGGCTCGCAGTCTAAAAGGGGGAAAAGCCCTGGGATATCGGAGAGGCCAAACGGGTAATTCCCTTGCGCTCCCTCATCCGTTCGATCGTATTTATCGAGCGCTTACAGTGTGCCGAGCACTGTGCTAAGCGCTCGTGGAGAGGGAGACGAGATTTCCCCCCCTTTTGGTGGCATCCTGGGAAGAGACGAGGCCTGGCTTTCTCCTCCTGGACAGGCATCCGCTCAGATCAGCCCCGGGTCATAATAATAATAATAATAATAATAATAATAATAATAATAATGATAATAATGATAATAATAATGGCATTCGTTAGGCGCTTACTATGTGCCAAGCCCTGTTCTAAGCACTCATGGAGAGGGAGACGGGATTTCCCCCCTTTTGGTGGCGTCCTGGGAAGAGACAAGGCCTTGCTTTCTCCTCCTGGACAGGCATCCACTCAAATCAGCCCCGGGTCATAATAATAATAATAATAATAATAATAATAATAATAATAATAATAATAATAATGATAATAATGATAATAATAATGGCATTCGTTAGGCGCTTACTATGTGCCAAGCCCTGTTCTAAGCGCTCATGGAGAGGGAGACGGGATTTCCCCCGTTTTGGTGGCGTCCTGGGAAGAGACAAGGCCTTGCTTTCTCCTCCTGGACAGGCATCCACTCAAATCAGCCCCGGGTCATAATAATAATAATAATAATGATGATAATAGTAATAATAATAATAATGATAATAATAATAATGGCATTCGTTAGGCGCTTACTATGTGCCAAGCCCTGTTCTAAGCGCTCATGGAGAGGGAGACGGGATTTCCCCCCTTTTGGTGGTGTCCTGGGAAGAGACGAGGCCTCGCTTTCTCCTCCTGGACAGGCATCCGCTCAGATCAGCCCCGGGTCATAATAATAATAATAATAATAATAATAATAATAATAATAATGGCATTCGTTAGGCGCTTACTATGTGCCAAGCCCTGTTCTAAGCGCTCATGGAGAGGGAGACGGGATTTCCCCCCTTTTGGTGGCGTCCTGGGAAGAGACGAGGCCTTGCTTTCTCCTCCTGGACAGGCATCCGCTCAGATCAGCCCCGGGTCATAATAATAATAATAATAATAATAATAATGATAATAATAATGGCATTCGTTAGGCGCTTACTATGTGCCAAGCCCTGTTCTAAGCACTCATGGAGAGGGAGACGGGATTTCCCCCCTTTTGGTGGCGTCCTGGGAAGAGACGAGGCCTTGCTTTCTCCTCCTGGACAGGCATCCGCTCAGATCAGCCCCGGGTCATAATAATAATAATAATAATAATAATAATGATAATAATGGCATTCGCTAGGCGCTTACTATGTGCCAAGCCCCATTCTAAGCGCTGGGGAGGCTACAAGGGAATCAGGTTGCCCGACGTGGGGCTCCCAGTCTCCATCCCCATTTTACAGATGAGGTCACTGAGGCCCAGAGAAGTTAAGCGACTTGCCCCAAGTCACACAGCTGATGAGTGGCGGAGCTGGGATTTATTTATTTCTTTCTTTGTTAAGCACTTACCATTCATTCAATTGTATCTATTGAGCGCTTACTGTGTGCAGAGTACTCTATTTATTTATTTTATTACTCTATTTATTTTACTTGTACATATCTATTCCATTTATTTTATTTTGTTAGTATGTTTGGTTCTGTTCTCTGTCTCCCCCTTTTAGACTGTGAGCCCACTGTTGGGTAGGGACTGTCTCTATATGTTGCCGACTTGGACTTCCCAAGCGCTTAGTACAGTGTTCTGCACACAGTAAGCGCTCAATAAATATGATCGATTGATTGATTGATTGCAGAGCACTGGACTAAACGCTCGGGAAGTACAAGTTGGCAACGTATAGAGACGGTCCCTACCCAACATTCATTCATTCAATCGTATTTATTGAGCGCTTACTGTGTGCAGAGCACTGGACTAAACGCTCGGGAAGTACAAGCTGGCAACGTATAGAGACGGTCCCTACCCAACATTCATTCATTCAATCGTATTTATTGAGCGCTTACTATGTGCAGAGCACTGTACCAAGCGCTCGGGAAGTCCAAGTTGGCAACATATAGAGACCGTCCCTACCCAACAGTGGGCTCACAGTCTAGAAATGCGCCAAGCACTGTTCTAAGCGCTGGGGGGGATACAAGGGGATCAGGTTGTCCCACGTGGGGCTCACAGTCTTCATCCCCATGTTACAGATGAGGTCACTGAGGCCCAGAGAAGTGAAGTGACTCGCCCGAAGTCCCACAGCTGACAACTGGCGGAGCCGGAATTTGAACCCATGACCTCTGACTCCCGAACCCGGGCTCTTTCCATTGAGCCACGCTGCTTCTCTGTGTAGTTGAAGGGGCGGTCTCTCCCCCACCCAGAAAAAATCGTGGGCCTGCCCTGCTCCTCTCCCTGCCATCCCTGCATTCATTCAGTCGTATTTATTGAGCGCTTACTGTGTGCGGAGCACTGTACTAAGCGCTTGGGAAGTACAAGTCGGCAACATATAGAGACGGTCCCGACCCAACAACGAGCTCACGGTCTAGAGGGGGAGACGGACGTTAATACAAATAGATAAGGCGATCAGGTTGTTCCCACGGGGGGCTCACGGTCTGAATCCCCATTTTACAGATGAGGTAAGTGAGGCCCAGAGAAGTGAAGCGACTCGCCCAAAGTCACCCGGCTGACGACTGGCCGAGCCGGGATTTGAAC